>NC_139222.1:276298286-276887753 GCF_055691185.1 Crinia signifera
CCTGGTTGCCAAAGTGCACGCTGTCCTCCTGTGTACGGAGCTCCTGGGTCACAGTCGGTGTGCTCGGGTGGAAGGGGTGGTGTTCAGCCGTGGGGCGGGGTTTGGGTGGTATTTGGCCAGACATGGGGAGTGGTGGGAGAGTAAGGGGCAGGAGCTTTGTGTAGGACATAGGATGTGTAGAACTTGTAATGCAGGTTCTGCATTGTGGATAACGGTGGATGGGCCTGTCAATCACCCGTGGAACCCCGCCCACCATTACCTACACTGCTTTTGAGTGACGGATCTGGCTAAATATATAAGAGATATCACACATACACAGTGCAGTTTGATGGCATGTGCGGCTGTGACAGTCGTGACAGATTTGAAATCTCCCGTGCTGAATCTCCCAATTTGAATCTCTGACACAAATCTCTCTGTATGTGGCTCATTGTCTGAAATGAGCCACAAGAGTGAAATCTCTTGTGCTGAATCTCCCGTTATGTATCTCTGGCACACATCTCTGCGTATGTAGGGCCCTTAAGATACAGGCAACCAATGGAGGGACTGGCAGAGCGGATCAGCAGACAATGAGCGTCTTGCAAGGAAGATCAACCTAGCAGCAGTATTTAAAATGGATTGCAGTGGCGAGATTCTGTTCTTGGGAAGACCAGTTAGAAGACTATTGCAATAATCAATGCGGGATATAATGAGTGCATGGATAAGAGATTTGGTAGTGTCTTGTGTGAGATACGGTCGTATTTTGGATATGTTTTTTAGATGCATGTAACATGATTTGGAGACAGATTGAATGTGGGGAAAAAAGGACAGTTCAGAGTCGAGGATGACCCCTAGGCACCGAGCTTGTGGGGTAGGGTAGGTTGTCGAGTTGTCAACAGCGATGGAGATATCAGGATGGTAACTGTTCTTGGCTGGTGGGAATATAAGTAATTCCGTTTTGGAAATATTGAGTTTGAGTTGGCGAGAAGACATCCAAGATGAGATGGCAGAGAGACATTCAGATACTCGGCCCAAAACCACTGGTGACAACTCTGGGGTTGATAGATAGATTTGAGTATCATCCGCATATAAGTGATACTGAAATCCGAAAGAGCTGATTAGTTTGCCAAGAGAGGAAGTATAGATTGAGAAAAGCAGAGGACCCAAGACTGAGCCTTGCGTAACTACGACTGACAGAGGTAATGAAGAGGAGGTAGAGTCAGAGAAGCGAACACTGAAAGAGCGATCAGATAGGTAGGATGAGAACCAGGAAAGGGGAGTATCCAGAACATGTAGTAATGTGTACATAATAAACAAGTGAACTTTGGTCCCTCACTGAGGGAATAAGACTTATAGAGACCATGGGTGTTAACAACAGACATTGATAGGGAATCTAACATACCCCTTAATCCAGTTATAATGGATTAGTCCAGATGTTCTACTAAAGCAGGAAGGCTATGGACTGGCCCATATCCTCTGCAAAGTAGGGGAGAAGCCTCTGCGACCCATTAATGTGTTAAAAAAGGGACTAATAAAGGAGAGGGGTATAAGAAGAGTGGAGCCGTTGACAGTTGGGGTCTTTTGCTGAGAGGGGCTGTAACGGCAGAGTAACGCAGCTTAGAAGCAGTGGAGAGTGGCTGTAAAAAGCAGAGCAACGCAGCTTACAGGAAGCGGAGAGCGGCTGCAGCGGTACCACTTACCCAGGGCAGAGATCCGGTGACCGGGTGCAGGCTCCCATCGCATCCCGGTCCGTCAGGAGGCGTGACGCCGCTGGGCGGTCCCGGAGCTGCAGGTGTTGACACAAGCATCAGCCGGGTAAGAGGAGGCCGGCGCTGGGCGGAGCTGTAGTGGATGCCGGGCACACCTTCATCAGAAGGAGAACGGGAGGTCCAGGCGCAGCAGCCATTGAAAAAGTGAGACAGCGCTGTCAGGCTGAGGAACGGAGGTGCGGCCTGTAAGAATCGTCAACCAACCGTAGGCGACTACTGGTGGGAGGAGATTGCGGTGACGCACTCAGGCCCTCCCCACCGCTGATAGACTTGGGGAAAAGATCAAGCTCTGCATAATAGTAAATCATCTGCCGTCTCACTAGAGGTGTAAAAAGAAAGCCATCGCAGGACTTTGCTCTTAGCAGTGTCCCAGAGCATTTGGGGAAGAGCCTAGCTTGAAAGAAAGTTACTTACTACAGCATCTTATTCCAGCGACAGTGACAGGCATAGGAGAGGAAGTTTGCAGCCCACTGCCACAGTAGTTACACGTAGCAGAGAGTGAGACAAGCTGCATACATAAATGCTACAGGGATTAGATGATTATTCATAAAATATAAATCCACAGAGTGTGAAACTGCAAGAATGGCTCATTTGTTGTAAAAGATGTGACAAAATGCTGTCGCAGCAGGTCCAGAGATAGGAACACAGATAGACTGATAATGAATTAGAGATCCCTTCCTGTGAAAGGAAACAAGTTGCTGTAATTACTCCGGATATTTGCCTGACAGGAGGTGCTTTATTTCTTCATAAACATTGTTCCCAGTTGCAACAGGTACAAGACTAGTGACACATTATACTCCGGATTACAGAATTGTACATTGTAGCGAAAGTATTGCTACTTCAGAGAGGAAATTCACTGAGGATCCCAGATTGTAGGGTGCAACTAATATTTTGTTATTTAATGGACTTTTCTACCAGCCTGATACAAAGTAGCAGTTGAACTAAACTATAAAGCCAGTTAGTTAACAGGAGAACCTGGGAGGTGATGGAGAACTACCACAAGGTGGCGCTGCTTTACCACAAAGCACAATTTAAAACAATTTCTTGTGTGATATCACTTATTTTAATAAAAAAGCATATTATACATTTCATAGACCCTCAAATAGACAAACAAGACAAACAACATTAAACATATATTGCATGCAACTTAATTTGTGCAGAGCGATAAATTTTGAATGAGGCTTTTAGCTGTATTTTTAGGCATATTGAGGCATTTGTAAAACGGCAATAGTTTCCAGTCCCGTATCAAATGATTTTTATCCTGTAGGATCCTTTTATGGATCATGGAGATCCCAGTCCACTTTTCCTATATCTGAGCAGTCTTGTGTTGTTGTATTTTGACCGGCTCCAGGTGACAAGTGTCCAGGGAGTTAGGGCTCCTTTGAGAATACAAATCAGGATAACTCGCCAAACTTCAGCGGTAAACAGGCGCTGTTAATTACAGCGTGACGGGATCTTGGTACCGGGCTGTATCAGGCTTCCAGGACGCGTTTCTCCGCCTTGTATATACTCAGCGGCTTCCTCAGCTGGATCTGAGGAACAGGAGACCCAGAACCCTGGGAGGACAGTGTACCGTAACTGCATAAAGCTGGTTGTATTATACTATTTATGGGTTCAATTGTAATGGACATGTTATGAATTTGTGAAAACATGGTTGTATTTTATGTTTAATTGCCTAATTTAAGAAGAGTTGAAGGTAACTACTGAGTCATTAATACCGAATTTGCACGAAAAGTACTATGTAATGTATTGTCGCATAACCCTGATTGTAATTATTCCGGTGCATAATTTGTGACGGCTCAACTGTTTTAAATGTTGCATATTTATAATTAATTACTTAGTATACAATAAACTACTTATACTTACCGCAAATGGAACAGTTCTTGTGGTGAAAGACAACGGAAGAAGAACCTGTGAAAGAAAAAAAGGTAGTGAAACATTAGAAAGTAATTCCAAGTATATTACACAACCATTCAGCCTGACATTGTTTGAATCATTAATGACATCAGAATGGTCCCCCACTCTGCCTCCATTCACTGAATGTCCCCAGCCTGCCCCTCCTCCTCCACTGTATGTCCCCATTCACTGTATGTTCCCCACTCTGCACCCATTCCCTGTCCCCCAGCCTGCCCCCTTATCTTAATGTCTATCAGTGCCTCCATTCATTGTATGTCCTCAAGCCTGACCCTCCTTCACTGTATGACCCCCATTCACTGTATGTTCCCCACTCTGCACCCATTCACTGTCCCCCAGCCTGCCCCCTTATCTTAATGTCTATCAGTGCCTCCATTCATTGTATGTCCTCAAGCCTGACCCTCCTTCACTGTATGTCTCCCATTCACTGTATGACCCCCATTCACTGTATGTCCCCCAGCCCATTGTGTGAGCCAGAGGACGGAGAGGCAAAGCAGGCACTGTAAGGACAGGAGATGCTTGGGCTCCTGCTGCTGCTCTCCTCCGCTCTGCATGTTACGGGAGCAAGCTTCCCCCCTCAAACACTGATGTCACTGTGATTGTGGAGTAGGGCGATATACGATTGCAGCAGCAGGGGTAGGACACCAAACACATCTGAAGGTGGCGGCCGGCACCTCCTCACTGCAGCAGACAGCAAGGTAAAGGCGCCCTCGCCGAGGCCCCACCTTTAGTGTCCTTTGCTGTGCTTCCCACATCTGATGCTCTGCCCGCTTCCAGCTGGAGGCTGCGGGCCGCTTGAAATTACAGCAAGGGCCGCAATTGGCCCCCAGGCCTGACTTTGGACATGCCTGATATAAAGGAAAGAATAGGAAGCAGAAAGAAAATGCAACTGTCGCTTTAGCCGAAAAAATGGTTCTAAAAATGTTTACACTCTTCTCTGAGAGTATTGTGAATCCGTGGCTGTTAGAGCCTATACTCTCCCTACCTCTATCTATTGTGGGCTTGCCCTGTGGATGGTTCTGGAGAACAGCGAGAATCACCAGCCGTTATTTTCCTCCACGCCGCCCGATGGTGTTTGGCGCTAGATGTAGGGAGAGTATAGGTTCCAACACCCACAGACTCACAATACTCTCAGAGAAGAGTGTAAACATTTTTATAACCATTTTTTTTCTCCAACGTGTATTTTCTTTCTTAAGGTTTCCTATTCTTTCCTTTTATATGTATTAATCATTATCCTTCAGCTAGTAGAAAGAATTTCTTTACGGTCAGAACAGTCAAACTCTGGAACTCTGTTCCCAGAGAGGTGGTAACGGCTGGCTCATTAAATGCGTTCAAGGCAAAGTTGGACAAACATTTACTGGAGAAAAACATCCATGGGTACAAATAAGAAATATAAATTGTCTGTAAAATATCAGAACCTACTAAATCAGCAATGGATATCTATACCAGGTTGAACTAGATGGACGCAAGTCTTTTTTCAGCCTTACCTACTATGTAACTATGTAACTCACTTTATATTTGAAATGTAAATGTAAAATCACATGGCTACATACTATATATAAATCCAAAGGACGATCATGTAGCAAGGACCAGCACATCCATAGGGATCAACGCCCTGGCGGCCCGTTTCGCTACATGGGCACCGAAACGGGCTGTCAGGGTGTTGATCGGCTCACGGATGTCATGGCTGTCTTCATCTGCTGCCCGTTAAGTACCTAATGGTCTTATGACCAAGTTTTATGTTTTTTCTATGCTTTATTTTTGAATAAATAGCGGAATTATTTGAATGTATGTGCTGGTCCTTGCTACATGATCCGCAGCGTGACGCGGGCGGCTCAGTGCTCACTGTCTGTTCCGCCTCCGCCAGCCGACGCAGCGCGTGCTGGGAGAACTGGAGGAGGGACAGCACGCCACGCAGTCAGTGTTATGATGCCATTGCTTCCTGCTACAGCGTCCAGGGAGGAACATCCTCCAACCACACCAAAAGCCCTCAAATGTGGGCATCTGATTGTGGGCTCCCAGATGCTGGCTCCCATTTTTGACGATAACCATTGGGCTAATATCGGAAAAGGTCACACAGTCCTTTAAATTGTTACTCCTCTTATCGGCAAACAATGGTCTCTCCTGTCAAAATTGCCCAATCACTGGATCCGTCTCCAAGATGTGCCAGTTTTTTAACATAACATCTCGCATTTTAGTAGAAGCAATAGAAAAAGTGGTCGGGAAAATCAATGTCTTCTGCTGATCCTTTTTACTGACCCCTGATAGTGTCTGATTCCTGTCCAGGGTCAAACATTGATGTAAGGCATCTTCCACTTCATTTTGGTCATATCCACGATTAATAAAATCTGTCCCCATTTTTGTTAATGACGGTTATAAGGCCTCTCTCGCTGATGTTATCCTTACCACCCGTAACATTTGGGAAAAGGGGAGTCCTAACAGGACCGAATTTTGATCGGTGGGTTTCCTGTAAATTGATGTCCTGAACGAACCCTCCACAATCTCTACGGACTCTGACTCTTTCTTTCTTTCTTTCTTTCTTTCTTTCTTTCTTTCTTTCTTTCTTTCTTTCTTTCTTTCTTTCTTTCTTTCTTTCTGTAATATAACGAGTGTGTGTAGGTGCAGGGTATAGTATATAACGGGTGTGTGAGGTGTGAAGGGTACATACTATATATGGGGGGTTACAAGTATATGGTTTATAAGAGGTATGTAGGAGTGATAGGTATATTGTATATAAGGGAGGTGTGTAGGGTACATACTGTGTATGGGGGGGGTTACAAGTACATGGTTCATAAGGGGGGTTGTAGGAGTGATAGGTATATGGTATATAAGAGGTGTATTGGGGATAAGTATACAATATATAAAGGGTGTGTAGGTGGGGGTTAATAAGTATAGAGAAATAAGGCATGGGGTATAGGAATATAGTACATAAGCAGTGCAGGGGGGGTGAAAGGTGTATAAGGGGTGTGTAGGTGGGGGGGGGGGTGGATCGTAAGCATTTATATAAATGATGCTGCTTTCAGACCGCATAACTGGCTTTGACCCTGTATTCGAAACCGTTTTCAAAAACGGGTCTGCCAGGTAAAACCCCTTTCACACCGCACCTCTTAAACGGTATATTACCGTTTAAGTGCCGATTTTTTCACACTGGCAGACCCGTTTTTGGAAACTTTCCAAATACAGGGTCAAAGCCAGTGCAGCCTTCAGCGCCGCCTCCCTCCCCCCCCCCCCCCCCCTCCCCTCCCCTCCCCTCCGTGCAGCCGGTACCTGAGTTCGGTTGCAGATCCTGGCAGCACTGCAGTATGGTCGGAAGCACTTATGAAAAACAGTGTCTTTCAGAAAATGGCTGCCCCATAGGAAAACCTGTTTTAAAAAACTGTCTTTCGTATGGGGGTAGCCATTTTCCGAAAGTCATTTTTCTTATAAGAAAAGTGACTTTTGGAAAATGGCTGCCCCCATACGAAAGACAGTTTTTTTAAACGGGTTTTCCTATGGGGCAGCCATTTTCTGAAAGACAATTTTTTTTTTACGAGTGCTTCTGACCATACTGCACTGCCGGGATCCACAACAGAGGTAGCGGCTGCACGGGGGGTGGGTCGACACCCGCGGGGGGGTGTGTCGACGTGCGCGGGGGGGGGCCGGGGCGGCTCCAGTGCTGTGATTATTTAATGAGCGCTCATTAAATATTCACTGCGCTGAATTTAGGGCCCAGCTCATTGGCTGGGTCCTAAATACCGTTTCAGACCCGATTTTGATCCCAAAATACCGGGTCTGAAACGTGTAGGACCCTGCATTTTAACCGGTTTGAAAAACCGGTATTTTCAAACCGGTTAATTGGATCTGCACCTTTCAGACCGCACAGATTACCGTTTTAAAACGGCAATATACCGTTTCCAAAGTGCGGTCTGAAAGGGGCATAATGGGGTGTTGGAGGAGACAATAGGTATATGTGCACCACTTGAGCTTACACTTGCTGCAGATGGCACATCTGTAAACAGGAGTTTTTACGCTTACGATAAACAGAGTAGCCGCAGTTCCAACATCACATCCTCGCTGTCACTCTATTCATTGGTGATCTCTTAAGCGATCAATCGCGCAGTGTCCCTGTTATCAAGAAACTGCAAATGCACAGGACGGGATCGCCCCCCTTGATGGCTCGCCATGCAGCGGGCCCGGTGCATCACTGCTCTCGGCACACTTATTTATTCTCCCTCTATGGGTGTCGTGGACACCCATAGAGGGAGAAAGTGTCGGGATTCCGACCGCCGGGGTTATAACTGCATCCCGTTCAGTCAGTCCCTTGCTGCTGCAGAGAGCAATAGGAGTGGCAATCAATGGTTGTCATTGATGGCAATAGTGTAAGCAACCACCCTTTTTATTTGCGACAAAGCAACCAATCAGATCCTGGGACATCAGTCATACACCATTGATGATTTTATATCATTGATGGTCATCTATAGAGAGCACAGGTTTTCCTTTCTTCTCACTTAGAAGGAGCAGGCCGGGGATAGAACAGGTCACATGACGTTCCTGTATAATGAGCTGTGAGCCTCTGATGCAGCAGGAGGTATCTGTGTCCATGGTGCATTTGCTTATATGTCATTTTTCTTTCTTTACAGGTTATTCCGAAACCTAAACATGATGAAGTCTCCACCAGGTAATAATAGGATGAAACTCTAATTACATAGTAGCCATATAAAGTAAAATAATATAATTTATACTAATATAGTGTTCATTCTAGCACTCGCCATATTTTGAAAACCCATGTAGTTCCTGTTCCCTGCCTGTGGTGTCGCTATCTGCTGTGGTGTTTCTAGCACAAGTCAGTATAGTATAGATCAGTGATGATATACAGACCACACTGTGCTAGAAGCACTACAGCAGACAGCGACACCTCAGGCAGGGAAGAGGAACTCCATTGGTTTTCAAATATGGCGGGTGCTAGAATGAACATGTATGACTCCTAGATCCCTTTCCTCCTCAGTAGTTTCCATTATAATACCCCTGATACTATATTGAGCCTTTGGGTTTTTGAGTCCCAAGTGCATAATTTAGCATTTTATAGCATTAAACTGTAGTTGCCATTCTCTTGACCAATTCTCAAGTTTACTTAGATCATCAGTCAATTATAATGGCACAAGATGCGATGGACGCGATTAAGCACATTTTACATAGCTAACAATGGGAAATGGGCCAATATGGCCCATTTCTCATTGTATATGCCCAAATTGGGTGCCAAGTTTTAGTGGCCCCTCAGGAGTCTGCCCGCCCTTAATGTACTCCTTTGGGACATTCCCGATGTAATCCCTGTGGGACCCAGGAACACTGAAGAAGAAAAGGGGAGTTATGGTAAAACGTACCTTCGGTTAACTCCCTTTCTTCGAGGTTCCTGGCCCACAGGGCGCCCACCCCATTACGCCTGATGTTGGTGGGGCATGCGACTTTGGTCGTTAGTCTTCTTTCCTCTGGTTTGAGTGAATATATGCTATGCCTGTATATTGTCTTCTGTCCTCTTCTGCTTCTTGCTGGGGCTTGTTAATAAACTGACTAACCTAGCATGGAGGCGGGGTTATAGGGGAGAGGAGCCAGGCATGATGGGAAGTCTAAAGCTTTAGAGCAGGCATGTCCAAACTGTGGCCCTCCAGCTGTTGTGGAACTACACATCCCAGCATGCTTTGCTATTATTTTAACATTCCCTAACAGCAAAACTGTGGCAAGGCTGGAGGGCCATAGTTTGGACATAACTGGTTTTTAGAGATGGTGCCTGTTCCTCCGGATCCACCTACAACTCAGATGTAATCCCTGAGGGCCCAGGAACCTTGAAGAAAGGGACTTAACCCGAAGGTAGGTATTACCGTAACTCCCCTTTTTAACCTGGGTCGGAATTCCGGGTTGTTGGACTAGGGTTTTTCAAAAGGGTCCAAGGTTATTTGTGCAGTGTGAAAGGGGTTTTAGATGCGATGGGTGTGATGTGCCTTTATGTTGTCTTTTGTTTCTCCATGTTCAAATCAAGTTTTACTTTTTAAACTTTTTTTTATATCCAATCCATTTTAGAATCATGGAAACGTGAGCGTCTGATCCTCGCTATTGTGGTGGGGGCCGTTGTATTCGTTGTACTGATCGCTATAACAGTTGTTCTCTCCAGGAGAGGTAAGCACCAACATCTTATAAACTATCTGTAAAACAAATGAGAGCATAATCTGTAATACAGACAGGACTGACCAGCGGTGCCCAGAGGACGCTCATTTACCTGTATTCATTCTTTAGTTCCAGGTGAGCAGTTATGTCATCGTGGAGAAGATGAGGAGACATCCAGGACAAATACTTCTTTATGTAAGATAAATGTACACATGGATGGATTTTTCTGTTTTGCCTTGTGCTTCACATTGTATCTGTAATGCTGCCCACTGCGATGATAGGGACTTACCAGGCTACATCTATGTTATAGTTATTCCTTTTCCCCTAGATACACCTGTTGTTTTGTGTTCCTGGGACTTTGACCCAAAGTTCCCAACGCTTTTCTAGCTGCTGGGCATCCCCTGACTCCCTCCCTGCATCCTTTCAGCGAGCAGCAATGATCTCTGGCTCCCCCCAACTGACCCATGGGAAGGACAGCGGGACAGTCTTCAAATCGCGTCACTGTCACACTGTAATCGGGACAGTTGGCAGGTATGGGGATAGCAGCCTCTCTAGGCAAGTGGTCACAGCAGGCAGGGCTGGTGTAGGGCTTCTCTGTGTCCCGGGCAAAACCTCAACCTACTGCCCCCCATACACACACACACAACCCCACAATGCCACCACCAATACCCACTTTCCAGCACCACCGCTACCTGCATTAAGTACAACAAGGATTTCTTCCTTATAGACATCCTTTATTTTATAATATACAGACTGTAGCGCTCCCAGATCCTGACGCCCTAGTCAGCTGTCTAATGATAGAGCCGGCTCTGACCGCAGACAGATGGCTTCAGTAGTCAAATGGTGGGCACAAGCAGAATTCAGGATGCGGGCAATGTGCTCCGATGCTCAGGAAGGTGAAGGATGTACAGTATGTGGGGACCTCTATTACAATCACCTTACAGAGGGTACCAGGCAGCCATGTGATCAGCCACGAGTAAGTCTCTAAACCCATCCAGCAAGTTTGGGGACTTATTAATCTCTCGCCTGTTTCCTGGCCAGACTCGGAGCTGCCAGCTCTGCCCGTGGCCTGTACCTGACCACTGTCCTTTATGTCAGCTGCTTCCTAGTCTTACTAGTCATTGGGAATCATTCCACTTTGTAAAGAACATTGGTATATTTATTTTCTGTGATACTTTAATGTATTTCCCCAATTTTATCTTGTTACAGGTCCGTTATCAGACGCCCCCATACAGAACGCTTTTAGAAGGGAAAAGGGGAAGTGGAAATGGCGACCGGTGCACAGGTTGGGATTTACAGTAAGGTTTAGTAACTAGGTATATACCTTGACCTTAAGGTAGATAGATGTTCCACAATAGAGGATGTGTTGTCGGAAACAACGTTTTCCTTTAATTTGGAGACGTGGAGGTGCACCCAAGAGAGTGGTTATAGTTAGACAAAAGAAAGAAGAAAAAGACTCTCTGTTTTTCGGGGCACTCTTTAGTAATTGATAGCGCAGGACAATCCCTGCGTATCCAGAATGGTCAAAAAATTTTTTTTTTTTTTTTTTTTTTATATAGGATGGGAAAGGGTTACACTAGGTTTAACCTGTTGGGTACATAGATGGAGAAACAATGTCTCTGGTAGTAGAATAACCGTGAATAATTGATCTAGTTTACACAATGTACAGGAGGCTGGGGGAGTTCATGAGGAATCCCCCTCATTCTCCTAGTGAAAAATGGGTTTCTTAAAATATAACTTTTAATAATGTATTACTTAAAAAAGATTACTGGACAAACATGTAACTTGAACTAGACACACATACATAAATAACATAAAAAAGGAAGAAGAAATGCGGTGCACGATACGGTATTTTACAATGTGGGGATGACTGGATCCGGTACCGGGGCAAATGTTACTATTTCTCCGAGACGCGTAAAACATGGACGTCTGCCCAGAGCTCCTGCCGGTCCCATAATGCATCCCTGGTGACTATAGATAATGCAGAGGAGCTGGTGAGTGTGATGCAGGAAATGTATTATTAGCACTTGGAATTAGGAATCTAGCGATGGTTCCAGTAATCACAGAATGTTGGTAAGATCAGATGATAGGAGTCACATTAGACTAATATTATCTGATCTTCATCTACCTTCACTGGAGAGGACAAGTGGGGCTTGTCATCCACATGCTGATGAGTCCCATCCGTCAACCGCAGAAAAGTGCCCTGGGTTACTTACCTTCAGTATCTGGATGACTGACAGATAATGTCTAGGTCGACACCATATAGTCATGAGCATGAACAAAAGGTTGACACAAGCAAAATGTCGACTTGGCTGTGGTCAAAAAATTAAAAGGTTGACCTGAGCTTTTAGGAATTTTTTTCTTTACAGCACAGTTACGGCGACAGCTTTCTATGCACTGTCCTTAGTCTCAGATCCCACTCTGGATCAACTCATGTTTTGATTATTTTCTACGTACTGTACACTATGTAGTCGCATATATAGCTCCAGGGACACGATGGGGAAATGTACCCCGAGCACATGTGTGGGTTGAGCTCCACATACTTTTCCTGAGTCCCTGAGGCTGATTGAGTGACCAAGTAGCAGATTAACAAAATGGCGGCTGCTACCCGTAGTACTTGTTTCCTAGCACGGCGCCAACGATTTTAATTGTATCCATCGGGTCCGAAAAAATCGCGTTCATCGCATGCAACCAAATCAAATGCAACGCGATCAACCTGATTTTTACATTGGAACCCATGTTAAATGCCCCCCTAGACCCCAATTTTCATTGTATACCCACCCTGATGGGTCAAATGCCCCCCATTGTTAACGCCACCCCACGATGAACGCCAACCCGAATCGTAGCGAGCCCGCGAGGGGCGGCGATTTTATATAGTGTGGCGAGCGCAGCGATTAACCGAGCCCGAAGCGTGGCGAGCGGACGCGCATTACTTCACAGGTATTACACGTTCCCCTCGCTGCGCCACACTATATAAAATCAACTCCACGCCGACGTGGATAATGGGGGTATAAAAAGGTCAGAGGACGCGTACCACCGCCCCTCGCGGGCTCGCTGCGCTCGCCACGCTTCGGGTTGACGTTCATCGTGAGGTGGCGTTAACAATGGAGGAGCATTTGACATACAAATTACCCATCAGGGTGGTTATACAATCAAAAATCGGGTATATTGGCCCATTTAACATTGTTCCCTATGTAAAATCGGGTCCATCGTATTGGTCACATTCTATGCCATTATAATGGCATACAATGGACCCGATTTTACATAGGAATTTAACATTGAGTACAATGCATTCAATGTTAAATCGCTTCGGTCGCATCGCATCGCATGCAATTATAATGGCATGCGATGGACCCGAGTTCTAATTGTCGGGAAAGGCTAAAAAATAGCCCAAAATTGCGTCGGTCGGGTCCCATCGCATACCTTAAATTATGGGCGCTAGGAAACAAGTACCCTACCCGGCTTGTGAAATAAACACATGAGGGAGACAATGCTCTGTTCCTGGACTTCCCTGGTAATGTGTGATTGCCATCACCTGTGGTGACACCTTTCTTATCAATGACCTAGCTCACCACAGGTGATGGCAATCACACATTACCAGGGAAGTCCAGGAACAGAGCATTGTCTCCCTCATGGAGAGGGTCAGGTAGGCAACCGTGATGTATACGTTACAGTACTTTTTCATGTGTTTATTTCACAAGCCGGGTAGGGTACTTGTTTTTTTTTTTGTCTTTCTCTAAGGGACCCTCAATCCCTTGTATAGTAGCAGCTTCACACCACACCACTCCCCATTACAGCGCCCATTTGTGTTTTTGTAACCACTTTTTTTCATATCTCTAAAGTGTTTGACCAATGGTTGATCAGTATTGGCCTTCTAGTGCACCTGTAATTGCGCTTCTATGTTGTGCCATGCATACTTAGACCTGTGGCACCGATTTACCTATATAGTATTTGCCACAAGGGCACCATACAGTATATAGGGTCTGATTCAAAGTAGATTGCAAAAGCAAAATCTTTCTCAAATGGACAAACCATGCTGCACTGCAGGAGGAGGGGCAGATGTAACGAGAGAGTTACATTTGGGTGATGTGTGTTCAAACTGAAATCTAAATTGCAGTGTAAGAATAAAGCAGCCAGTATTTACCCTGCACAGAAACAAATTAAGTCATACAAATCTCTAACTCACTCTGCACCTGTTACATCTGCCCCACCTGCAAGACAGCATGGTTTTGTCCATTTGAGAGAGATTTTGCTTTTGCAATCAACTCGCAATACAATCCGTTCCTACCCCTTCTGAAACAAGGCAGTAGGTATTTAATATATAAGACCTAAGCTGTACATCATTCTGCATTAATGATCAAATTGTAATGGATATCCATAGCTGGTTCGTATATTATTTATTACCAGTTATTTATATAGCGCACACATATTCTGCAGCGCTGTACAATCTATATTCCCTACCACATGTACAGACGCTTTCACTCTTGGGGTAATTTTGTTGGGGAGTCATATAACCTACCAGATTGTGGGAGGAAACCGAAATACCCGGAGGAAACCCACGCAAGTACCGGGAGAATACACAAACTCCACACAGATTGGTCCATGGTGGGAATTGAACCCATGACCTCAGCTCTGTGAGGCAGCAATGCTAACCATTACGCCGCCTGTGCTGCCTAATATGTTAAGCTGCTTCTATATGATCCTGAGCAATGCAAATGCAGGAGGAGGTGCATGTACAGCGCTGCAGAACATGTGTGTGCTATATAAATATCTGGTAATAATATACGATCCATGCAGAGTCAAGCCCTCGGTTTCCACAATTCCCCCTGTAGTGTAATATGGTTTTGAACTAACTTTATATCAATGTCTGTGTGCGTTCCTTCACAAACCCCAATAATCTCATCTCTTATTGTTACATTACTACATGTTCTACATCTGTGAGCAGCTGATAGTCATCTAATATATTCGGTCTTCTATTCCTGACAGAGATTTCTGTACAGATTTAAGGACATAGACAATCAGTGGATCGGTCTAAGGTGGAGCAGAGATAGGAATGGCTGGACCTGGACCAACGGAACATTATACAATGAGCAGCTGTAAGTGTTCTCTCATTGTAATATTTAACATTGTAATTAATAATCATGGTGACTATATTATAGGCTTTATTACCAATCATACTACTGTTCTGTCCTGACTGCAGTACCAGTGACATACCTCCCCAACATGTCCCTCTCCAGGAGAGGTACAATGCCCTGTTTCTGGACTTTCTTCTTAATTTGTGTTTCCCATTACCTGTGGTCAAACACCTTTATTATTAACTAGGTGATTCATCGCGCCCTACGGGCGCTCTTCACACCGTCGTAAGGGGCTGCGCCCCCTTAATTTGTGAACGTTTGTATTGTGAGAAATATGGTTAGAATTGTATGTAAGATGTCTGTATTGCAACTTGAGTTATAGGTGAAATGTGTTAAATAGAGAGCATATGATGTGGAAGGGGGTGTGTATTGTTTTGTTTAATTTAAAAAGCGGTTACAGAGTAAGATGTATATAAATAGTGTGGATAGTACAGTGACATTTGTGGGTGTGGGGGGGGGGGGGGCTTACGGTTCAGGGGAGCAGGAAGCTGGGTAGTGATAGGGGTGTGTGATTATACGGGGGACTAAAGAGGGGCTTAGGGGTGCCGTGAATTGCGGGAGGGGCGCGGGGGTGCCATGAATCAAGGGAGGTGCAGGTGTCCACGAATCGCGGGAGAGGGCGGGGGTCCACAAAGCGTGGGAGGGGGCGTGAATTGCGCGAGGGGGGTTGCGAATTGCGGGAGGGGGGGTGCGCGGGGGGGGTGTGTGACATGAATCGCGCGGGGGGTCCGTGAATTGCGGGAGGGGGGGGGGGGGCACGGGTGGTGCGATGAATCACCTAGTTGGTTATATATTCTTGTAGAAGGATGGTAGGATGTTGCTGTCATTCAGAAGCATTTACATAAACAGTAATAGTAGCACTAAAAGGTCTGACTTAAAACACCTACAGTAAAACAGAACAGGTGTTATATATTATACAAAGAATTGGTTGATGATGTCTAGGTTGACGTGCACATAGTTGTCACTGGAAAAAAATTGCTACAAGAAAAAATCAACACAGAAAGGTCAACACATGTAAATGTTGACATAAGTGTGGCACTTCATTGATGTCCATGTCGACACATGAGAATAAATATGAAAACATTAAAAAAAAAAAAATAATAAATAAATCTTCAAAAACTCATGTCAACCTTTTTCATTGTCGACCATAGCCGTGTCAGTGTTTTGCATGTGCCATTTAATCCTGGGGTTGCTGTGAATCGCGCACAGGGGGGAGGGGGGGAGGAGGTGAGGGGTGTCCGCGAATCGTGGGAGGGGGGGTTGCAGTGAATCGTGGGAGGGTGGGTTGCGGGGGCGGGGGGTTGCCGCAATGACAGGGGGGGGGGCGTACCGCGAACTGCGGGAGGGGGGCCCGGGGGGTTGGCGCGAATCGTGGGAGGAGGGGTTGCGGGGTGCCGCGAATCGCAGGAGGGGGGGGTGTCACTGGGTGGGGCTGCAAATCGTGGGAGTCGTGTGGGGTGCTGCGAATCGCGGGGGGGGGGGGGTGCCGCGAATCGTCACAAGAAAAAATCAACACAGAAAGGTCAACACATTAAATGTTGACATAAGTGTGGCACTTCATTGGTGTCCATGTTGACACATGAGAATGAATATGAAAACATTGAAAAAGTGAAAAATAAATCTTGTCAACCTTTTTCATTGTCGACCATAGCCATGTCAGTGTTTTGCATGTTCTATTTAATCGTGGGGTTGCCGTGAATGGGGGGGGGGAGGGAGGTGGGGGGTGTCTGCGAATTGCGTGGGGGGTGCCGCGAATTGCAGGAAGGGGAGTCGTGGGGGGTGGGTGACGCAAATTGCGGGAGGGGGTCGCTGGGGTGCCGCAAATTGCCACAAGAAAAAATCAACACAGAAAGGTCAACACATTAAATGTTGACATAAGTGTGGCACTTCATTGGTGTCCATGTCGACACATGAGAATGAATATGAAAACATTGAAAAAGTGAAAAATAAATCTTGTCAACCTTTTTCATTGTCGACCATAGCCATGTCAGTGTTTTGCATGTGCCATTTAATCGTGGGGATGCCATGAATGGGGGGGGGAGGGGGAGGGAGGTGCATACCTCCCAACATGACCCTCTCCAGGAGGGACACATTGCTCTGTTTCTGGACTTTCTTAATTTATGGATTACCATCACCTGTGCTTAAACACCTTTCTTATCAATTACCCTGTTTAAAATGACAGGTGATGACAATCATAAATTAAGATGGAAGTCCACAAACAGAGCATTCTGTCCCTCCTGGAGAGGGTCATGTTGGGAGGTATGGAGGTGTGGGATGCTCACCTGGTGTGTCTGGTGAGTAGCTGTGTCTTTGCTGTGTAACATGGAGAGGCAGAGGGTGTGTGGACCTGTCTGTGGGCTCACTGGGCTGGTTCTCTGTTATGTGAGTCAGAGGCTCCACCCAGCGTTAGAGCTCCAGACACACTTTGAGTGACAGATGTAGCCAAATATATAAGAGATTACCCTTTTTAGAACAGGTGAAGGCAATCCTATATTATGAGGGAAGTCCAGGAGCAGAGCATTGTGTCCGTCCTGGAGAGGGTCATGTTAGGAGGTATGCAGTGATGATATATTTATATATCCCAGAAGTGGTCCTCATGGCACCCCAGCAGTGCAGATTTTAGGGATTTCCCTGCCTGTGCACAGATGGTATACTAAAATTTACAGAGGTACTTATTACATCACATACCTCCTAACATGACTCTCTCCAGGAAGAACACAATGCTCTGCTCCTGGACTTCCCTGGTAATGTAGGATTGCCATCACCTGTGGTGAAACACCTTTTTTATTAGATAACCTGTTCAACACAGGTGCTGGCAATCACGCCCCCATTTTGCCGTTATGGGGGCATGACCCAGAGGCTCTGTGAGCCTCTAGCCATGCCCCCTGGCTGCGGGAATAGATGCTGTGCGCATGCGCACAGCGTTTATTCCCCGCTACTTAGCAGCCAGAGGGGGGACTCCCAACAGCCCCCCCACACCGCGGGACACTGCCTGCCGTGGGAGGGACAGCGTGACAGGACCTGATAATCGGGACTGTCCCGCTAAAATCGGGACTGTTGGGAGGTGTGTATGTGTGTATATGTATATGACTAATGGTGTGTACACACGGTTCGATGTTCTGTGCGATCCGATGTACGATTCGATGTTTTGTCCGATTTTTACTTTTCCCTTTTTTTTTTCTACTCCTTAAGATATGCCTTAAGATATGCTTAAGATTTTGACTTTTTACCATACAATTTGCTATGCGATTTCCTATTTGATTTACTATGCGATTTCCTATGTGCCTTAAGATTTGCTTAAGATTTTGACTAAGCGATTTTGACTTAACAACAGGATGACTGACAGGGCCCTGGAAATCGTATAGCACATCGCATCTTAAGCATATCGCAAGGCACATACGATGCATGCGATATGCTTGCGATTTGTGCTAGATAGAGTGTGCTGCCCACTCTATCTCCCCTCCGATCTCTCCTTAAACGGGAGCGCGCATCGGGCTAGGAAGCCCTTACAATGCATACAATCAGTATGCGATATGTATGCGATATGGCTTCCGATGTTGACGATATCGTCAACATCGGAAGCCATATCGAACCGTGTGTACACACTATAAGAGTTGAAAGCTTTGATGATTACAGTCTATGTATTGCATATAGCCCAGTGATTACTGGAGAATGGGCGTAGTCTGTACTGTGTATAGCAGGGACTATATTATATTACATTGACAGATTATATATAGTTGACTTGTGAGGGATGCGAATAATAAGCACTTCATTATAGTATACAGGTCATACTAAGGACCTCGTAATTCATAACAATAGTCACCAAATAGCCCCATGCCATTATACCCCCATAATACTGAAATGGACCCAATAATATAGAGAACCTACAGAATGTCACATACTAGTTATATCGTGCATCAAATGCATGATCCCCTGCAGTCCACATGGGATACGGTCAATAGGTCGACATGACTGAATGTCAACATAGGGTTAGGTCAACAGGGTCATAAGGTCGACATGAGCAAGGTCTTCACTGTTTTTGGTGCCGGCATGTGCCGACAGCTGGTATTTCATGCCCTACCATCCTCTAGAGCAGGGGTGGCCAAACCGGTCCTCGAGATCTACCAATGGTCCACGTTTTCCAGGTTACCTACCTGGTGCACAGCTGTAGTCATAACTAACTGTCACACTTCCCAGACTCCCTAGCTGGTGCACAGCTGTAGTCATTACTAACTGTCACATTGCCCAGACCCCCTAGCCTGGTGCACAGCTGTAGTCATTACTAACTGTCACATTCCCCAGACCCCCTAGCTGGTGCACAGCTGTAGTCATTACTAACTGTCACATTGCCCAGACCCCCTAGCTGGTGCACAGCTGTAGTCATTACTAACTGTCACATTGCCCAGACCCCCTAGCTGGTGCACAGCTGTAGTCATTACTAACTGTCACATTGCCCAGACCCCCTAGCCTGGTGCACAGCTGTAGTCATTACTAACTGTCACATTCCCCAGACCCCCTAGCTGGTGCACAGCTGTAGTCATTACTAACTGTCACATTCCCCAGACCCCCTAGCTGGTGCACAGCTGTAGTCATTACTGTCACATTGCCCAGACCCCCTAGCTGGTGCACATCTGTAGTCATTACTAACTGTCACATTCCCCAGACCCCCTAGCTGGTGCACAGCTGTAGTCATTACGAACTGTCACATTGCCCAGACCCCCTAGCTGGTGCACAGCTGTAGTCATTACGAACTGTCACATTGCCCAGACCCCCTAGCCTGGTGCACAGCTGTAGTCATTACTAACTGTCACATTCCCCAGACCCCCTAGCTGGTGCACATCTGTAGTCATTACTAACTGTCACATTCCCCAGACCCCCTAGCTGGTGCACAGCTGTAGTCATTACTGTCACATTGCCCAGACCCCCTAGCTGGTGCACATCTGTAGTCATTACTAACTGTCACATTCCCCAGACCCCCTAGCTGGTGCACAGCTGTAGTCATTACGAACTGTCACATTGCCCAGACCCCCTAGCCTGGTGCACAGCTGTAGTCATTACTAACTGTCACATTCCCCAGACCCCCTAGCTGGTGCACAGCTGTAGTCATTACTAACTGTCACATTCCCCAGACCCCCTAGCTGGTGCACAGCTGTAGTCATTACTAACTGTCACATTCCCCAGACCACCTAGCTGGTGCACAGCTGTAGTCATTACTAACTGTCACACTTCCCAGACACCCTAGCGGCTGCACAGCTGTAGTCATTACTAACTGTCACATTTTAAAACCTGCTGCAGTCATTCCTACTATAGATCCACAGGCTGCCTGGAAAACATGCACCGTTGGTAGATCTTGAGGACAGGTTTGGCCACCCCTGCTCTAGAGCGTGATGGAAGAATAAAATAGTGTGCCGAGCGCAGCGAGACACCGAGCCCGAAGCATGACGAGCACAGTGGTGCTAAGTCTTGGTGTCCCATGTCGACTGTGTCGTCATTCGGGGAAGAAGTACCTTGCCCATGTTGACCTAATGCTGTGTCGACCTTATGACCCTGTTGACCTAACCCCATGTCGACCTTCAGTCATGCCCCCCCACACACACACACACACAGACCCTACATATACTGTAACAATGTGAACCTCTCCCTCACAACTCACTGCTGCCTTTTTTGTTTTTTCCAGATTTTCTATCCACACCTTGTCCGCGCATTCTGATAAATCAGACTGTGTTTTCCTTGACCAGAAGGATGTCAAAAGCGACCATGGGAATTTCCACAAAAAATGGATTTGTTCAATTAGTATTATTACACAATCTCAAGTTCCTTGGAACCACAATCCCCCGGGCCCTTAAATGGGGGCCCAACACTGATACTATTGTTGGAAAAGCGCAGCAGAGACTATTCTTCCTTAGGCAACTGAGGAAGTTCAACATCTCACAGAAGCTTCTGCTCCTCTTCTACTCCGCGATTGTGGAGTCTGTACTGTGCTCCTCAATACTGGTCTGGTGCGGCTCCGCCAGCGAGAGAGACAAATGCAGACTCCAAAAGGTAGTCAGAACTGCGGAGAAGATAATCGGGACGGACCTTCCCTCTGTCCAGGACCTGTGCCTGTCCAGAGCAAAAAAGCCGGCAACGAAGACCAACTACATCCTGGCCACTGCCACTATATTAAAATGGTGGAGCTCTAATATTTTTTCCTGGACTTGGCTGTATCTGAATTTAATATTAAATCAACCGAAAGTGCAATCAATATATGTATATTTTTATTTAGATTTTATTAGAAGTGTGTATATGCATATATTTGTTATTTTTGATAAATTGTCTAATAATAAATTTTATTAATATTCATCTAATTGTGTGGCGCTCTTATATGTATGTAGGTATTCTCTTTCTAACCTTTCTTTTCTCTTTTTAAAATGATTACACTTTGCGCTCATCCTTCTGTTTAACGTTAATACACTTTATTGATCTGCTTAAACGATAGCGCAGTGTGTACCATATTTATAAGAAGCGCGGTCTAAGCCAGGTCCGATCCAGCAATATCCTGGGTCAGAGCTGGGATTTTGGTGGGAAACAGAATAGTGTGCTGCTAACCTCGACCGTAATATAGAAAACTATAAATAAATCAGGCGCAATAAAAATTAACAAAAGGGTAATTAATAACCACATCTCCAATTAGATATTGTGCTGCATCTGGAACTCTTAAAGAAAAAACTAAACTAATTGAGCGAGCGCACTGTGATGATCAAATTATTTAATAAAAAGTTAATTTAGAATTATAGAAAACATACATATAACATCAACAAATCGAATTGATCTAAATACATATAAAACCAATTAGTCACTGTCCAGCATTAACTCCACAATTGATAAATATCTCCCTAGGTATTGAGATGATGGGATCCATAAATGTATTATGGATTCAGATAAAAAGGTGAAAGAAACCGTATCAAGTTCCTTAGAGCTCTTACCCACGTATCTCTGGTAGAAGATATGTCCAGTAGGGGGAGCTCCTGATGAATTAAGGTTGGCAATTAGGATGGATGAATGAATGGATAAACAACTGATGTTAGATGAATGTTGAAGTGAACACCTTGACCTATTCCAACAGCGCCACGCCGGCGGAAGTGATTGACAGCTTCAATCTTTGCCGTGATGCTGCGCTGCTGCCTTCTGCATAGCAGTGAACGGGATCTAGGTTACCAGTCCAGACTTCTCAGCAACCCGGCTCCGACCCGGGTAAAACCCTTCTTTCCTTCAGGTTTCCTGGGTCTGACAGGGATTACATATGGGTTGTAGGAGAATATGGAGGAAGAGGCACCATCTCTCTTAAGCTTTAGGCTTCCCATCATGCCTGGCTCCTCTCCCCTTTAACCCCGCCTCCATGCTAGGTTTAGTCAGTTTTTTGTTGGTGCCTGCAGGAAGCTGGTTCACCAGTTTATCTCTCCGGGACTGGTTTGCAGTCCCAAGCTTTTTTCAATTTTACATTGAGTGCGCAGCTAGCATATTCACTGCCGCTCCAGCACCCCCGCCGGCGTCCATTACCTCCTGCCGCACACAGGAGAGTGGATGGGAGAAGGACCACTGGACACCACATCTTCCCAGGACAGCGTGGCCGGTCAGCAGGAGAGCAAGTGCTCTGTATAGGTCTATACACACTGGGCGACTATGCCCAGCATGTATGGACAGCGATGATGTGCAGTGAAAGCCGCTCAGTGCATAGACACTGAGCGGCTTTCCCCCTGCCCGGCGCCGACGGAGGAGGGGAGGACAGCGTTGCATAGTGCAGAGCTATGCAAAGCTGTTCTGAAAGCCGCTCATCTACTGGTATAACCAACAGATGAACGGCTTTCCTGGCGATGTTGCGGGAGCGCGCAGCAGCGCTCATTGCCCGGGCCATACACACTGGGCGGCTTTGAGCTGAAATCCGTTCAAACCTGCTGTTTTGAGCGACTTTCAGCTCAAAGTCGACCAGTGTGTATGGGCCTTAAGAGAGCTACATCACCATCCTGGCTGTGTTCTCTGAGGGAGCAGGTCACAGCGCTGGCATGGATACTGCCCCCACCCCCTATGTATGGGAACCTGTCCTCCATTTTAAACAGACCCCATTATACCGTGGGGGAAGTCCAGCATAGGGGGGTTTATTGGTCTGTGGTGTTGGTTTCAACAATACCAAACACAGTATGGACGATCATATTCCAATACTTTGGGGAATACACAATGTGCATATGTCAGGAGTATCACAAAGTTGAGATATTAATGCATCACGTCCGTCCTCAATCGATTTAAGATTCTTTTGATTTAAACTAGAGTGCGTTCCACCAATCCGGAAGTACACATTATTCAGGATGCGCTTTGCAATCCCGGAAGTGCACCGTACCTACAGTGCGGACAACGCACTGTACAATTTAGTCTCTTTTAATAAATATCTCGTTTAGCATAATCCAGATATTGATATTGCTAGTAAGTGCCGGATTGAATTTATATGCTAAGGTCATTTATCGGTGGTATCTAAAAAACTTAAAGGAAACAGTATGGCCACCATTTGGAACACAGGGCGCGATCCCCATGCGTTCCATAACGTAATTAAGGATTTTAAAGGTTTTTTTTTTTTTTTTTTTCTATTTATTTATTTATTTATTTTTTTCATTTTATTTATTTTTTTTATTTATTATTTATTTATGTATTTTTTTTTTTTTATTTATTATTATTTTTTTTATATATATTTTTTTCACGGTTTCACACTCCTGATATAAATATAAGTAGGAGGTTCATGTCTCCAATTAAGTTCCACATCTCAAAGGGTGGCTTTATAGCATTTTTTGAGACTTAGGATAATTGCACACACAGGAAGTAATGTAATCATGCTAGCCCCATAAATAACCTGAGAGGAGTTCAGGATTTCATTCAGCACTTTGGAATCCTGGTATCCACATCCGGTTTAGCTCCTGCTTGGTAAGTGCCTGCTATCATTATGAATTCGAATACTGTCACATATTTGAAAATCTTCTATGCATGTATTGAAAGGGGACAATATGTTTTTCATTTTATAGCCTGATTTTCCTGTTACCCTGTTTTGTGGAAACTTGGGGTAATCAATTTCCCCTAAAACCAACTCACCTGACTTGGAATACACTGAACAGCCAGTATTTATTGCTATACCTGATCATCAGGGGTATGTAATTACCAACACCTGTCTCGGTCAAAATTGAGGTTTACAATGCACCTTTACAGCAAGACTATCATTTTTCTGCTTAGGATTGCGAGTTGATTCTTCATTTGGGAAATCTGGTCCCTTAATTGCAAGAATCCTATCCATGAAATTTGCTTTCGGTATGATTAATAATCTAAATTAATTACTCCTCACTGGGTTCTTATTCTTTCTTTTTCCTCCATTAATTATTGAATGGCAACACTACTGGTTTTAATCACATTTTTTCCTGAATAAGGTCCTTTTTCTATGCACTACAGTTTATGTACTGGTGGTCATATTGATTAGACCTCTCCTAAGAAAAATTATTCTTATTTAATGACCTCTCCTTTATCCTCCTCGTCCTTGATTTTTTCTCCTTCCCTTCATCATGCTCTTCTCGTTTTATATATATAAACATTTTTGTATTGTATTCATTTTATGTATGTGTAAAATCACACTGATTTTATTATGATTCACAGTGTGAAATCTGTCTGTACAAATCTGCTATAATGCCCCTGAGCAGTGGCGGATTCAGGGGGGGGGCACCTGGGCACGTGCCCCCCCTGTCATTCCTTTTGTAGATGAGGACCAGAGCTTTCCAACAAGCCCAGCCCCATGTCTCTAGCCCCCCGGGAACCGGAGATATCACCTGGCAAAGCTGTAACATTTTTTTACCCCATAGCATAATATGGGACCCGTCAATTCCGACCCCCACCAGTTCCGACGGCTGCCAGTTCCCCCCCTGGCATCACAGGACCTTGTGGTTGAAGTCATTCAATTCCAAATCGCTGGGCCTTCAATATGATACCAGGATGGTCCATATCGGTCAATCGGTTCCAGAGATATAGCATGTAAATCGATTTTTTTTTTTATTTTTGAAATGTCATTTCATGGCTGTTCATGTTCTTTGAGGGCAGATTACTCTGGAACCAAACGTTCCAGTTTCACTGTACCAAAATCATTCAAAGTCCACTTAAAAGTTCTTCAATATGATACTTGTCTCATGTAAATGGGTCAGTTAGTTCCGAAGATATAGCCGGTTAAATGAGATAACTGGTTAAAGGGGGGGAGGGGTGGTTTTCTCTCCCCTCACACCAGAAAATGCAGGGACTAGGCTGGTGTAAAAGGGGCCAACCTGGGAACGCATTTTCTGGTGTGAAATGGGTATTATTTCAAATATCTGGGACCTGCAGTGCTCGGAATACAGCCAGGCTCTGCCACTGTCAGTGGCTATCACTTCTGCCTGGCGGCGGCTGTCCCCCATTTACCACGAGCATGTATTCCCCGTTGGCAATGAGCAAGTAATCCCACATGGCAACGAGCATGGAACCTCTGGCAATGAGCATGGAACCCTTGGCAATGAGCATGTAGATAAGCAGCACTTACTGTATGTAGTATAATTTTTAATAGGCATTATGGTGTTTGGCATAATACATAATGGACATCATGCCGTGTAACGTGCAATGGACATTATGGTGTAAATGTTTAATGCGCGCCTTTGGTGGACAATGTCCCTGTTTATGAAGCGTATTGTGAATTTTGTCTTAATCTGTGTGGCATTATGTGAATTCTGGCTCAATCCATGTGGCATTATGTGAATTTTGTCTCAATCCGTGTGGCATTATGTGAATTTTGGCTCAATCCGTGTGGCATTATGTGAATTTTGGCTCAATCCATGTGGCATTATGTGAATTTTGGCTCAATCCATATGGCATCTCATGAATTTGGCTCAATCCGTGTGGCATTATGTGAATTTTGACACAATCCATGTGGCATTATGTGAATTTTGGCTCAATCCATTTGGCATTATGTGAATTTTGGCTCAATCCATTTGGCATTATGTGAATTATGGCTCAATCCGTGTGTTATTATGTAAATTTTGGCTCAATCCGTGTAGCACTATGTGAATTTTGACACAATCCATGTGGCATTGTTTGAATTTTGGCTCATTCCATTTGGCATCATGTGTAAGGGGCAAGTATAATGGGGTCTAGTATTTTGTTGCATAATGTGTAGAAGTTGTATATGGTGTTGTACACTACACTCAAGTGTTGTACACTACACTGTTGAGTGGCCACACCCCCTTTTCCAGAGCGCACCTTCGGCGCGCGCACAACTACATCCTTCACTTTTGTTGCCATGGTGGGCCTGTGCACTTTAAATGCCAGGGCCTATTTTTAATCCCATTGCCACCCTCTCCATGCCGCTCTCTTAGCATGTACACTGGCACCACTTACACTGGCCCTCCCCCACCTAAACCCTCTTTTATCATGGTGCCCCCCTGTCATTTTATCCTGGATCCGCCCCTGCCCCTGAGGAAGTCAAGTTTTTGACGAAACACGTTGGGCTACCGACATCTTGCAGAAGACACTTTTGAATAAAAGTTGTTTTTTTAAAAACATTTTATTGTAACTCATTGAAGTATTATTTGTGATTGTAATTTGAGGCGCACTCTGAACTCCCTTCTATCTCATATACATATATATATATATATATATATATAGACATTGGAGGGGCTCTGCACACACTAAATTAACTGATAATAAATAGTGGAGATTTGGTTCATGAATTGATCAATGCATTTAAGCCTGCAGCCCCCGTCAAGGGACCCCACTGTTCTGCAGGTCCTACCACAATTGCTGAAAATGGCTGCAATACACATAGCTATCACATCAATGTTTGATACCAGGCATGCTATCAGGTCTGAAGCTCACAGCAGACTTTGCTTTTATAAACAGGGTGCATGAGAGAATGTGACCACAATAAGACTAATTAAAAAATTAATCTAATAAACAATATATACACTTAACATCGGCACTCACCTTTCCTAGTTTTGGGGTGCCCTATGGCTTGTGACCACATTGTTTAAACAGACATTGGATGGGCTCTGCACACACTAAATTAACTGATAATAAATAGTGGAGATTTGGTTCATGAATTGATCAATGCATTTAAGCCTGCAGCCCCCGTCAAGGGACCCCACTGTTCTGCAGGTCCTACCACTGTCGCTGAAAATGGCTGCAATACACATAGCTATCACATCAATGTTTGATACCAGGCATGCTATCAGGTCTGAGGCTCACAGCAGACTGTGCTTTTATAAACAGGGTGCATGAGAGAATGTGACCACAATAAGACTAATTAAAAAATTAATCTAATAAACAATATATACACTTAACATCGGCACTCACCTTTCCTAGTTTTGGGGTGCCCTATGGCTTGTGACCACATTGTTTAAACAGACATTGGATGGGCTCTGCACACACTAAATTAACTGATAATAAATAGTGGAGATTTGGTTCATGAATTGATCAATGCATTTAAGCCTGCAGCCCCCGTCAAGGGACCCCACTGTTCTGCAGGTCCTACCACTGTCGCTGAAAATGGCTGCAATACACATAGCTATCACATCAATGTTTGATACCAGGCATGCTATCAGGTCTGAAGCTCACAGCAGACTTTGCTTTTATAAACAGGGTGCATGAGAGAATGTGACCACAATAAGACTAATTAAAAAATTAATCTAATAAACAATATATACACTTAACATCGGCACTCACCTTTCCTAGTTTTGGGGTGCCCTATGGCTTGTGACCACATTGTTTAAACAGACATTGGATGGGCTCTGCACACACTAAATTAACTGATAATAAATAGTGGAGATTTGGTTCATGAATTGATCAATGCATTTAAGCCTGCAGCCCCCGTCAAGGGACCCCACTGTTCTGCAGGTCCTATCACTGAAAATGGCTGCAATACACATAGCTATCACATCAATGTTTGATACCAGGCATGCTATCAGGTCTGAGGCTCACAGCAGACTGTGCTTTTATAGGTGAGCAGCTACCAACACACCTGTCACTAATCATCTAGGGAAATGGCTAACACAAGCTATGGAATCTTAGTTAAAAACAGGGTGCATGAGAGAATGTGACCACAATAAGACTAATTAAAAAATTAATCTAATAAACAATATATACACTTAACATCGGCACTCACCTTTCCTAGTTTTGGGGTGCCCTATGGCTTGTGACCACATTGTTTAAACAGACATTGTAGGCAGGGGCGGATTGGCCATTTAAGTCACCGGGAACTTTCCCGGGAGGCCGGCCGCATGTGAGGCCGATAGCTGAACATGGCTCCACCCACTCGCGAGTGTAGCACCACCCACAATTCGGCCGGGGAGCGGGGACCGGACACCACAGGAGGAATACAGCAGAGGCGCAGCGGAAGGTCAGGTGTGCTGCTGGCTGTCTTAGCCTGCGCCTGTCATACTGTATGACAGCCAGCAGCATGATCCCCTCACCTGCTCCTTCCCTCTCATCTGCGCTGCCCTCAGCCTGTCTGTCAGATATTTCAGGCAGCGTATGTCTCCGGCCCCAGCTTCCTGATCTAACAGGAAGTCACATGGTGCACACTGTGTGCACTGGAGGAGCCCTGCTCAACCTCAGCCCCGGAACTAGTGAGGAGAAGAGCAGCAGCAGCAGAAGCCACCCCTTGGACACTCACAGGAGCACAGAGAGGCCAGGCAAGTTGTGCTAAAAATCGGGGGGAGACTGTCACATTAAGCTTTTTTTTGGGGGGGGGGAGGGTGGGGTAGGGACTAGGGAGAGTGTGTCATTGTAAGGATAAATGTGTAGCCCCTCGACCTGGTGGCCCCTTAGGTACCAGTGAGAATGTATCTTAAAACTACACACCAAACACACGGTGGCGAGTTAAGAAAACACTCTGTTTAATATCACAAAGGCAGCTAGTTAAAAGCATAATACATGGGAGTATACAATATGTATGTGTTACATTCTGATTGGTCTGTTGGTCTGCAGGGCAAATTCAACAGGGGGGAAGGGAAGGAGGGCATACAAAATATCATACACAAAGAAAATGAGTAACAAGGGGGGTTTTCGATTATAGAGGAGTTTAAGCATGAACACACTGCATAGCAATTCCAAAGGGGGGGTTAAAAGTAGAAGCTCAGTGAGGAAGTGATAAGACACACAGACTTATTATTCTGTAACCTTGAAATGTAGCTATAGAGAAACAGTCTACTGAAAATGAGAGCATTCTACGTGCAAATTCTTATATGCTACATGGGTTCAAATTTAACCCTTCAATCCCCTCTTAGAATCATGAATTTAGATGATATGATTCTTCTTACCAAATTCCTTATTTCTGTGCTTAGCGAGATATTGTTTGTAACCTTCAGGGGAATTTGCGTGTGCAGGGGCAATGGATTCATACATAATACCTTTGGTAGCAAGTTTTCTACAACATAGTATAATACAAAAAACAACAATACAGATAATTGTAAGAATAATCAATATATAGATTGCTAATTGAACAAGGGCCTGTTCTATACCATTTTTCAAACCATCCAAACCATTGGCTCCATGGGTTATCGATGCCTGAGTTCTTCTTCAATTCTATTAATAAATCCTCCAGTTTTTTTTTAATAGCTAGAGTAACTTTACCATTGGGGCCTGTATTGTCAGGGATATATGTACAACATCCTTCAACTTTCCCTATATAAACACAAGCTCCTCCTTTCTCTGCTAATATCATATCTAGAGCCATACGATATTGAAATGTCATTTGTGATGTGGCTTCTAATTGTTCTGCAATGCCTTTTAAAGCGTCTTTTGTATCATTTACAAATCTCTGCTGGTTGTAGTAAATGTAATTAATCCAAGCAACATTCTTGTTTGCGGTGATTATGGGTATGATGGATTCAAAGCCAGCCGCAACTTGATCTCTGGCCCTGAATTCATCTGGGACCCCTCTTGGGACCCCTATTGCATCAATATATCAGTATAAGTGTTAGATGAGTTATACCATAGGGTTAGTAGTTCACCATCTTGGGTTATATCTACTTCAGTCTTATACATAGGGATATAGGGAGTAATGACGAACAAAATCATCAGGGTCCAGGCCAGAAAGTGGCTCAGGGCTTGTGGCATCAGAAGATGGATCCTCTTCTCCATCATGTAGGAGGTTAGGGCTGTCTGCCCCCATTAGTACCTCGCCTTGATCTGTTCTCTATCCGGGACTTTACTCGGGATTCTCTTTACCCTGGATGCGTGTATCCACACTGGACTCTCTTCTGTAAGGACAGCCGTCCTGGTTACTGCTACGATCTCTGTCTCTGGACCGTGGGTGAAATCTCCTGGACCTTTGTTCCTAGGGAGTACCTTCACAACGACCTTGTCTCCGACCTGGAAAGGATGTGTTGATTCCTGTGGATTAGAAAGATTTTTACAAATAACACCATGTTCAATTTCACTAAGTCTGGTGATGAGGGGGAAAGGTCTTCCTATTAAAATTTCAAAGGGTGAATAACCCAGAGTCTGTTGGGGGGGTCATTCTAATTTCTGCTAGGACTATAGGGAGGGTTTGTTTCCATTTATTAATGTTCCTCCTGTTGCTTTCCTAAGTTTGTCCTTTAAAGTCCTATTCCTTTTCTCCACTATCCCTGAACTTTGAGAATGATAGGGAATGTGAAATTTCCTCTCTATTTGAAATGCTTTCACTAAAGCTTGTGTGATTTTTTTGTAAAGGCAGTGCCTTTGTCGCTATCTATTTGGAGCGGGCATCCCCATCTAGGGATGATTTCTTGTGTTAGTATGCGTGCAACTGTTTTTGCATCTGTGATATAAAAGTCTTTGCTCAAAAGTATGGCTGTGGTGATTTTGCTATAATGTCCTACCCCATGGTAGTGAGCAATGAACAATGGGGCGCTTGATTGTAGTATGCATGGTCTCCCCTCTTTGCAGATCAATCCTGTTATAGGATTTTTCTGCAATATTGGAAATAACCAGTCATCCAAGTCTTTTTTGTGATGCTGATCTTTGTAGTTCAGTGATCAGGTTTATCTTTCTACATTTGGCAAGCTCTTGTGAGCGCTATGAGTTCTGCAGCTTGTGCTGATTGATATGGAATGGGTCTCGCTTCTAAAATGTCATTTGGGAGGCGTACCACTGCGTAGCCTGCCTGATATGTCGAGTCATTGGGTCTACTACAAGAACCATTCACAAATACATGGTCAGAACCTGGTATTGGTACAGGGGAAATGTCAAGTCTAGGGGAGGTCTCTGACTCTATTGATGCAGAACAGTCATGATCGTCAGGAATGTCATCCTGGGAACCCTTTAGTCCTAAAAGTGCATTTAGAATGGGTGCGGGGCCTGAGGATGCGTTTGCATACTTAATGGTGAGTGAGGGGCTTCCTAGCAACAGGACCTCATCTCCACTAAGACGCTGGGCTGACATGTTGTGTGTGTAGCCCTTTAAGTAATGCTACAACATTATGTGTGGTATGGAGAACAGTGGGTGAGCCTAGGGTGAGTGTGGTTGCCATCTCAGCTACCATTGCACAGGCCGCCAGTGCCTGAAGACAGGCAGGCATACCTTGGACCGACACCGGCATCACTTTGGAAAAGAATGCCACGGGGCGCAGCTTACCTCCATGTTCTTGTGTCAGCACACCCGCCATGGTTTTACATTTTGTCCCTTGCATATAAATGAAATGGTTGTACATAGTTTGGGAGGGTCAATGCCGGACTTTTCATCAACATACATTTTTAAGGCTTTCATATGCATTTAACATTTCTTGTGACCATTGTATCTGTTTAGGTTTGTCATTGAGTGTGGCTTGTCTCAAAATGTTATCATAGTAGGAACAGTCAGAAATCCACTGTCTGCAATAATAGTGTTTGGGCGGACCAGACCCAGTACAGACTGTATGCGTTGTGGGCTGACTTTCCTCTCTCCCTTTTTCAAGACAAAACCTAAATAATCAACATTCTTTTTGCACCATTGCATTTTTGCTTTTTGACACTTTGTGCCCACATTCACAGAGCCAGTTTAACAGTGATATACCATCCTCTCGGCATGCCTCCTTTGTTGAACTACAGATAAGCAGATCATCTGCATACTGTAGCAGGACTGAACCATAGGGGGGGTGCCAGGGGGGTTGTGTCTTGGAGCACGATGCTGTACACAACAGGGGAGTCAATATACTCCTGCATCATGTTAACTGCTGGCCTCAAAAGAAAATGCAAATAACAGTTGTGTCTGGGTGTCCACAGATATGCTAAAAAATATATTTTTCAAATCGGTTACTGAGAAGTAGGCGGCATCTACAGGGATGGCTGAGATGAGTGAGTTTATATCAGGTACAGTGGGTGCAATGGGAACAATTAATTGGTTTATTGCTCTGAGGTCCTGTTGACCATATCTGAGGATTTACAGTGTCTAATTCTGTGTTTGGGTCAGAACTGTCAGTCATGAGCAAGTGTGGTGATGAAACATCGATTCCCTTTCCTGCTTCTGGTGGACTGATTGTGATTTCCAGCACAGAGAGAAGATCTCTGCCTAGCAAATTGATTAGGCAGTCAAATATTACAGTAAATTCATGTTTTCCTATGTCATTGCCCTTTAAGGTCAGTCCCTGCCAGTCAATCTGAAATCTGGGGTTGTCTCTAGGTCTGGGTTGGCTGGGCTGCATGGGGTTACTGACCTGTCGGGGTTTGTTTGAAGGGAACGGACAGTCTCTAGCCCAATGGCTATCCCTTTTACAATTATAGCAGCTTGTCTGCCTGTTGGGTGGGGGTCCCGCAGGAGCCCTCTGAGGTAGTCTGTCTCTAGGAGAATGGAATGGTTTATTCTGTCTCCTAGGATTGTTTTGATTTTGGAAGCGTGTGAACGGGGTATGTGGTGGTGTGACAGTGTTTCTTTTAACTTCAAAACAATCTGCTGCTTCCTTTTTATACAAATGTTTTTTTCAAAATCCTTCACTGTATCAGAGGTTTAAGTTGAAACATTCTGCTTCACAGCGAGGCTATACATCGGCAGCAGATTATTAATGAAAGTGGAAACAAGTAAATTATCATTATGCAGAAGCGGCAGACCTGCTTCCTCGGTCCCGCACTTCTTGAATCTTTTCCAGAAATTTGTCACTATTTCTGACATTTTCTGCTTACAACTTACAGCTATGGGGAGAGATGAGCGTGCTTTAAACACTTCATTCATATGTGCAGCAAGTTGATCCCACATAGCATCTATGCCTTCTTGGGTAAAGCTGCGTCCTTTGCATGCTTTCTTTAAATATATTATGCATCCTATTGGTGTTATCATTGGTTTGGGACGATTTTTAATTATCCTATCTATCCTGCTAAATTGTCTACCCAAGGGTTAATGAAATAGTAATTTGTGGGGGAGACACGGGCAACATATTCTTTACATGTCTCTCCTGGTAAAAGCGGGGAATATTCTGTTTCTTTACTCTAATATAATCCCATAATATAACAGTATGTCAGTCAATATGGTCACAATAATATCTGTCACAAGTCAAGTCGCAATTGTACTTAGAATCACTTTAAACAAAATGACATTCAGTAGCCAAATCACTTTGCAAATCTACTTAGAATCACTTTAAACAGCAATAACATTCAGTAGCAAAATCAATTTGCAAATCTACTTAGAATCACTTTAAACAAAAATAACACTCAGTGGCGTACACTTACCACCCGTTCACTGAGTATTCTTAATACAAAACATACAGTAAGGCAGACAGAACACTTCAGCGTACGTACACTTACCACCCGTGTACTGAGTGTTTTAAACAAATACACAGTTGCAACATTAACAGACAAACATGTACATACATAAATTTAGGCGATCAGATCGAGGAGGCTTTCTCTGTGAACCCCTGGTTCAATTGCGGTATCCCGGATACCTGTTTCGTAATCTCAAGTCCCGGACTTGAATTACCTTTACGTGGACCCCAGGTCCTTTTTTTATGACGTGGACCCCTGGTCCTCCTTGTATCCCTGATACATTTATGGCGTCATAAATTTCCTTACATACAATTACGTAATATTAAGTCCCGGACTTAAATATTACCTTGTCACGTGTTCCCGGAACACGGAGTGAGTTCAGATCCAGTAGATGGTCGCAATCCCTTAGCGGAAAAAGACAGACAAGTAATTCTCTATCTTACCGATCAGGGGACGATCGTCTGGACCCCGGACTGGCCCCCAAATTGTAAGGATAAATGTGTAGCCCCTCGACCTGGTGGCCCCTTAGGTACCAGTGAGAATGTATCTTAAAACTACACACCAAACACACGGTGGCGAGTTAAGAAAACACTCTGTTTAATATCACAAAGGCAGCTAGTTAAAAGCATAATACATGGGAGTATACAATATGTATGTGTTACATTCTGATTGGTCTGTTGGTCTGCAGGGCAAATTCAACAGGGGGGAAGGGAAGGAGGGCATACAAAATATCATACACAAAGAAAATGAGTAACAAGGGGGGTTTTCGATTATAGAGGAGTTTAAGCATGAACACACTGCATAGCAATTCCAAAGGGGGGGTTAAAAGTAGAAGCTCAGTGAGGAAGTGATAAGACACACAGACTTATTATTCTGTAACCTTGAAATGTAGCTATAGAGAAACAGTCTACTGAAAATGAGAGCATTCTACGTGCAAATTCTTATATGCTACATGGGTTCAAATTTAACCCTTCAGTCATTAAGCCTGGAAGGGGGGGGGGGGGTGTCACAGTAAGCTTTGGGGTGGGAGAGTGTCATTAAGCCTTGGGGGGGGGGGTCACATTAATCTGTGGGGAGGGAGGGGGGAGAGTGTCACATTAAGCTTTGGGATGGGAGGACGGAGAGTGTCACATGAAGCCTGGGGGGGGGGGGGAGTGTCATATTAAGCTTTGTGTGGAAGGGAGAGTGTGTCATTAAGCCTGGGGGGGGTCACATTAAGCTTTGGGGAGGGGGGAGGGAGGGGGGATAGTGTCACATTAAGCTTTGGGGAGTGGGGAGGGAGGGGGGAGAGTGCCACATTAAGCTGTGGGGAGGGAGGGGGGAGAGTGTCACATTAAGCTTTGGGGAGTGGGGAGGGAGGGGGGAGAGTGTCACATTAAGCTTTGGAGGGGGGGGGGGAACGTCACATTAATGTTGGGTGTGTATCGTTTTCTTGACCACATTTAGGTCGACAGGGGGGAAGGTCAACAGGGTTGTAGGTCAACATGGGTCAAGGTCGACAGGTGTTTAGGTCGACATGGGACAATGTCGACATGGGTTAGGGCGACAAGTAGTTAGGTCGACATGGGTTTTTCACTGTTTTTTTACCCGAATGTCGACACAGTTGACATGGACATAGTTGGAGGTGAACCACAGCCCCTCGCTTCGCTCGCGATGCTTCGGGCACTATTTTATTCTCCCACCATGCCCTAGTGGATGGTAGGGCATGAAATACCACCTGTCGGCACATGTCGGCTCAAAAAACAGTAAAAAACCCATGTCGACCTAACTACCTGTCGACCTAACCCATGTCAACCTTGTCCCATTTCGACCTAAACACCTGTTGACCTTGACACATGTCGACCTACAACCCTGTCGACCTTCCCCTCTGTCGACCCAACGTGGTCGACCTAATGACTGTCGACCTAAGTGTGGTCTACAAAACGACCGTATACCGTAATGTTTGGGGAGAGAGGGGGGAGAGTGTCACATTAAGATTTGGGGGGGGGGGGGGGGGTGATGTCACATTAATGTTTGGGGAGAGTGTCACATTAAGGTTTGGGGGTGCCACATTAAACTTTGGGGAGGAAGGGGATAGTGGCACATTAAGCTTTGGGGGGGGGGGTCACATTAAGGTTTAGAGGGGGAGGGGGAGAGGGTCACATTAAGGTTTGGGGGGGCGTGTCACATTAAGGATTCCATTAATGTTTAGGGGGATTGGGGAAAGAGTCACAGTAATATTTGCTTGGGGAGAGTCACAGTAATGTTTTCTGGGGTAGGGAGAATGTCACAGTAATGCTGGCTTGGTGGGAGAGAGTGTCAAAGTAATGTGTACTAGTGTTCACTCTAAGATTTTTTTAGGGCAGGGTGTTGACCACGAGCAGGGCACATTTTTTCAATTGGGCGGGCAACAAATTTATAAACAACCCCCCACACACAGTAGCACCCTAGGCAAAATGTCCCTAGCAGTGACACAGGCATAATGCCCCCAGCAGTGCCCTGCACAAAATGCCCCCAGCAGTGGCACGGGCATAATGCCCCCAGCAGTGGCACGGGCATAATGCCCCCAGCAGTGGCACGGGCATAATGCCCCCAGCAGTGGCACGGGCATAATGCCCCCAGCAGTGGCACGGGCATAATGCCCCCAGCAGTGGCACGGGCATAATGCCCCCAGCAGAGTCGAGATCGCTCTTCTCCCACCACTGGATAACAGCCCAGCTTTCATTTGAAATATGGCACCAGCTCCTGAGCCTTGTAGCCAATCGCTGACCCCAGCTTCTGGCACCTGTGCTCCAATTGGCAGGCAGCGGCACATTTAAAATATAGAAAATCCCTACAGGTGGCTGCACACTGCTTGGCCGTGTCTCTCTGCGGGCAGTCATAGCAGATGCAGCTCTCAGCAGAGGGGATCGCACCACACTGATATGTCGCTGAGGTCACTGAGAGTGAGCGTTGTGTCAGTGCGGTGGGGTACACTCGGAAGAGCTGACTTCGGCGGCTGTCAGCTCTTCGGCGGCTGTCAGCGACTGTCAGCTCTTCCAGGTACCCCTCTGCCGTGCTGGCATGCCACTGATTCCCCCAGCTGAGAGCAGCTGTCAGCTATATCAGCTGGCTTAGAACAGCCGCTGCTACTCTGGCTCCCACAGTTCGGATCACCCCAGCCGCCGAAGTCCCTGGCCTGTATCGGGGAATGGCGGGGCAGTCTCCAGTGTGCTCACTTAGGGCACAAAATTTATTTGAGCGACCACCGTCACTGTTGGGGGCAGGCTCGGCACCAGTACTGAGATGCTGGGCTTCCTTCTCCCAAGCTCTCCCTGCTTGCACCTGACAGTGACACTGCAGCAGAGGGGACAGACATGCAGGCTATGGGGCACATTTATCAATGATCGCATTTACAATGCGATCTGGGCGGAATATTACCGCCCAGGATTGCATTGTAAAATGTGATCAGATCACTGGGATGTATCATCCCTGGCACTACAGGGACAGGGCTCCGAAAGGAGCCCGTCCCTGTGAAGTGCTAAGCCGGAAGCCGGGAGGTCAGCGAATGCGCGATTATGCGCTGACCCCCGCCGACCCCTCTTACCGCACTGCCCTGCTCGGGCAGTGCGATGTGTAGCCATAGGCTACAATTGGCTATCGCCATCCCAGAATGGCGATAGCCCAGGGGTGCGAAGCCGGGCTGCCCGATGTTGAAACCTATGGGGGATGCGGCCGGCGGCGCTCCCGGGGGGATCGCAGCAGGGATCAGAGATTCCTGCTGCAGTCCCCCTTTAATACATTTAGGTGAAACTTAATATTTGCGGTTAACCCCCGAAAACGGGTGTTTTGGGGGATTTAGCCGCAAATATTAGTTGATAAATGCGGCTCTTTGCTAAAATAGTGGTGTTACTATGTTACTACTATGGGTGCAAAGGGTGCTGCTGTACTAGGTAAAAATTTGACTTTTTATGGTTGTCAAATGAGGCATAACACAGGGGGCGACATATAGCAATTTAGAGGCACCAAATTAAGATTATATCTTCCCCCCCCGTAAGGTGCAGGGATAAGAGAGCTAGAAGGATGGCGTGGGGGTGAGAAAAGGAAGGTGTATGGTGCAGGGGTAAGAGAAAGAGCGATAGAAGGAGGGAGTGGGGTGCAAGGGTGAGAGATGGAAGGAAGGCGTAAGGTGCAGGGGTGAGAGAAATAGGAGGGAGTGGTGTGCAAGGGCGAGAGATGGAAGGAGTGATGTGCAGATATGGAAGGTGGGAGTGAGGTGCTGGGGTAATAGATGGAAAGGAGTGAAAAGTGAAGGGCCATAGAAGGACAGAGGGTATGATAGGTGCATGGGGAGAAAGGAAAGGAGGAAATTAGAGAATCAGGGGTGAAATTAGACATTCAGAAAAGGGGAATAAAACAGATAATCTATGGGAAATACGATGATGGACACGGGAGGTAGGGAACACAAATTTGGTAACATAATATGTTTTCTTTATACTATGTATAAAAAGTATTTGAAACTGATTTTATGTTAGGAAATCCCTAAATGTTTCTGTGTTTCCAGATATATCACAGACCCTGGCCAAAGCAGTGGCACTTGGGAACTGGTGCAAAATATGTGTGAAACACAAATATACCTTTTTTTGCACCAGTACTGTACTGTGGTGAAATGAGTAATATGTGGTTTAACATGTATACAGGGCTCTACCATTGTGTGTGTGTGTGTGTGTGTGTGTGTGTGTGTAAGCAGCTATACTATAGCATATCATGTATATGTGGCTCTACTGTGTAGCGTAGCGTGTATTAACAGCTCTCCTGTGTGATGTAATGTGTATAAGTTTCTCTACTGTGTATCAGAGCTATTTCAAACACTCTGGCTCCTGCCGGGCGGCGAAATCCCACACGTCCGAAAGCCATGCCGTGCACAGTAGTTGTTAATGGACACTATTGTGTCCATTCATGCGGGACGGCCACGGCCCGGCCGCACGGTTGCAGCCGGATCCCACCACTGGAAGGGACGGCTGCCGGGCTATGGCCATCCCCTTCATTCTAAACTGCTGTGTGCTGCACAGCTTCCTGGCCGTATGGGTTTTCACCGCCCAGCAGGAGCCGGAGTGTGTGAAATAGCCCTCGGCGTCTCTACCTGGCATAATGTGTATACGCGGTTCTGCCTGGCATAATGTGCACAAGGGGCCACTCACTTCAAACTGCTGTATAGAGGTCCATACAGGTCCAAGTTGGACCAGAAGCTAGGGATACCAAACAAAAATTTGACCTCGTCCCTCAACCAAAAAATGGGTACTTGATTCCTAGCAGGGCGCCCACGATTTCCCTCTAATCGGATCGGATCGCATCACATCTGATATATCGGATGCGATGCGATTTTTAATTGTATAGGAAGCATATACGATTTTTAATGTTAAAAGTACCCTTATGGGTACTTGAAATGTAAAATGGGCCCCCAATACCCCCAGATATCAACGTCAACCCAAAGCATGGCGAGTGTAGCGAGCCCGCGAGGGGTGGCGGTACCCGAACTACGACCTTTTCATACCCCCACTATCTACGACGGCGTGGAGTTGATTTTATATAGTGTAGCGAGCGGACGCGTATTACAGGTTAAGTAATATACGTCTGCTCGCCACGCTTTGGGCTCGGTGGCTCGATGCGCTCGCCACACTATATAATTTCAAGTCCATGCCGACAAGCGTGAACGCCACGCTTTGGGTTGACGTTCATATCGGGGGGCTCATTTTACATTTTAAGTACCCATAAGGGTACTTTTACCATTAAAAATGGTATATGCTTCCTATACAATTAAAAATCGCATCGCATCTGATATATCGGATGCGATGCGATATTGTACATACAATTAAAAACCTCACAAATTGTACAGGATCGCATATGATTGTATGCCATTAACTATGGCATACAATCTTATGCGATGGGCGCCTTGCTAGGAAACAAGTACCAAAATATGTTCTGACACCTCAGCATACAGGAGAAGTTGGAGAATCATTTGCCACACTTCATTTATCCTATTGGTGATGTAATAATCTCGCCTTCTGTTATATTGGCTCTACCCATTTTTTTATGAGGCCACTTTCCAGAAATTTTCCAGGGCCACTTTTAGTCCCCAATCCGCCCCTGATTGTAGGGGCTCTGCACACACTAAATTAACTGATAATAAATAGTGGAGATTTGGTTCATGAATTGATCAATGCATTTAAGCCTGCAGCCCCCGTCAAGGGACCCCACTGTTCTGCAGGTCCTACCACAATCGCTGAAAATGGCTGCAATACACATAGCTATCACATCAATGTTTGATACCAGGCATGCTATCTGGTCTGGAGCTCACAGCACCCTTTGCTTTTATAGGTGAGCAGCTACCAACACACCTGTCACTAATCATCTAGGGAAATGGCTAACATAAGCTATGGAATCTTAGTTAAAAACAGGGTGCATGGGGCACCCCAAAACTAGGAAAGGTGAGTGCCGATGTTAAGTGTATATATTGTTTATTAGATTAATTTTTTTAATTAGTCTTATTGTGGTCACATTCTCTCATGCACCATGTTTTAACTAAGATTCCATAGCTTATGTTAACCATTTCCCTAGATGATTAGTGACAGGTGTGTTGGTAGCTGCTCACCTATAAAAGCAAAGTCTGCTGTGAGCTTCAGACCAGATAGCATGCCTGGAATCAAACATTGATGTGATAGCTATGTGTATTGCAGCCATTTTCAGCGATAGTGGTAGGACCTGCAGAACAGTGGGGTCCCTTGACGGGGGCTGCAGGCTTAAATGCATTGATCAATTCATGAACCAAATCTCCACTATTTATTATCAGTTAATTTAGTGTGTGCAGAGCCCCTCCAATGTCTGTTTAAACAATGTGGTCACAAGCCATAGGGCACCCCAAAACTAGGAAAGGTGAGTGCCGATGTTAAGTGTATATATTATATAATATATATATATATATATATATATATATATATATATATATATATATATATGTGTGTGTGTAATTTTATTTTTTTTTCCAAATATTTTTTATTGAATCTCACAAAGTATAACAATGATATAGCACATCCAAAGTCAGATGATAGTGGTAGAATAGCATCCATGAAGATCCAAAACATTTTCTATATCTATAACAGTTCACTATATAGAGAAAACGAGGAGCAGTTTCCCGAGTTATCCGAAAAAGTATGGTCATAGACCCATGCTGTTGATAATTCTCAACAGATAATTTTTGGGGGATAAACTCCCCATTTGTCAACCCGGCTATATCATTTAATTGATGTAGTGAAAATATCTTAAATCATAAATAAAAATAAACAAATAACAAATAAATGAACTATGAATAGTAGCAAGGAGTACATACAAACGGACAATCTGGTCCTACCCTAACATGGCAGGCATCCAGAAAAATTTGAATCTTAGTGCCTGCGTCCCAGACCGCCGACCCATCCACGGAGAGATCCACTTGGTGCAGAAGTCATGAGGAGAAGGAGAGTCAAGGAGTAAGAATAGAGGAGGGGGTGGAAGAGCTAAGAGGGAAGAAGGAAATATATGTCTAGGTTAGTGTGAGGGGGTTTGATCAACGATCAGTGATCGATGATAATGGGTGGAGCGTTCTGTAATTGTTGAAGGGAATACCAGGATGTGTTTTGAAAGCATCCCTGTATGGCCTGTTTAGTGCGGGAGGGGAGTGTATGAATGAATTTGTTCCAACAGGTAAATAATTTGGGGGTGAGGAGTTCCTTATGAAGCGAGGTCTCCAGCCAGTCCATTGTGAACAGAAAGAGAAGGCGTGAGGTTGCCATTTCTACTGATGGGGCCTCGGTTTGTATCCACTGCTGCAGGATCGCCTTTTTTCCCACCACTGAGAGGAGCACCAGTAGTTTTTTATCATTTTTTGGTATGTTAGGTTGGTCAGCAATGTGTCCAAAAAGGGCCCAGGAATCAGTACAACTAAATGATATTTTAAGTGTGGTCGTGGCATAATTATGCAACGCATGCCAGAAAGTCTGTATGTGGGGGCATTGCCAAAGACAATGATGGATATCTGCTTCCGGGGCATGGCATTTGGAGCAATCTGACCTTTCAGTTGTACCCATCAGGTAGCAGCGTTTGGGTGAGAAATAGGCTCTATGGGTGGGAGGAGGTGTGGCTAGGTGTAGTATGGTGTAGCAGCACGCTGCTGCTCCCTCCGCTGATCCTGATACCATGCTATAACTCCCTGGTGAAGCCCTGGAAAAAAGAAGAAAAAATTCTTTTAACAATCCTAAGAAACCCCAAGCAGCATTCCTACCGTAATGGCACGATGACTTGATTTCTGGCCGTTTCTCCGTGGAGCCTTGTTCTGGCTGAGCGCCGCTGACTGTGGAGAGGGGACCGGGAGGAACCAGGTGCCTGGTCGGTGTTGGCGATCGGAAGCCTGAGGGTGCACGCTTGACTTCCGGCGGATGTGTGCGGAAGCGGGGAAAAGACGCGAGGCGCCGGCAGCAGCACAGCTGACAGGTACACAGACGGGAGACGCTCACGAAGGTCCCTGCTCCTGCTTCCCCGATTACAAAAGCTCTCGGCTCCCCCGCTACTCCGCCTGCAACGGGTCCCGGCTCCCCCGTAACTCTGCCTGCAACGGGTCCCGGCTCCCCCACTACTCCGCCTGCAACGGGTCCCGGCTCCCCCGTAACTCTGCCTGCGACGGGTCCCAGCTCCCCCACTACTCCGCCTGCAACGGGTCCCGGCTCCCCCGTAACTTTTCCTGCAACGGGTCCCGGCTTCCCCGTTACTCCGCCTGCAAAGGGCCCCGGCTCCCTGCTACTCCGCCTGCACAGAGAGTGAGCAGAGGCACCATAAGAGCGAGAGACTGGGCACACAGAATCCTGACTAGGACCAGGACGCCATAAATATAGGCTGGCTGATCAGGGCTCTGTTCACCGGCTGTCTGAGAAAAGCTCCATATAGCAGCACTGATACAAGGAGCTGAGCGAGATAAAGTTAAACTGGGTCTTGGCTGCAGAGAATCCCCAGCCTATAATAAAAGGGGCTACAGCCACTCTGGACTCCCCTTTCCTGTATAGCCCAGCTGTGGTATATTAACTGATCTGGCTGATACTCACTGGACCACTTGTGCATACTAGGAGCCAAGGAACAGAGTCCGAGCGGTGGGCCTACCATCAAAAGGTACTTTGCTTATTTTTGCTTTTTTTTTTTTTTTTTGGAAAATATCATTGGCTGAGCAAGTACACACTGTAATACCCTTTTTTGCTCAGGGACATATTGCTGCAGACAGGTGCTAATTGGGAGCTTGCTTTCCTCCTTACCTGAGGTATAAGATAAAGGCAAACCACTGCTCTGCTTAATTTCCTGAACGCAATCCCCCTTCCCCTACTCTACTCTGCTACAATTGAAGATGGGGAAAACTGGTACTGCAGCCGCGGCCGCTGCTAAACTAGTAAAGTACTCACGCAACACTCAATCATCCAGATCTAATGCTCAAAGTGTTCCAAGTTCACCAGCTCCTCATACCGAAATAGACAACTCCATGAATGAGGAAAAAGACGTGACCAGCGCTGGCTGTGAATATTTAGAAAATGATGATAAATAGAACGGTATCCTTTACAATATTTATTATCAATAAAAGTGCTAAAATAGCTGTACCAATTTGTACGTAATATGATGTATAAAAAGCAGGGGGTTACAATAAAATCATAGTAATGGACATTCAATAAGCATCATAGTAAATTATGGGCATTGGGTTTGTATATTACCACACGGACGTCACAGATGGTAGTCCCATAAAGCAGCAGATAGCCAGGTGGCCAATAGCAGTCCCAAAACACAGAGTCCAGTTGGAGAATTAGGTTCCTTTGGTGGGAAAGATGGTGAACCTGGAGGATGAATGGAGTATCCAGTCGCTGCCTCGGATAATGAGTTCGGATGGGGTGGTGCAAATGCACGGTGCGTGGTCAGCTGTGGTATGGAATAAGCCCGGTGGTGATGCAATGGGAAGAGATGTCCAGCAGTGGGAGGCTCAACGCGTTTCCCTGGGTCAAACACCCAGCTTCTTCAGGCGCAGGTATGTGTGTGTCACCCTGCTGGGCTGTATAAATACCCTGGTGGTAATTACCATATTAGGTGCAGCTGTACAATATACATGGAAATTAGGATACCGTTCATAAAAACACATAAATTGACCTTTAACCAGAAGGCAGATTTGACTGACTCATTATTAGAGAGTTTATACATGTAATAATCGTTACAAAAAGAGTGATTTGAAACATTTATAACGAAATTTCATTAGATGTCACGTGACCTGTGATGGTCACGTGATCCGGAAGTAACAGATTGAGAAATATATATACATGTTATACCGATTAAATAATAGATCAATCGTACTCATCTATAGTTCGTGATTTATTTATTATTCATAGATGGAATGGGAAAGTGGTATTCAAAGCTTAAGTAGCGTAAATAGCAGCGGGGAGAGAGTATTGACGTGATGTCTCCGATCACGTGCATGTTCAGACCAATGGGAGTTGGTCACGTGATCGGTGATGTAGCCGGTCACGTGGACAAACTCCCAGTGCGTGCGTCTTCTATCAGCATAGGAGGGTGTGCCTCCGTTGAGATCCAATCATTATCTTCAGTGTGTCTGGCCACGTGGGTATTATGGAAATGCGATGAGTATATTTCGTTACGTGCCGATCACATGTATGGACTCCATTCAGAAAGCAGTCACATGAAACATATAGCCAATCAAGTCATTGTTTGTGGGAGTTTTCTTGTTGCTATGGAAATGGTTCGTTACGCTGTGTGTTCTGAATTGTGATAACAGAATACGACAATATACAAATACTTGTACTATATTTGAGAGAGTAGACTATATATTAGATATAATATAATGGGTCACAATATAATTTTTCGATGGTTTTAACAGAAAGTATTGACGCCGCGGTGATGGGCCACCACGTACCCCGTCCGAACAGATGATATATATGGACTATGGGCAGTGTGTGGGCCACCATCTTGAGGCCGGATTGGCCTATGTATATCAAGAGGGGACCTCAATTAAGGTGTTACAATAATAATTATTTCATTAGTAACTTCAACAAGGGATGAAGTGAAAGAGATAGTGAAAGGGGACTGGGGGCAGGTAAAAATAGGGAAAGATGGATAGATGGACTGAGGGGTGATAATCACGATGTTAATTGGAACTGAAATATTCGCATATTATTGTATTATTGAATTCAATTCCACACTCTCATTTAGGCCATCCGGATGTATTGAATTGAATTTTAGCATCCAATAAACTTCACGTTTGCATAGCTTATTAAACCTGTCTCCTCCTCTTTGGGTTCGTTCTATATGTTCAAGTCCTACTATTGTCAAAGATGATGGGTCATGATTATGATTCTTTGAGAAATGTCTGGATACACTATGTAAATTATTTTGATTTATTATGTTCCTTCTATGTTCCATGAAATGAACATGAAGGGGTCTGATTGTTCGTCCAATATATGGAAGATGACAGCCACATTTTAATAAATAAATTATATAGTTAGAGTTGCAGTTAATAAATGACTTTATATTATATATTTCATCCGTAGCAGGTAGTGGGATCGTGTTGATCCTTCTAGGTATATGTTGACACATTGTGCAGCGGTTGTTTTTGCCGCATTTGAAAAAACCTTTTGGTTTTTGTGTCAACCAACTAGTACCATTTGTTTCTATGGTTGCTTTGTTGGAAATATTAAGATGGCTCGGAGCAAGTAAAGTTTTGAGAGACCTGTTCTTTCTATACACCACCCTGGGGCATTCGGGGAGGATTTTGCTAAGGATTTTGTCTTGTTTAAGTATCCGATAATTCTGAAATATGATTTTCTTTATTGTGGGGGCCTGGTTATTATATTTACAAACAAAATTGACATCTTCAGTTTGATTCAAATGTTTATTTTTAGGAACTTTTTTGATGAGTAAATCCTGTCTATTCATTTTTAGTACTTCATCATATGCTGAATCTATTAGTGTATTTGGGTAGCCTCTGTTTGTAAATGATTGTTTTAAGTCGTTAGCTTGGTCCTTAAAGGTACTGTCACTGGTGCAATTGCGTTTGAGGCGCATGAATTGGCTTTTTGGGATATTTCTTTTCCACGGAGGGTGGTGAGCGCTGGTATAATGAAGATAGGAATTGGTGTTAACCGGTTTTATATAATTTTGAGAGATGATGTGATCGATGTTAGATTGAAGAGTCAGATCCAAAAAATTGATAGAGTGAGTGTCGAAAGTGTAGGTGAAGGTTAAATTATACAAATTGTGATTAATGTGGTTGACAAATTGAGTGGCAGAGTGTAGGTCCCCATCCCAAATAATAAAAAGATCATCTATGTAACGGCCATAGAAGACCAGGCTATCGCCCCAGCCGCCGCCCCACACATGGGTGTCCTCGACCTCCCCCATGTATAGGTTGGCATAGCTGGGTGCGAACCTGGTCCCCATGGCCGTCCCATTCACCTGAAGAAAGAACTGATCCGAAAATAAAAAATAATTGTGAGTGAGTATGAATTTAATGGAATCAATTAGGAAGGACCTATGTTTGCAGCTGAGGTCAACATCCATGAGTGAGAGTCTTCGTTCTATTACTCTACAACCTAGGTCGTGCGGGATGTTGGTATATAGAGCACTGACGTCTAGGGTCATGAATGCATAAGTAGGTTTCCAAACAATGTTTTGGATTTTGGTTAAGAGATCAGTGGTGTCTCTGATGTATGACCTCAGCTGCAAAACATATGGTTGTAAAAAGTGATCAACGTAAAAGGAAAGATTAGAGGTAAGGGAGTTAATGCCAGAAATAATAGGACGTCCAGGTGGTGAGGTAAGTGACTTGTGTATTTTGGGGAGGAAGTAGAAAGTGGGGGTAGTGTGTATTTTGGGGAGGAAGTAGAAAGTGGGGGTAGTGGGGAATTTGGAAAACAGAAAAGTGTATTCTTCTTTGGAAATGACATCTTCCTGTAATGCTGTATTTTCGGATCAGTTCTTTCTTCAGGTGAATGGGACGGCCATGGGGACCAGGTTCGCACCCAGCTATGCCAACCTATACATGGGGGAGGTCGAGGACACCCATGTGTGGGGCGGCGGCTGGGGCGATAGCCTGGTCTTCTATGGCCGTTACATAGATGATCTTTTTATTATTTGGGATGGGGACCTACACTCTGCCACTCAATTTGTCAACCACATTAATCACAATTTGTATAATTTAACCTTCACCTACACTTTCGACACTCACTCTATCAATTTTTTGGATCTGACTCTTCAATCTAACATCGATCACATCATCTCTCAAAATTATATAAAACCAGTTAACACCAATTCCTATCTTCATTATACCAGCACTCACCACCCTCCGTGGAAAAGAAATATCCCAAAAAGCCAATTCATGCGCCTCAAATGCAATTGCACCAGTGACAGTACCTTTAAGGACCAAGCTAACGACTTAAAACAATCATTTACAAACAGAGGCTACCCAAATACACTAATAGATTCAGCATATGATGAAGTACTAAAAATGAATAGACAGGATTTACTCATCAAAAAAGTTCCTAAAAATAAACATTTGAATCAAACTGAAGATGTCAATTTTGTTTGTAAATATAATAACCAGGCCCCCACAATAAAGAAAATCATATTTCAGAATTATCGGATACTTAAACAAGACAAAATCCTTAGCAAAATCCTCCCCGAATGCCCCAGGGTGGTGTATAGAAAGAACAGGTCTCTCAAAACTTTACTTGCTCCGAGCCATCTTAATATTTCCAACAAAGCAACCATAGAAACAAATGGTACTAGTTGGTTGACACAAAAACCAAAAGGTTTTTTCAAATGCGTCAAAAACCGCTGCACAATGTGTCAACATATACCTAGAAGGATCAACACGATCCCACTACCTGCTACGGATGAAATATATAATATAAAGTCATTTATTAACTGCAACTCTAACTATATAATTTATTTATTAAAATGTGGCTGTCATCTTCCATATATTGGACGAACAATCAGACCCCTTCATGTTCGTTTCATGGAACATAGAAGGAACATAATAAATCAAAATAATTTACATAGTGTATCCAGACATTTCTCAAAGAATCATAATCATGACCCATCATCTTTGACAATAGTAGGACTTGAACATATAGAACGAACCCAAAGAGGAGGAGACAGGTTTAATAAGCTATGCAAACGTGAAGTTTATTGGATGCTAAAATTCAATTCAATACATCCGGATGGCCTAAATGAGAGTGTGGAATTGAATTCAATAATACAATAATATGCGAATGACGGAGGCGTGACCACGGCAGGACGTGAGTGAGAGTCTGCACCTGCCCTCCCTCCTGCACACCACGCTGATGGTGTCTGTCCCCACGCCTTGAGGAAAGCCCCAGAGAGCGCTGTGTACCTGGGTGATTTGGCCGTGACCTGACTGCCGTTTCCAGAAGGGCCGGGTCCCGTGCAGCACAGGCGGAAGCTAGGAAAGGACGCCGGGTGGAGTGACGTGAGCGGGGGCCTGGGAGAGTGCCCGAGGTGGTGCCGGTCCACAGCGTACGGGCATAACGCCGGCGTGCTCGGCGGGGGGCTGCGGTGGCAGACGCAGCAGCTGCCGAGGACGGCTGACCATCATCCCGTCCGCTCTCCCTGACGCTGTGGGTGAGAGGCGCAGCGATCCGGGACTGCCTCCCCCCGGCAATTGTTACATAGACGGAGGTGCTGCCATAGCCGGCCAGAGAGCCCAGCAGTGTGGATACAGAGATCCTGGAGGGTGTATAAGGAGTACACTGAAGGTACCGGGGTAACCTGCTGGGTACTGGGACGTGTGTGAATTCTCCCCATTATAAACGGACCTCTGCCCGGCTCTGGGTGTGAGGCAGGACACCGGGATAAGGTCCAAATTCGAACCCCCAGGGGGGAAGAGACTGCTGGGGCCTCTGCTTGTTTCAGCGGGTCAGTCATTCACATTTGGAGCTGGGGCACCCCAGGGAGTGTAAGGCACCAAGGAACAGCAGGGCAGGGCTCTCAGTCTTAACTCCAGCCCACGTATAAGTCGAACCAAGTCGCCCTCTTCCCGGCCCTGGGTGTGAGGCAGGTGCTGGGAAAAGGACTCCACTGGAAACCCTCTGGGAGGGAAGAGACTGCTGGGGCCCGTGCTGGGTGTACATAGCGGGATAGCTATTGAAAAGTGGACTGGCGGCACCACGTGTATATAAACCCTTATAAGCAACAGCTAACAGTGTAAAGCTGGGATCGCAGCTCAACCCTTGGTCCATGCGTTAAGAGGAATCAGGGGACACAATCACCCCGCGGCTCGGGACTTTCTTTTTGTTTTCCTCGTTTGTTTTTTTTTTTTTTTTTTGAAACGTCTGTGGCAGTACTGATTTGTATAAAGCCTGCACTGTTTAACCTTGTTGGGAGAAGTAGAGGGGCCGGTCTACTGGTAAACGGCCAGGGACTGATTGAATCTGTCAGTTTGTTTGTCTCCTGTTCTCACGGTTTGGAGCATGGGGAAAACAGGCCAGACAGCGGCCGCGGCCAGGCTGGAGAAATATGCCAGGTCGCAGGCAGGCAATAGTACACAGTCGAGTACCCCATTATCTACCCCCACTAAAGAAAGTAAAAATCCACCAGCACCTGAAGTTACGCTACAACAATTGCTTGAGGCGATTAATACGTGTGAGACCCGTCTTCTTGAGCAGATCAATAAAGTGCAATCCGATATCTCTCTGCTTAGAAATGATGCTCAAGTGTTACGTGAGAGAGTCACGGAGACTGAGACTAGAATTTCAGCTGTGGAAGATCTGGTCGGCCCACTACAGTCCCAGGTGAAAACCATGAGTGGCCAAATGTCTGAAATTCGTTACAAATTATCAGATATGGAAGGCCGCCTTAGGCGGAATAATATCCGGTTTATTGGCTTTGAAGAAAGATGTGAGGGGAACTCTCCGGAAAAATTCTTGCAAGATTGGCTGACTTTGATATTTGGGGACAAGGCGTTTTCCGCCCAGTTTGTGATCGAGAGAGCGCATCGTATTCCAGGTCGGGCCCCCCCTCCGGGAGGTACACCCCGGACTCTGATCGCGAAGTTCCTAAACTTTAAAGACCGGGACACTGTGTTAAGGCTGGCTAGGGATAAGGTAGAATTTGCCCATAATGGCTGCAGGATATCTGCATTTCCAGACTTCCCGTTAGAAGTCCAGAAGGACCGTGCAAAGTTTCGGGAAATAAAGAGCCGTCTCAGGGAGTTGGAATTAAAATATTCCATGCTCTATCCATCAAAACTAAGAGTGGTGGTGGATGGGGCTACGAAGTTTTTTTTCACTCCGGGTGAGGCAGCTAGTTGGCTGGATGCCAATTACCCCGGAAGGAAACAGGTTTTGGCAAACTAATAATATGTTTATGTTCCGATAAAAGTCTCATGGTGAGAGTGGGAGGGCGTGTCTAGGGTACCGGGTGGAAATGTATTGGGCCTCGAACGCGGGCTGGGTTTAGTGTGTGATATTCTGCTTTGGGTATAGGACGTGGGGCGGGCACCTGGGAGTTCAGCTAAGGGGAAGGGGTGGGGGAAACTGAGCTAATAAGTCGTGTGTGTATTCTTTATCTCTTTTTTTTTTCTTGTGTGGCTCTTTTTTCTCCACCAAGATAGATCCGTGTTGGATATGGTGGGACGCAGGGGGGAGGGGGATGGGGGGTAGGCTTCTTTGGTGGTCATTAGTAAATTGCCTCTGGAGTGTGTGTTAGGGTAAGGGTTGTGTGTGTGGATGGAAGATTGGGGAATAGGTATACCATGGGGTGTGGATATACAGGGTGGGGGTGGGGGGAAGGGATGTTTGTTATTGTGGGTATATGTGTTTTTGTTTGTTTTGCTTTTGATGTTTCACAGCAGCATTAAGATAAAAGTCAGTAGGAGCTTGTCTCCAAAAGGGCCAGGTCAACTCGCTCAGTCCAAAAAGGCTAGGGTGCTTCAACCTGATGGGTTGGGTTAAATATAAAAAATTGATTGTCTCTGTCCCCGTTTCACTCTATAGTCTAAATGGTTAAATTTTTGACATGGAACGTGAGAGGGTTAAACTGTAAAATAAAAAGAGCTCTTGTCTTGAAGCAATGTAGGAGTTTGGATTCTGATATTATTTGTTTACAAGAGACACATCTTACTAAGGATCGAATGGGCTCCTTAAAACGTCCTTGGATTGGACATAGCTTCCATGCACCCTTTTCCTCCTCGTCCCGTGGGGTGGCGATTCTTATTAAGAAGTCTGTGATCTTCGAGGTGGGAACTGTAAAGATCGATCAAGGGGGAAGATATATATTCTTAGAATGCGCTATTGAACACCTGCGGTTTTGTATTCTTACAGTGTATATTCCACCCCCATTCTCCTATGACGTAGTAAGAATAGCTGTGGAATTTGCAGCCTCCTTTCCGGACAACATGGTAATTTGTTTGGGGGATTTTAATAAAGTTCTCCAGCCACGCCTGGATAGATGTAATAGGACCGAGAAGGAAATCCGTAGTGAGGGTAATAAGTTCTTAGAGTTAATAGAGGAGATAGGATGGAAAGATCCTTGGAGAATGAGAAATCCTGAGGCGCAGCAGTTTTCCTGCTATTCTTCCTCTCATAAAGCATTCTCCAGGATCGATTTGATTCTTGTCTCAGAAAAAACCCTTACTTTAATTAAATATGTAGACTATAAAGCGCGTGGAATTTCTGACCACTCCCCGGTGGTAATGGAGGTGGATCTTGAGGCCCCGTTAGGGTACAGGTATTGGAAATTACAGGCGTATTGGCTAGCGCAAATGGGAGAACAGGAGGGAGCAGAGACAATGATAGAGGAGTTTTTTGAGGGAAATGAGGGGTCCTCCCCTAACATTTTAGTCTGGGACGCGTTTAAGGCCTATCTACGAGGGGTTTTTATCAAAAGGATAGCACACTTAAAATGCATGAACCGTAAAAGGGCTAAAGAACTGGAAGCTAGAGCGATCGAGTTGGAGAATGCTTTTTTATCAAGTAAATCCGATCAGGCCAGGGTTCTGTGGTGTTCGGCCCAAAGGGAATGGGTCGAGCATCTGCAGGAGGTGACCTGTCGGCGGTTGGGGGTCGGAGTTCTTGGCCCACCTTATGAAGCAGGACAGCCCATCTAATATTATTCCTATGATTAAACTAGAAACAGGTGAAGTGGTGATCAAGACCCCTGAAATTACAGAGCTCTTCTCTACGCATTTGGCAGAAGTGTATAAATCCAAATTAGAGTGTAGTGATACTGAAATTGACGAGTACTTGGCAAGGCTTGATCTCCCAATCCTGCTGCCCTCCTCCAGAGAGATACTAGAGGCCCCCCTGTTAGTCGAGGAGGTGAAGGAAGCAGTTAACTCCTTCCCAGGGGGTAAAGCCCCTGGGTTGGATGGGCTTCCCGGTGAGGTGTATCAGAAATATATTAATAAACTGGGCCCGCGTTTGCTGAAGATGTTTCAGCATATGGAGGCCGAGGAGTGTATTCCTCAGTCAATGACTGAGGCCGCAATAATAATGATCCCCAAAAGTGGGAAAAATCCGACTTGTGTTGATTCTTATCGGCCTATATCACTCATAACGGCTGACGCTAAGATCTATGCTAAAATTCTGGCAACCAGGCTTCAGTCTGTTATACACCAAGTGGTTCATCCTGACCAAACCGGATTCATGGTTGGGAAGTCCACTTTGATTAATCTTAGAAGGGCTTATACCTACCTTCAGGGGGTTGAACTGGGGGGGTCGGACGCCTTGCTCGCGTCCTTCGACGCGAACAAGGCGTTCGACTCAGTTGAATGGCCATTTCTATGGAGGGTGTTACGGGCGTTTGGGTTTGGGGAAAGGTATATTAAACGGATATCACTGTTGTATCAAAATCCTAAGGCCAGAGTGACCATTAATGGGTATACGTCTCCCCCCTTCTCTCTCTCCAGGGGCACGCGTCAGGGATGTCCTCTATCCCCACTGCTGTTTGCGGTGGTGATGGAGCCGCTGGCGTGTGTTCTGAGGGCGGCCCTGGGTGGAGGGAATGGGGGAGGCAGGCCCAGTAAGAATCTAGTTTCATTATATGCAGATGACCTGCTGGTTGGACTGGCAGTACCTGGAGATCTCGTAAGGGTGATAAAATACATTCAGGAATACGGAGGATACTCCGGGTTAACAATGAATTGGGATAAATCCAACTATATCCAGCTAGGAAATAACGGGGGGATAAGCCCCGTATTGGATACCCAATTAAAACTGGTGGGGAAGTTTAGGTATTTGGGAATAGTGGTGGCTAGGAATTCAGTTGATTTTATTCCAGATAATCTTTTTCCGTTTATTAACGATCTTAAGTTGAAATGTAGGAGTTGGTCAAGACTCCAGATTTCGCAGCTTGGCCGGGTCAACCTGGTAAAGATGGCAATTTTGCCTAAATTCCTGTATATTGTCCAACACTCTCCCGTCTTTATAAAGGACGAACATTTTAGGAAGATAAAGAGTATAGTATCCTCGTTTGTTTGGAGGGACAAGTTGCCTAGAGTGAGAATGGATATTCTATGTCGGGACAGGGAAAAAGGGGGCTTGGCCCTCCCCGACTTTAAATTGTATTATATGGCCGCACAGATGGTGCAAAACTGCGGGTGGGTTAAGCCTGAGGAGGTACCCTTTGAACTACAAAGTTTGGTAGAGGGTGTGGACCCAGACTTCTCGCCTTTACAAAGATTATTTGTAAAGGGGCCTTGTCGAAATCTCCCTCCGCTGATCAGTCAAGCGGTTAGGGTTTGGAGATGGTCATGCAAATTAACAAAAGCCGAGGGTCTGGACCCGGACACCCCTATCATGTCCCTGCCGGGAATGAAGGAACTTAAAAAACAACAGGCTGGGAAAGTATGGCAGGGGTATGGCATTACGAATCTCGGTCAATGGTGCCAAGATGGGAGGGTGAAATCCTTCTCTCAGTTGCAAATAGAATTTAGTTTGCCCAAAGAAGTATTTTTTAGATATCTCCAAGTGAGAAGCGCCTTGACCCTAGGGGACAGGGCAGAAATGTGGGAGGTGGTGGAGGCCCCATGTAAAATTTTTATAAAACAACTTGAAAAAAGGAAGCGTATGTCTAAAATGTATCAATATCTTCATTCTTTTTCTCAAACTGAGGAGTTGGGGGCCTTGAGGGCCAAATGGCACAAGGATATCCCACAGTTGGATGAGAATGGGTGGAGATCGGCTTTGGCAGGTCCTCGTCAATCGACTAATTTAATGCGCACACAACAGGTCCAATTTAATATCCTCCATAGGATATATATCACCCCGGTCAAACTGAAAAAATTTTCAGGGTCAGCATCCGATGGATGCCCTAGATGTGGAGAAGGGCCGGCTACATTTGATCATTTACTCTGGAGTTGTAGGGAGATTAGTAGATTCTGGGGGGAGGTAAGGGAAACACTAGCCCAGATAGGGGTCCCGAGAGCAGCTTTAACTAAAATGAACTTGTTGTTAGGAATTTGGAAGGAAGCCGTATTAAATGGGGAGTCGCGGCAGTTGGCAAGTTGCATCGCGGCCATTGCCAAGGTACTAATAGCCCGTAGGTGGATGTCCCCTTTGGCTCCGAATTTTGAAGAATGGGTCAACGTGGTTAACCAGACCAGTGAACATGAAAAATATGTATTCGCTTCTAGAGGATCCTATTCCAAGTATCAGAGAATATGGGGCCCCTGGAATAACTCAGGCTATTTTAAGGTTTCTAATTCCGAGGGGGCAAATTGATAAGCATGGGGACAAGTAGGGAGGGGATATATTTTTTTTTTTTTTTTTTTTTTTTTTTTTTTTTATATGGGACCACAAGTGACACGTTAGATAGAAGAATGGTCAATTTAGGGAAAGTTAGTCTGTAGGGAGGGGGTCAATTAGGGCTGAGGACACTTACGCTGACACGGTGTAGTGCCATTGATAAGATGGCAGGGCTATATGTAGGGGTATAAGAGGAACTAAGGTTGATTAGTATGATAGTTTGGGTTGGGGTGCTCCTATTTTGGAGCCTTACAGATGGGGGGGGGGGGGGGGGGAGATGGGCACGAGTTAAGAGAAGCACATTAGTCCATACCAGAGAGAGTGGAAATCAGTATGGTCGAACATGAGTCACTTTTCATATAGTACACAAGGACACATTGGATGGTTAACACTATAATTGATGGGCTTGTTTTTTTTTTTTTTTTTTTTCCCTCCTCTATTACCCCTTGCGTAAGACTTGACTTTGGAGGTTTCGAAATATGGCCGCCTATATGCGGGGAAATTTGACGATGGTTGACCATAGGGTATAAAGTATGGATCTGTCGGTTGGAATGGCCTGGGGAACTAGGAGATCGGGGGAAAGTGTGGGGCGACGAGAATGGTGATGGTCGGGACTAGGTGGCCGTAAGTCGAGAAAGGGAAATGGAGGGAGGTATGGGCCGGGTGATATAAGAGGAAAGGGGGCGGTGAGAAGGGGATGTGATTCCGTCTGGGAAAGGACGAGGGAGAGGGAATGGGGATGGAAGCAACAGTTCGGGTATGTACAGGGTGAGCTGGCCGGGATGGGGGAGCTAATTTGAATAGAGAGGAATGTGTAACAACGACTCTTGATATTAATGTATTGCTGTGATGTTTTGTCATGATTGTTTTGTACTTTTTTTTTTTGGTCTGTCTGAAAACTAAATAAAAACGCAATTTAAAAAAAAAACAATAATATGCGAATATTTCAGTTCCAATTAACATCGTGATTATCACCCCTCAGTCCATCCATCCATCTTTCCCTATTTTTACCTGCCCCCAGTCCCCTTTCACTATCTCTTTCACTTCATCCCTTGTTGAAGTTACTAATGAAATAATTATTATTGTAACACCTTAATTGAGGTCCTCTCTTGATATACATAGGCCAATCCGGCCTCATGATGGTGGCCCACACACTGCCCATAGTCCATATATATCATCTGTTCGGACGGGGTACGTGGTGGCCCATCACCGCGGCGTCAATACTTTCTGTTAAAACCATCGAAAAATTATATTGTGACCCATTATATTATATCTAATATATAGTCTACTCTCTCAAATATAGTACAAGTATTTGTATATTGTCGTATTCTGTTATCACAATTCAGAACACACAGCGTAACGAACCATTTCCATAGCAACAAGAAAACTCCCACAAACAATGACTTGATTGGCTATATGTTTCATGTGACTGCTTTCTGAATGGAGTCCATACATGTGATCGGCACGTAACGAAATATACTCATCGCATTTCCATAATACCCACGTGGCCAGACACACTGAAGATAATGATTGGATCTCAACGGAGGCACACCCTCCTATGCTGATAGAAGACGCACGCACTGGGAGTTTGTCCACGTGACCGGCTACATCACCGATCACGTGGCCAACTCCCATTGGTCTGAACATGCACGTGATTGGAGACATCACGTCAATACTCTCTCCCCGCTGCTATTTACGCTACTTAAGCTTTGAATACCACTTTCCCATTCCATCTATGAATAATAAATAAATCACGAACTATAGATGAGTACGATTGATCTATTATTTAATCGGTATAACATGTATATATATTTCTCAATCTGTTACTTCCGGATCACGTGACCATCACAGGTCACGTGACATCTAATGAAATTTCGTTATAAATGTTTCAAATCACTCTTTTTGTAACGATTATTACATGTATAAACTCTCTAATAATGAGTCAGTCAAATCTGCCTTCTGGTTAAAGGTCAATTTATGTGTTTTTATGAACGGTATCCTAATTTCCATGTATAATGTACAGCTGCACCTAATATGGTAATTACCACCAGGGTATTTATACAGCCCAGCAGGGTGACACACACATACCTGCTCCTGAAGAAGCTGGGTGTTTGACCCAGGGAAACGCGTTGAGCCTCCCACTGCTGGACATCTCTTCCCATTGCATCACCACCGGGCTTATTCCATACCACAGCTGACCACGCACCGTGCATTTGCACCACCCCATCCGGACTCATTATCCGAGGCAGCGACTGGATACTCCATTCATCCTTCAGGTTCACCATCTTTCCCACCAGAGGAACCTAATTCTCCAACTGGACTCTGTGTTTTGGGACTGCTATTGGCCACCTGGCTATCTGCTGCTTTATGGGACTACCATCTGTGACGTCCGTGTGGTAATATACAAACCCAATGCCCATAATTTACTATGATGCTTATTGAATGTCCATTACTATGATTTTATTGTAACCCCCTGCTTTTTATACATCATATTACGTACAAATTGGTACAGCTATTTTAGCACTTTTATTGATAATAAATATTGTAAAGGATACCGTTCTATTTATCATCATTTTCTAAATATTCACAGCCAGCGCTGGTACACGTCTTTTTCCTTTTTACCTATTTCGAGACCTGACAAGTCTCAGTACCAGCTGCAGATAGTATCGCACTGATCACCAGACTCTCTTTTAACTCCATGAATGAGCCTGTCCACTCTACACAGCAAATAATACAAGCAATTTCCGAATCTGAACATAGGGTCACGGAAAAAATTGGACAAGTACAGTCAGATGTGTCCCTGCTCAGACAAGATCTGCAGAAAATGCGGGAGAGAGTAACCGAAACAGAGAATCGCATATCACAGTTGGAGGATGATTCCTCCCCGTTAAAAAGAAAAGTGGAGGATCTATCAACCCAAGTGGCAACAATTCAATCTAAGCTCTCAGACATGGAGGGCAGCCTGAAACCAAACAATATACGTATAGTAGGCCTCCCAGAGAGAACCGAGGGCACTGATCCAGGAAAATTCGTTGAAGGATGGATGGTACATTTATTCACAAAGGAAGTATTTTCTCAACAATTCGCGGTTGAAAGGGCACACAGAATACCGGGGGGAGTGCCCAAGCCAGGAGCCCCTGCAAGAACGCTAATAGTCCGCTTCCTTCACTTCAAAGACAGGGACACTGTGCTGCGTTTGGCCCGATTAAAGGGTGCACTGTTATACGACAATCATGCAGTTTCGCTGTATCCCGACTTCGCTATAGAGGTACAAAAAAGCCGGGCCAGTTTTTCACAGGTTAAACGCAAACTGAGAGACAAAAATATACAGTACTCAATGCAGTTTCCAGCAAGACTTAGAGTGGTCTATGAAAATTCGACCCATTTCTTTAACAGTGCCACGGAGGCGGAAAATGGGTGGAGGAGCGCCTCCGAGTGTAAAGAGTGTTTTTGAGCTGTTGTCCTTCTTCTTGGGGTCCACATGAAACTTTTTTTTTTTTTCCCCCCAGTACTTATAAGTTGGAGAACTTATGAACTGAAGTAGACTCTCTGCTATAATATAACATGTGTCTCTATACAGGGTGTAATGCCCTATATGTTTCTATATATATGCGGTCACTATAAGACTGATGGCAGAGTATACTTATATATTCTGTGCATTATAATATTTTTTCAACCTTTTTTTTCTCTTTTTTTACGGATCTGCTACTTAAGATGATAATGCTTATGCTAGATAAAGCTGTGGATCTATGTGATGAGGTAGATTCCCCAGCCAATCAAGCTACAGATATATACTGGATTGTTCCTTTTTTTTTTTTTTTTTCTCCAGCACCTACAAGTTGCAGAACATACGCACTCAAGTAGATTTTTCGCTATATTAACATGTGTCTTAATACAGGGAATATTGCCCTATATGTTTATATATGCATGTGGCCATTATAAGATTGATGGTAGGGTATACGTATATATCCTGTGCATTATGGTTCATTTGGCTCTTTTTTTTTCTTTTTTTTCTTTTTTTCTCCTTCTATCTTCACCAGGGAAATGATTCAACAAAGGGGAGTAACCATGGGCCTTATTTTGGTTAATTCTTTCTGACAAAATCCTTCTTAGATGGACAAAACCAAGTGCACTGCAGGGGGGGCAGATGTAACATGTGCAGAGAGAATTAGATTTGGGTGAGTAATTTTGTTTCTGTGCAGGGAAAATACTGACTGCTTTATTTTTACACTGCAATATAGATCTCAGTTTGAAGTAAAACCCAACCCAAATCTAATTCTCTCTGCACATTTTACATCTGCCCCACCTGCAGTGCACATGGTTTTGCCCATCTAAGAAGGATTTTGTCAGAAAGAATGAACCAAAATAAGGCCCCATAAGCTACAGATAGAGGTGGGAAATTATTCCCTGCATCTCCCAAAAGGGTTAGTTAGGTAGTACATTTTATCTAGGGAGTTAGGTATTCCTCGGGGTGAGGTTATACAGGGTGGGCTAGGGTGGGCATTAGGGAAGATGTCTGGGTTGTGGTCTATAAATGTATGTCTTTATTATTATTATTATTTTTTATTGTTAATAGTCCTTTTATTATGGATGTTTAAGGTCAGTGAGAAAAGCTTGAAACTCAAACTGTTATGTATCTTAATGTAATACTCGCAGAGTGTAGAGCGAAGTTAGTTGTGCTCATTAATACTATGAATCAAAAAAATATATATAAATATACATTATGACTAAACGAGCACTGGGATTGAATATTATGAGCTGGAATGTCAGAGGTCTAAATAATAACATCAAAAGATCCCTTGTGATGTCTCAGATTCGCAAATACTCGGCAGATATAATCTGTCTATCTGAAACGCACTTATATGGAGATAAGATCAAGGCATTAAAAAAGCATTGGATCGGATCCGCGTTTCATTCAACCTTCTCCCAGAATGCCAGAGGTGTAACAGTGCTGGTAAAAAAAACGGTGAATTTCCGTGTCGATAAGAGCTTGGTAGACACAAAAGGAAGATTTGTATTTCTTAAAGCCGTAGTAAATTATAAACCTCTCTATATAATAGCCATCTATATTCCACAGCCATATAACAATGAGGTCCTCCATGAATTATTAAAATTCATAGCAGACTATCCTGAAATTCCTATACTCTGCATGGGGGACTTTAATAATGTAATGTGTAAAAACTTAGATAGATGGAAAGAGTGTGGAGTAAAAATGTCCACCTTGAATAAAGGTGCTCCCACTCCCTTTTCAAAAATAATAGCGGAATTGGGTTTAATAGACATCTGGAGGCAAAGGAATCAAGAGTCGTTACAGTTCTCATGCTACTCACCCTCACACAACACCTACTCAAGAATAGACCTTGCCTTGATATCCCCTATATTAGCTCCCGCAATTACTGTTGTAAAATATCTTGCTCAGGGGATCTCAGACCATTCTCCCATCCTGTTAACTATCGATCTAACGTTGGATCGTGGAGAAGTGGCCTGGAAACTAAACCCCTTTTGGTTGGAGCAGATGGGCACAGATAGAGCTCTGACTCAGGACTGGGAGGGATATGTCTTGGATAATAGGCAATACTCCAATATCGATATTAAACATGATGCCTTAAAAGCAGTGATGCGGGGGACATTCATAAAAAAGATCACAGAGATAAAAAGAAAGGGAAAGATAGAGGAAGACAATTTGGTAAATAAATACCAGTTGCTCGAAAGGGAATATATTAGCTCTGGGAATGGCAGTGTTAGAATACAGCTAATGGAAGCAAAACAGGAGTGGGTGGAATACTTGTATGATAAGACAAAAAGACAGATGCAGTTCTCCAGGCATAGGCATTACTATCAGACAGAAGTGGGGGGTAGCTATCTGGCATATTTGGCCAAAGGCGAAAATGGCAATAATGCAATATCTAGTGTCAAAAATCCCCAAGGGAAAATATGCTATACGGCCGGAGAAATGGTGGAGGTTTTCTCGGGGTATTACTCTGACCTATATGATTCAGGGTGTTTATCAAATCAAAAACAGATAGAGGAGTACCTGAGTCCAATAGATATGCCATCCCTCTCTCAGGCAGATTCAAATCTGCTAGAAGCCCCATTCACTAGGGTGGAGGTAGGCCAGGCTATATCATCTCTTCCGGCTTCTAAAGCGCCGGGAAGGGACGGTATTCCTGCTGAAGTCTATAAAAAGTTTGCAGACTTTTTTGTTCCCTACCTTACAGAGCTGTTTAACTCATTATTGGAATGGGGCTCACTCCCGGCTACTATGTCAGAGGCATTGATTATATTGATAATAAAAAAAGATAAGGATCCTCTACTCCCTGAATCATATAGGCCAATCTCGTTGTTAAATACCGACGTAAAAATATTGGCGAGAATCCTAGCCACAGGGCTTAATAAAGTAATAACTACCGTAGTACACCCAGACCAGGCAGGGTTTATGCCGGAGAGAGCTACAGCTCAGAACCTGCGACGTTTATACCTTCACCTACAGAGAGGCCAGAGTTTAAAGTCGGAAGCCCTGGTTGTGTCCTTGGACGCAGCCAAGGCTTTCGACACAGTGGATTGGAATTTTATGTGGGCTGTGTTACGAAAATTGGCATTTGGACCCCAATTTGTTAAGTGGATTCAGATGTTATATGCATCCCCAGTGGCAAGAGTTTCGGTAAACGGGTATATCTCAAATTCATTTAAATTAAAACGGGGCACTCGCCAGGGTTGTCCCCTGTCCCCGGCACTATTCTCACTAGTTATAGAACCACTTGAATGCTTAATACGGACAGACCCAGAAATAAGGGGAATTAAAATCGGGGAGGTAGAGGAAGTTATAGCCCTATATGCAGATGATATGCTGCTTTTTCTGCAAGATGCTGGGAAATCCCTACAGCAAACTCTGGATGTGGTAAATAAATTCGGGGATCTGTCCGGTTTACGTATTAACTGGGATAAATCAAATATATTACCAATCTCGGGCCGCATACCTGAAGATCAGCAGGCTGTATCTTTACTGAAGTGGACCACAAAAATTAAATACTTAGGTATATGGATTACTTCATGCCCAAAGAGCTATGTGGACCTCAATATCCACCCAGTAACAGACGGATTTAAAGACCGTATGCACACATGGAAAAAGCTACCCATGACACTCACTGGGCGAATAAACTTATTTAAAATGATAATACAGCCAAAATATCTATACATCTGGCAGAACTCGCCCATATGTATTCCAAAAAAGGTGTTCAATGCAATAGAAAAATTAGTAGTTTCCTTTATATGGAATGATGTCACCACGTATAGCAATTAAAACTTTATGCAAATCGAAAAATCAGGGCGGTTTGGCTCTTCCAAATTTAAGAAACTATTATATGGCGGCTCAAGCGGCACATCTTGTGGGATGGGTTAAAAACTCGAAGGATTCATTACTACGCGCATATCTAAGAGAACAGGTAGGCCAATGGGCTTCCCCATTAGCCCTGCTCCTGTCAGGAATTTCTACATATAAACTTCCCCCTATTCTTCGCCAGGCGGTCCTAATATGGAGGTCTTTTCATTCTGCAGGGGAATGGTCCAATGCGGTCCAATGGTCCAGTGCAGATAAGGATTCACCATTGTGGTTCAATAGAAAATTTGCAGAATTAGAAAAATTATCCTCCAACAATGTATGGTACCAAAACGACATCATAGTTATCAGTCAAATATATACCAATGGATTGCTTAAAACCTTTGGACAATTGCAAGTAGAATTTAATCTGCCAAATGAATATTTTTTTAGATACTTGCAAATGAGGCATGCAATCCAGGCCCAATTTGGGGGGCTCAGGATAGAAATATCCGAATCCCCGATAAAAAAAATGCTCCATAATTTGGGTAATAGAGGTCGGGTATCCAGCCTATACAACACCCTGAATATATGTCAACATCTACCCCCAATGGAGAAATTAAAAATGAAATGGGAGATGGATTTGGGCCCGATATTGTTGGAGGATTGGGAAGCCATATTGGGATCTATTAAGCATGCAACCTCCTCTGTTAGATATCAACAAATACATTACTTTTCACTCCATAGAACCTATCGCACTCCACTGGGGATGTATAAGGCTGGAATAAGAGAGGATGATAGCTGCCCGAGATGTAGGGCATTAGAGGCCGATTTCCTACATATGATTTGGGTCTGCCCAAGAGTATATTCTTTCTGGGAAAAGGTCTGGAAAGATATTAGGATGACAATTCCTGCCATAACTCAACTGAATCCCAGAACTTGTCTGTTGGGTCTAGAAATAGGGGGGGATCATTCACCAATGCTCTATTCCTATGTTATTAGTCTGATTACAATGGCGAAAGTGATGATAGCCCGCATGTGGTTTTCAACTAAAAGTCCAGCACTGGCAGGGTGGAGAGCATTGGTTAGTGAAACCATGAAGCATGAAAAACATATGTTCTATGCAAGAAACACTAAAAAAAAAAAATTCATGACAAGTGGGATAGATGGCGAGATCACTATTTGTTATGGCAGGAAGATGAACAAGATGAGATAACAACCCCAGTGTAAATACTGCTAAAGGCGCAGGATTAGTCATGGTCGGTAAAGAGGGAAGCATGCATATTCTGGGCGTTTCGTAAGTCACAAATACTACAATACGTACATAACACACTCTTCACAAAAATTAGAGAGAATCACTTATACCACTTACATAATACACAATTCACAATCACCAGAAGACTATAAAGAGAATTCCTCAATCTGTAGAACACACTACACAAAGATAGGAGAGGTAAGGGGAAAGAAAAAAAAAAAGCTTTCTCACGATAAATGGGATAATGGCGAGAGCGCTATTTGCTATGGCAAGAAAGTGAGTAGGAGGAGATAACACTCTACTGCAAATATTTCTAAAAGTGCAGGAATAGGCTTGCTTGGTATAGAGTGCAATACGTCTACCCCAGATCACTATAAGACACAAACGACACAATATATATATGTATATATATGTATATATATAAAGAGCACTTACCCCCTTCCCTTGCAGGTGAGGATTGAACCGGCACACGGATGTAGAAGTGAAAAAAAACGTTTAATGTACAGGCATGGTATGCACAGACAGTCAGCTGTAACCTAACAGCCGTTTCAACCACTTCCTAGTGGTTTTCATTTCACCGGAGGACTGTATAAACGCTTGTTGAGTGCCATCCTGCATAACCACTATGTACATATATATATATATATATATATACTGTAAAACACAATGTATAATCACAAGAGTGCTACAAAGAGAAAGTTTATTTTTTTTCTCTCGCATAACTAAAACTTGAATTTCTTGCACAAAATATTTAGCAACACAAAAGATGTAAATTTAAATGTATGAACAGTACTCTAAAAAAGGTATGGATATCGACTACAGTTCAAAATATGGGCACTATACAAAAAACAAAATAAAGAAATATATAATGAGGTACAAGCAAAATTGAATAGATCAAATGACCTAAACAGACCCGATAGGTTTTCATACGTGTTTCTTTTTTTTTTTATTTTTGTGGGAGGGGGGGGGGTGGCTTGTGTTTTATTGTAACTCGATGTATGCATGTATGTAAAAAGCAATGTGATGTCATGTCTTTTAAATGTAAAACTCAAATAAAGAAAACTGAATAAAAAAAAGAGAAATAGGCTCTATGGAAGATTTTATATAGCATTTCCTGGTAGGAACTGGCCGTGACAAGTTTGAAATTAATGAGGAAAGTGTCTAGTATAGGTTCCCGAGTCCAGAGAGGAGGATTGGGAGGCCCATTTTGTGAGTGCCGGCAAATCTGTGTCGGTGTCCAGCTCTGGACGTATACGTCCATATATGTTGGAAACAGAGTGTGTTTGGGTGTGGATCACAGAGTCCAGTGGATTCGTGAAATCCTGGGGTTGGAGTTTATTTAGGACAGATCTGAGGTAATGAACGGCTTGGGTGTATGAAAAGGCATTATTAGGCAAGAGCTTAAATCGTTGTGTCGCTTCTTCGAATGTAAGTGGGGTATGAGAAGTATTAAGTAAATGTCTTAGACATGAAATGCCCTGGGATCGCCAGGCCACAAAAGGTGATCTAGCTTCTCCCCTCTGGAACTCTAAATTACCAACCAATGGAAGGGATAAGGAATAGAAATATTTTAAGCCTAGGGATTTTCTCGCACTTCTCCAGGCATAAACTGTGGAGGCCAATAGTGGATTATCGAATTGAGGGGCATTTAACTGTGATGGGCGTGCATGTAAAAGAAAGCCTAGAGAGAGGAGCACTTAGTTGTGAGTCTAGGGCTGCATCAGTGTAGATAGCGGTGTCGTTGATCCAGTCCATTGCAAAGCGGAGGATGCATGCCAGGTTATAATATTTTATGTTAGGCAGATTAAGGCCCCCTCTTTGAGTCGTCTGCATCAGTTTATAGAGACTAACTCAAGGTCTTTTGGCATTCCAGATAAATTTGGTAAGCATGGAGTGGAGTGAGGATATATCTGATTTAGATATTACAGCTGGCGTCATCTGCATCACATAAAGTAATTTTGGAAAGCTGGCCATTTTAAATAAGTTGCATCTGCCCAGTAGGTTCAGTGGCAGATTTTGCCATAGATTTAGTTCTGTTTGGATTTTTTGGATGACCGGGGTGATATTATACATATACAATTTATGGGGGTGGTGAGGTAGAGCTATGCCTAAATATGTGATGTATGTTGTGGCCCATTTGAATGGAAAGGGGGTAGTCCAGTCTGCTCTAACTTGGCCATAGATGGCCAGTGCTTCTGATTTGGCAAAATTTATGAAAAAACCGGCAAACGAAGAAAAGCGTGTTATGACTCCTATAAGATAGGGGACAGAGTGTTTCGGGTTAGATAGGAAGAGGAGAACGTCATCTGCAAATGCGATAACTTTTAATTCTCTGTTGCCAATTGTTATTCCCGCGAGGTCGAGGGAGGAAATAATGTGTCTTATAAGTGATTCGAGTGCTAAATTAAAAAGCAGGGGTGAGAGGGGGCAGGTTTGGTTTGGAGGTTGTGAAGTCGGGTGTGCGTTATTGCCGCTATGGCAGCACGAACGCCCATTACCGATTGTCTGCCCTTCACAAAACCCAACTGGGCTGGCGAGGTAGACACTTCTGCAAGCGGTTAGCCATCAATTTGGTTAGGATTTTAAAATCCTGATTTAAGAGAGAAATTGGGCGGTATGAGCCCATTAAAGAGGGGTCTTTACCAGGTTTCAATAACACTATTATTCTGGCTTCGTTGAATCTGAGTGGCATTTCTCCAGTTGTGATGATGTGATTATACAGTAGTGTAAGGGTTGGTGTTATGTCTCCCTTTAATAATTTGTAGAATTCTGCCCCGTATCCATCTGGGCCAGGACTCTTGCCATTGGGTAGAGCTTTAATGGTGTCCATCACCTCCTCCTCTGTGACTGGACAGTCTAAAAGGTCCCTTTCCTCTTGGGTCAGTGTGGGTAGTTCTGTTCCCGCCAGGAATGCCTCACTAGCCTGTGTGTCTGATGGTTCTTGTGTATATAAGGATTCATAGAACTTAGAGAATTCACTGCTTATTTGGTTGGGGTCAGTGACAAAGATACCAGAGTTGTTAATATTCTTAACCCATGTGCGAGATTGGGGGCCCTTCATTAGGTTGGCCAATAGTTTCCCAGATTTATTACCGAATCTGTGTAATTTATTACGATAATAGTTATGCGAGGATTGGGCTTGTTCTGTAAGAAAGTATCATATATTTGTTTCGCGGCCAGATATTCCTCCCTATGGGTCGGGATGTCTTGTCTTTTTTATGTGTTGTATGCCAAGGTCAGTGCAGTACTAAGGGTATGAAGTTGGGTTGTGAATTTTTTACGTTTGGAGTGGACATATGACATAATATGTGCCCTAAGCACCGTTTTCGCTGCTGTCCAGTATATATGGTGATTATCAGCCTGGGCTGAATTATCAATGATAAAGTTGGACCATGCCTGTTTAAGATGTAGTCTTCCGAGTGAAAGAGGTGTGCAGGGAATAGCCAGCTTTTAGTGAAGGTTTGGGGTCTATTTAATTGTATTGTCAGTGGTATAGGTGCATGATCAGATATTATTATATCATGTATAGCCGTATGTGTCACCTTGGAAAGGAGATGATCAGAGAGAAAGAGATAATCTATCCTGGAGTGTGTTGAGTGTGGATGTGAGTAAAACGTGAAATCCTGTTGTAGGGGGTGAAATATGCGCCAAGGGTCACTGATGCCTAAATGGGAACATAGAGGGGAGAGGAGAGTAGAAGAGGTTTGAGATCTGGACGCACTTACCCCGGATCTGTCCATGGATGGGTCCGCAACCGTGTTGAGGTCTCCACCCAAAATAAGGTTGGTATAACCCCATGACAGCAGCTTCTGTAATAAAACAGCAAAAAAAGATGCATCAGGGTAAGTTGGCGCATAGACATTTAGCAATGTATATTGGGTATCGTCTAGAAGCATATCTAAAAGAATAAATCGGCCCTCTGGGTCTATAAACTGTCTAGTAATGGAGTATCGGAGGCCCTTGTTGAGCAGAATAGCTACTCCCCTGGTCTTGTTGGTGAAGGATGCCGAGATGCATTTCCCCAGCCATGGGGCCTTGAGAGAGGGATGGGAGCCCTCCACCCAGTGGGTTTCTTGCAGAAAAACTATATGGGGTATTATACGGGTGAGGTGGGACATAACCTTTTTGCGTTTAATGGGGTGATTAAGGCCCTCGACATTCCAAGAGACTATATTGAATGTAAGAAGTGTGGAGTCATCTCCTGTTATATTTGAAGACGGTAATTGACTGGTCATATCAGCCAATTCCCGCTGGGCGGATCATAGTGAAATTGAATATTAGCCAAAAGAGGGGCCCCTCTCTGTCCCAGCGAGCAGAGGGGGGTGAGCCCATGGTGGGACGGGGTCCGTTAAAAGGACGGGCAGGCACATAACATAACAACAAAACTTGTAATAAAAGTAGAAAGGTCATAAATCTAAGCCTAGCAGATGCTCAGCGGCTAAGTCAGTATATCCTCTCAGCGGAGAAACAGTAGGAGCAACTGTTACGCTGGAAGGCTGGGTGTAGAACGTCAGGCGTGAGCCCGTAGCCGGGACCGCCGGTTAGGACGGCCACAGCGAACCCTACACTCTCTCTGTTGGGTTCCTCTGGCAGATGACTGGCCACTGCGAGAGCTAGTGTTCACCTGTGGCCGCCGCATCCGAAGGAGCGAGTTATGCCCGCTCCAGCCCCGCTAGGTCTTATGTTAGGACAAATGGCCAGCGATCGTCAGAGGTAACACAAGAGGTGATTCTAACTACAGGGCCTAACTGAAATAACACACCCTGACTGCCGGCACCAGGCCAAGGACGGGGACGCGACCCAGTCGCAAACACAAGGAAGATAACACAGGGAATCACCACCATGCAATAAAATACAAAACCAAAAGAATTCCCCAAAACAACAGAGGAATATAACAGGAGATATGCCCTGCCTAATTACAGAAATAAGGAGATAAAATACAGAATGAGCCCCGCTGCTAATAGAGGCCAGCAGGGTTAGTCCAAGAACACAGGGACCTAATCCTAAACAAGGAAATGGCTGTGCAGCCAGAGAATATAACTGAGAAGCATTAGGCAATCTGCCCAAAATAAAGGATGAAGAATAAAGCTCCAATAGGAGCACTCACGTGACCCCAGGAGGGGGAGCGGGGTGAACGGTGGCAGGGATGCACCAGGACTGAGACCACAAGACACTGGGAGACAGGGTCTGGGAACAGGCGATGCGACCAGGATAGCTGTCAGAACAAGCTATAACCGGTGCCATCTTGCCTGTGAGTATCCCTTAAAAGGGATACTGCAGCCAATGGAATGTCCCTGCTGGGACCAGCCCCCGGCTTCTAATTTCCCTCAGGTGGCCGAGCGCGCGACTCCCGGCGTCCCCTGTTACCAGGCAACCGCTGGGCGGCTGCAGGGGAATGCCGGGAGCTGATACAGTGACGCCCGCGCCGGGCGGAAGTGACATCGCCCCGCCGGGCGGAAGTGACCACCGGACGCTCGGCTGAGCCGGGCGGAAGCGCAGTGTGCACCTCCTGTGCACCCGCCCCCGGCCGCCGAGCGTCAGAGACGCTAACAGTACCCCCCCCTTGAGGAGGGATCAACAAACCCCTACCACCGGGTTTGTACGGAAATTCCCGAAAGAATAGCCTCTTAAGGTTGGGGGCATGCAAATCCTTCTCGGGAACCCACGACCTTTCTTCGGGACCGAAGCCTCTCCAATGCACTAAAAACTGCAGAGAACATCTACGAAACTTGGAATCAAGTATCTTCTCCACCTGGAACTCCTGCTGTCCCAGTACCACCTGCGGAGAAGACCCAGGGTTAATCCTGCGGGGCAATTTTTGTGAGAAGAACACCGGTTTCAGCAGAGAGGAGTGGAAAGTGCTGGCAATCTTGAGGGACTTGGGCAGCAAAAGGCGAAAGGCCACCGGATTAACCCTCTTTACAATACGAAAGGGACCGATATGGAATCGGTACATCTGTCAGAATGAACTTAGGTCTAAAGTCATTAGGTCGACCCCACTAGGTCGAATGGCAGGAAGGTCGACCTGATTTAAGGTCGACATGAGTTAAGGTCGAATTTGCATAAAGGTCGACATGAGGAAGGTCGACTGGTCATAAGGTCGATATGGGTTTTTCACTGTTTTTTTTATCCGAATGTCGACACAGTCGACATGGACACAGTTGGCAATGAGAATCGGACCCTCGCATTGCTCGCTTCACTCACAATGCTTCGCTCGCCACAGCTTTAATAACCTCCTCCACGCCCTTGTGGATGGTAGGGCATGAAATACCGCCTGTCGGCACATGTCGGCTCAAAAAACAGTGAAAAACCCCATGTCGACCTTATGACCAGTCGACCTTCCTCATGTCAACCTTTATGCAAATTCGACCTTAAGTCATGTCGACCTTGGCCCATGTCGACCTTGGCCCATGTCGACCTTAAGTCAGGTCGACCTTCTTGCCAGTCGACCTAGTGGGGTCGACCTAATGAATGTAGACCTAAGTTCATTCTAATAGATGACCGCTTCCCACCGATATACCTCGGCCCTAACCTCGCCGAATGTTGGTGGAGTTTGATATTACGGGTGGACAACCACACCCAGTCACCAACTTTAAATTGGCAAGGACGTCGAGACTTGTCAGCGAACACTTTCTCCTTCAAGGCTGCTTCCTTGAGAGCCTCATGGGTTCTTTTCCAGATAGCTCTGAGGTGAGAAACAGAAGAAAAAGAAGATTTGGGGGCTTCTGGTCCTAAAGCATTGGCCCGTGGATGAAAACCAAATACCACAAAAAAGGGGGAGGCTTTCGATGCTGAGTGGTAGGCATTATTATACGCGAATTCTGCTAATGGCAGAAAGCTCACCCAATCATTTTGCAGTTTGGACACAAAACATCTTAGGTACTGCTTAAGGGATTGATTCAGTCGTTCCGTCTGTCCGTTCGATTGCGGATGAAAAGCTGAGGTTAGACTGATCTTAATTTTGAGAGAGGAGCAAAAAAGTCTCCAGAATTGTGCCACAAACTGTGGACCTCGATCTGATACAATATCGGAAGGCAAACCATGAAGCCTGAACACATGTTGCAAGAACAACCCGACCAACTCCTTGGCGGAAGGTAATTGTTTCAGCGCCACAAAGTGTGCCATCTTAGAAAATCTGTCAATGATGACCCAGATAACTTGGCACTGAGATGACACAGGTAACCCAACTATGAAAGCCATGGCCAGGTGTGACCACGGCCTGGAAGGAATGGATAAGGGGACAAGGACCCCAAGGGGCCGGGACCTGGGAACTTTATGTTGGGCGCACACTGGACAAGACAAAACGAATTCCCTGGCGTCTCGTGCCATCCCTGGCCACCAAACTACCCGAGATAAAAGATCTAAGGTTTTAACAATCCCCGGATGACCAGCAATTTTGGAATCATGCAGTTCCGACAATACCCTGCGTCGAAGAGATTCGGGCACAAGTGATCGAGAGGCTGGGGTTTGGGCAGGAGCCTGATCTTAAGCTTGACGAATTAACCCCTCCAATGTCTGATTGATCCCTGCATGAATACAGGATGCTGGCAGAATAGGAATTTTGCTTGTCTTGATCTCGTGTTGGGGGAGAAAACAGCGAGAAAGGGCATCTGCTCTACTGTTCTTTGAACCAGGTATGTAGGAGATAACGAAGTTAAACCGCATAAAGAACAGTGCCCAGCGAGCTTGCCGAGCATTAAGCCTTTTGGCTGTTTCAATATATTGTAAGTTCTTGTGGTCAGTAAGAACTAATATTTGATGAATAGCTCCTTCCAACCAGTGACGCCATTCGTCAAAGGCCCATTTGACCGCAAGCAACTCTCTATTCCCTACGTCGTAATTGGCCTCAGCCGAAGAGAATTTTCTCGACATGAACGCACAGGGATGTAACTCCAGAGACTCCGGATCTCTTTGAGACAGAACTGCTCCGGCCCCTACCTCGGAGGCATCCACCTCCGCTATGAAGGGGAGATCCGGATCTGGATGTCTCAACACTGGAGCTGAGACGAAGGCCTGTTTAAGAGCCTGGGAGCCTGCTCCACTTGAGGAGACCATTTGGATGGATCGGCCCCTTTCTTGGTTAGCGCAACCAAGGGCGCTACTATAGAAGAAAAAGAATGGATAAAGCGCCTATAATAATTGGCAAATCCAAAAAATCGTTGGACAGCCTTCAAGTTGGTGGGTCGGGACCAATCCACGATAGCCTGTAGTTTCTTGAGATCCATCCGGAATCCCTCAGAGGAAATGATGTACCCCAGAAATGATACTTGGGACACCTCAAACTCACATTTCTCAAGTTTTGCAAACAACTGGTTCTCCCTTAATTTTTGCAGAACTTGCCTTACTTGATTAATATGCGAGTTCACATCCCGGGAAAAAATCAAAATGTCGTCTAAGTATACGACCACGAATTGACCCAAAAAATCACGGAGGACGTCATTAATAAGATCTTGAAAGATGGCAGGGGCATTGGAAAGACCGAAAGGCATTACCAGGTACTCGTAATGCCCAGATTGAGTACTAAATGCCGTCTTCCATTCGTCACCTTCCTTGATTCGGATGAGATTGTACGCACCTCTGAGATCAATCTTAGTAAAAATGGTGGCTGACCTTAATTGATCAAAGATTACCGAAATCAAAGAAAGAGGATACGTGTTTTTCACCGTGATTTTGTTAAGAGCACGAAATTCAATACAAGGCCTGAGAGAGCCATCTTTTTTCTCCACAAAAAAGAAGCCGGCACTAAGGGGTGATTTTGAGGGTCGAATGAAGCCCTTCTTAAGGCTTTCCTGAACGTATGCTTCCATAGCCTTGGTCTCGGGGATAGACAAAGCATACAACCTCCCTTTAGGCAGAGGAGCATTGGGAATTAACTTGATGGCACAATCGTAGGAACGATGTGGAGGAAGATTGTCTGCTTTTCCCTTAGAGAAGACATCAGAAAAATCTATATAAGGAGAAGGAATCTCGGAAAGAGACATCGCTGCTTGGACCAACGGGATGTGAACACATTGTTCAGAGCAATAAGGACTCCAACAAACAATCTCTCCAGAACTCCAATCTATGACTGGGTTGTGTTTAACTAACCAAGGATGACCCAACACGATGGGGACACCCGGGCAAGAGGTCAATAAGAACGTAATTTCTTCTGAATGACACAACCCTACGGTAAGCAGCACTAAAGGAGTTTGAAAAGAAATATCCCCGTTAGACAGCACATTCCCGTCTAAACCCCGCAGGGTGATAAAACCATTGAGTCTGAGAAAGGGAATACCAAGACTACGGGCTAAAGAAATATAAAAAAAAATCCTGCAGCACCACTGTCGATAAAGGCGGTACCAGAAAAATTATTCTCTTGAAAAGAGATACAAGGAGCTAATAAAGAATCTTGAGAGGAAAAAAGCTGAAGGCCTAAGTGAACCCTCTCCACGTTCACTTGGCCTGGGCTTTTACTGGCCTAACAGGACAATTGCGGAGAAGATGTCCTTTGCCTCCACAATATAGGCAAAGGCCGGCACTGAACCGGCGGGCTCTTTCTTCTGAGGAGATGCGAGTCGCCCCTATTTGCATGGATTCTTCGCTGTCCTCAGGGACCAGGGGAACAAACGGAAGTGGATGTACCTGTGCCCCTCGCTCGGACCTTCGCTCGCGGAGGCGGCGGGCAATGCGAATAGCCAACTGCATGAGTTTATCTAGAGAGGTAGGTACTGGATACTGGATTAGGCTATCTTTGATGGCATCGGAAAGCCCACAACAGAATTGACTCCGTAAAGCAGAGTCATTCCAGCCGCAGTCATAAGACCAACGGCGGAATTCTGTACAATAAGCCTCCGCTGGGTCCCTTCCCTGTTTAAGGGCCCGGAGATGGGTTTCTGCAGAAGCTTCTCTGTCAGGATCATCGTAGAGAAGGCCTAGGGACATAAAGAAACTCTCTACCGTTGCCAAGACGGGACTATGGGCCGGGAGACCAAAGGCCCAAGTTTGAGGATCTCCTTGCAGGAGCGACATTACTAAGCCCACTCGCTGAGCTTCTGAGCCAGAGGACCGAGGTCTAAGTCGAAAATACAATTTACAACTCTCACGGAAGTTAAAAAAGGCCCTACGATCCGCGGCAAAACGGTCAGGCAAATTAACTTTGGGTTCCAGCACCCCTGGATCTGGAGATCGGATTCTCTGTTCTTGAGAAGCAACTTTCAATGATAAATCTCGCACCATCTGAGTCAAACCCTGGACCTGATCTGAAAATGTCTGAGGAGTGGGATTCATTTCTGACTCTGCCTGAATTGTTGCTATATAAAAGAAAATTTATATAACCTGTATGGCCGGTTATAATGTTACGCTGGAAGGCTGGGTGTAGAACGTCAGGCGTGAGCCCGTAGCCGGGACCGCCGGTCAAGACGGCCACATCGAACCCTACACTCTCTCTGTTGGGTTCCTCTGGCAGATGACTGGCCACTGCGAGAGCTAGTGTTCACCTGTGGCCGCCGCGTCCGAAGGAGCGAGTTATGCCCGCTCCAGCCCCGATGCAGCTAGTACTTATGTTGGTACAAGTGGCCAGCGATCGTCAGAGGTAACACAAGAGGTGATTCTAACTACAGGGCCTAACTGAAATAACACACCCTGACTGCCGGCACCAGGCCAAGGACGGGGACACGACCCAGTCGCAAACACAAGGAAGATAACACGGGGAATCACCACCATGCAATAAAATACAAAACCAAAAGAATACCCCAAAACGACAGAGGAATATAACAGGAGATATGCCCTGCCTAATTACAGAAATAAGGAGATAAAATACAGAATGAGCCCCGCTGCTAATAGAGGCCAGCAGGGTTAGTCCAAGAACACAGGGACCTAATCCTAAACAAGGAAATGGCTGTGCAGCCAGAGAATATAACTGAGAAGCAATAGGCAATCTGCTTAAAATAAAGGATGAAGAATAAAGCTCCAATAGGAGCACTCACGTGACCCCAGGAGGGGGAGCAGGGCTAACGGTGGCAGGGATGCACCAGGACTGAGACCACAAGACACTGGGAGAGGGTCTGGGAACAGGCGATGCGACCAGGATAGCTGTCAGAACAAGCTATAACCGGCGCCATCTTGCCTGTGAGTATACCTTAAAAGGGATACTGCAGCCAATGGAATGTCCCTGCTGGGACCAGCCCCCGGCTTCTAATTTCCCTCAGGTGGCCGAGCGCGCGACTCCCGGCGTCCCCTGTTACCAGGCAACCGCTGGGCGGCTGCAGGGGAACGCCGGGAGCTGATACAGTGACGCCCGCACCGGGCGGAAGTGACGTCGCCCCGCCGGGCGGAAGTGACAGCCGGACGCTCGGCTGAGCCGGGCGGAAGCGCAGTGTGCACCTCCTGTGCACCCGCCCCCGGCCGCCGAGCGTCAGAAACGCTAACAGCAACATGTGGTTGCAGCTAAAAAGAAAAATAGAAAGATACATGTCAGCAAGCCCCCACGTGTCTAGGGACGCCAGGCCTCCCAATCAAGTCTCAGGGATAAAGAAATGAGCCCAGGCTTTTGTAGGGTCATCAAAGAAAAGAGTCTGGCCATCCCCAAACACACAAAGGCGAGCCGGGTACAATAATGAAAATTTTATCTTAGAATCAATAAGATGTTTGCATATCGGTGCGAAGTCCCTGCGCTTGGAGGCCACCAGATTAGAAAAGTCCTGGAAAATGAGGAGACGGTCACCCTTGTAAGTGATACTGTCCGTTTTCCGGTAGTGATCCAGGACTTTGACTTTGTCGGCATAATTGAGGATGCGCATGATGACCGGCCTTGGCCTGCCATTGGGGTTAGGCCTGTCTGGACCGATTCTGTGTGCCCTTTCAATCGCCAAAGGTGACCCTTTGAGGTCCAGTGCTAATTGCTCTGGGATCCATGAAGCTAGAAGGTCCATAAGTTCATGTCCCTTAACCGACTCCGGTATGCCCACCACCCTCAGGTTATTACGGCGATTTCTGTTTTCCAGATCATCTAATTTTTCAGATAGGGTAAGTATCTCCTTGGAGTGCGCAGCCATTGTGGTCTGGGCAGCCTGGAGATAATCTTCAAGAGAGGAGATTCTTTGTTCAGCAGTGTCTAGGCGTTGGGAGTGTTGAGTAAGTTGAGCCAAGGTGGAGTCAATGGAGGTCTTGAGAAAGCTGTTTAGTGAAACACGTGTAGGAAGATTGTTTACTGGAATATGTATTAGCATTATTTAACCCATTGTAGTGATCAGTCAAAATGGTAGCACTGCATACCTATTAAGGGTGCAGGCAGATTTGGGGAGACGGCTAGGTAGCAGCATTACAGAAAACAAACTGCACCTATAGAGCCAGGTTATCTGCTTAAAATAGCCTGCTAAGAAAATCATTGCTGTATTAACCTGAACAAGATTTGATTATAGTGAATATTTCCAGCTAGCTAACCACCACTAGGTGGCAGCTGAGTACTGTTGAATCATATTTGATTCATTCAAATAAATTCACACTAATAATCACTATATATGCAGGAGTTGAAATCTCCCCAATCTGAACATCAATAGATATTTAAGCCAATTAAGGCTACAAGTGATAAACTGTATCCCTACAAGGGTGTGCTATAATAAATACAATATTTTCCAGTAACATATCGCTGTGGTTTTAAAATACACCCCTTTATTTTTCGAGCACTATATATGTGTGTATGTTATATGTGGTTTTGTGTGTGTCCGTAATTTTAACTTCTTTATTTCACTACTATTTCCCTCAAATAATTAAAAGGGAATTTGAAAATAAATTTATTAAAAGCTAAGTTTTATCTTAATTGTATCAGTGTGCGTCCCATAAAACAGTCTCTTTTCTTCTTCTTCGTATAAAATGTTCAGCCTATGACTGTTGGGTACAGCACCCCCCAAATCTCAAACGAAACATAGGGGTTCTCTCTAAAAATTATTAATTTTCTCTTAAAGAATATATGAGAAAATTAATTTAAATAGTGTGCAGGCCTGCTACTAGCCACTTAAATGTGGCAATCTAAAGTCTTGAGACCCGCCAACTTCTCATCAAGCATTGGGCCTATAACGGCCGCAATATCAGCTGCTTTCATTTTTGAAGATCTGGGTGTGTTTGTGGCTTTTCTTTTATTTTGAGAGGTTAGGCGGGTAATGGAGCGATCAGAGTCTGATGAGTAGCCACACTGGGAGTCAGTAGGCGGGATACGAGAGGAACCTGTAGAGGACATTGAGTAAGGCACCAAGAATTTTTCCCTGCACCCCCTCCGGCAGGTATGGGTGATAGGTGCCGACCAATGCAGGGGTATATGGGTGGGCTGCTGTAGGTGGGCTTAGGCAAGAAAAGCAGGTCACATTTCACTGAGAAGATATTATTCACAAAGAGGTGCAGCTAGTATCCGCTTCAGCATCTGAGGCTAAGTGTATTGCAGTCACATTTCAAAGCAGTCAGTGAAGAAAGACAGTATTTAGGCAAGCAGCAGTATCAGCCATGTTGGGCCAATCTTGCAGATGTGTTGTTCAGGTTGTTCAATTGCGTACACAGCTCTTCGCCCAGCACGGGGAGAGAGATAAAGTTAAAAAGAAGCCATGTACAGTGGGGGGGTGGCGGCCACACTATATTGAAATACTTGGCAGGACTGTATCACAATTCTGTATCCAAAGGGCAGCTTTAGCAGGTAACTGTATGCGAATAATACAGGTCCCAGTCCAGCAAGGAGAGGTAACAGTACTGATGGTGTAGATGCTCCGACCTGGAATGGCTAGGTGGTTGTCGGCCAGGTGGGCACTTAGTTGTGCCTCTATATATAGAGGCTGCGGAGTGAAGCCTGGGGCCCCTCTGTGGGTATGAGGTCCGGGGTTGTGGACTTTATAGGGAGCAGAGTCATGTATATGGCCTGGGTAGGGTGCAGGCTGCGGGGATTGCCTTATTTAAAATGGCCGCCGATGGTGATTTTCTGTGTTCTCCTCCACCTCCTCCCCAAGCTCCCAACGCAGGGGGGCCGGAGGCGTGGGTTAGATAATGCCCTGAGTCGGGCTGGCAGGCTGGTGGGCAGGATAGTTGCCTTGTGCAGCTGGCTGGGGAGTGGGTTTCAACAATGGGGTCAGTAGGGCCAGTGAGGTCTGCACTCTTGTGGGTGGTTAGGGTGGCCTCTAGGCACGCTGGAAGCTGCAGGGTTAAAATGGCTGCTGGTGCTTGCAAATATCTATCAGCCGTGTGAATGGGGCTCCCCTCTCCCTACACCCCCCCCCCGCACCAACGGGGGCTAGGCAGGTGTTTGGTGAGAGATTAATAGCAGCCGGGGGGAGACGGAAGGCAGGGAGGGCGGGCTGGAACCAGCCAAGCTCACCCGGTTCTTAGGTTGCGGCGTGCAGCTCCAGCAGCGTGGGGGAATCCGGGCGGTGAGATGGAGAGGGTCCCTCTGGGTGAGTCGTCCGGGCACACCCTCGCTCCGGTCCGGGTGTGACGTGCGGGGCTGGGTGTATGCGCGTCCGTCGGCATCCGGCGACGTGAAAATTGAGGCTGCGGCTTCTGCCTCGAGACTAGGCCGCAACCCGCAGGAGTGTAAAGATACACTCCCCGGCTCCGCAGCACTGTCCGACGGCTCTCTGGGTGCAGGGGGTGGCAGGCCTGGTCCGGGGGAGCTTGCAGGGAGATCAGCAGGCGATAGAGGTAGCTATTCAATAGCCGGGATGCAAGAGCTCACAGGATTCACGTCCTCCCTGTTGGCCGGCTAGCCACGCCCCACTTTATTTTTATTTTTAAATTTAGTTATTTTTTTTGGTTTGTGTGGCCTTATAAGCGCTTAAGGTGTGAATTAAAGAGATATAACAAGCCACTGGAAAAATGTAGAAAAGAGAAGGAGGAGGGGAATGTTAGAAATTAATTTGTGTTAGTACATTAACCTTCCCCGCCAGGTCAGTAATGATTAGTAGACAAATACATATTTTGGTTTAAGCGATGTGGAGGAAAGGATGGCCGAATAGAAGCTCAAAGTAATTGTAGATATGAGAAAACTTTATTTAAATGATTAAGAGGGGGAGGGGGGGGGCAGGAGGTCCGCAAGCTATGAATGAAAATTGTATAACCTTTAAGTTTGCCTTTTTCATGTGTTTTGGGGTTACGGAAGTCAACGATCTAGATATTAAAAAGCATCCGCGTTGGAACATACTTTAACGTAGATGCTTAGGATATGTGTTAAGTGTAGATGTGGTACCCCAGAAAAGACGGCCAGTAACCCTTTACCTTGCTCTTCGCTCTGGAGACTTGACCGCGAGGTGTCCTTCTGGTTTGAGGCTCGGCTGAGACAGGAATGAGGCTGGGGTAACGGTTCAAGGGTTTCGTTTATTAACAACAACGAGAATATCTGAGCTAGGTAACCAGCCGGCTCACCAGCGATATCAATCAGGATGACACAGTGCAACTTTATCAAATACACTATTACAGAATAAGGCACGAATGACTTCACAAGTAACTCCTTAGGGGCAATCTACATGTAATCACTATACATTGATATACCATCTAACACCCTGTCTTTGGTAGTCACTCCCTTTGGCGCAGCTGACCAACACTGGCACAGTAGACCCAATAACGCAGGGACTGAGTTATGGATAAAGTAACGCTAAACAAAGATTGCAATACTGGTGCGAATCAGCTGAGTCGCCAAGGAGGGCACTAACAACTCTCTCTAGTAAATTCCCCTGACGTCAATTAACCCGTCTAAGGCGGACAACATTAAATCAATACATTCACTGTAACAGCAAAATAAGGCAACAATAAGTCATAACAAATTACTGTACCACACCAATCACAGTATCAATTAGAATCATACGTTAATATTATACGGTAAACACGGTCACGTGACTGGGTACCCAGGTATCTATACTAAACTGTCTTGGCGACAGACCTATGCATAGGCTTTTAATGTTCGTTGGAGGCCTCAGGTAATCCTATGCCGGAGTTAAGGCAACTTGAAATAGCAGTCCTTCACAGTGACGGGGGCACCACTGGAAAAGGCAGGATTCGGGAACAGAGGAAATAATTACTGTGACGTCCTTGTATTTTTATGGCAAGGCAATTCCTAATTGCGCCACAAGATGGCGCGTCTGTCCTGCTGATCTTGAGGCTGGTGCGGTGGCTTACTTTCCTACTGTGCAGGTACTCCTCACTTGGCAGCGCAGGGGCTACAGTCTAGTAACTTAGGAAGCAAGGGGGTCCTTGCTAGGTGTAAACTCCGGGGTTCTGTGGCAGTCAAGAGGTGTCTCAGGATTTGATCAGGGGGGCACTATATAACAAAGAGGGCTCCTTGGGGCCTAGAGGTGAGGGCGTCCCCAAAACGGGAGAGTCAATGTGCAGGGCTGGTATGAGGTGGGTGACGTTAGGGCCCCTGTCTGGTGGTACTCAGTTGGGGGTGCTCTGGGGTTGAGGCTGCCGTGCAGCACTTACATTTGGATGCGGCACCGGCCGTCTGGGATCCGCTGCTGGGCTCTGGAGGATGACTGGAGACCGGGTCTTCTCCCCTCTGGGCTGCGGCTGGGCTCTTCTGGCAGTCGGGAGCAGGAACAGCAGCTGTCACGGGCGTAGGGGACGGTAGCCGCGTCTTCTCCCTCTGGTGCTGCGGCTGGGCTCTCCTCTTGCGGTTGGGCGCTGGGGCGGTAGCAGTCACTCACCACGCTGGAGCCGCCGGGAGTCTCAGACGCTGGACGCCGGGTCTTCACTCTTCCTGACGTCACACTACCTCCGGCGCTTCTCTGGCTCCCGCACGCTGTTCTCCTTCCTCCGGGTGTCACTCGCTGACGGGCGCTGGGATCGGCTGACGCTGCTGTCACTTCGCCAGGTACTGCTGCAGGCTTCAGATCTTCCACTTCCCTCTGTGCGTCGCACCGGCTTTCTCTTCACCTGTCGCTCCGCCAGGACGCCGCCAGATCTCTCTTCTCCCTCCGGTAATCGCACCTTTTTACTCACGCGCCACAGCAGTCTCCTCCCTCTCCTTCGCGCTCCTGCTGTCCTCCAATCGCAGGGCACCCCTCTTCGCGCCTTTCCACAGAGGCAGGGTTAACCCTTCAGGGTCCTGCTTCCCCCAGGCTGCACATGTCTGGTTGCCTAGCAACCCTCCGAGGGGCACTGTAAGTGCCATAGGTTGGGGGCAAAACAGGCTACTCCCAGCCTGGACAGTACAAGGGGCATTCCCCAAAGTCCTGGGTGTCACATGTCCCCCTGCTAGAATGATGCCAGTCCCCGGGCATCAATTTAAATATTCACACAAAGTCCAGGATAAAGTCCGGAACATAGATACAAGATAAGGCCCTGAAATGTCCTTTCAAAAGGGTCACGGTAAGTGGCAGGTGTCAGACAAATCTTAACACTCTACGCAGTTTCTATATACATATTTACAAAAGGGATTTGGTAGTACAGTACTGTTTACATCCTGTAGCGGAGTGGTAATACCCCTCTTGTGCACCGCTCAGATCTTCTGACAGGAGTACGGTGGGCAACAGGAACATCGGCAGGATCCGCTTGTTCTTCAGTTACTGGCCGTGCAGGATTTTCTTGCGGTACAGTCTGTACTGGCTGTCTGGGGATAGACCCACTCATGAATAACAACAGTTCCATTGGGTCATGAAGAGGAATGGGTTCCGTGGGCTCGATGAGTTCTCGGTCGGAAGAGCCTTCGTCTTCTGCTGGGGGTCCTTCGACGCACAACTTTAGCTGATTTCTCGATACGGTGAGGACAGGCCCACCAAGGTTACGTTGGATCTGGTAAGTGTAGACGTCGCCATCCGGGATGCGAAGCACGGTGTATGGGGCGGTCTCCCACATTGTATCGAGTTTGCTTGACCGATGGTGCTTCCTCTTCCAGACCCTGTCGCCTATCTGGAGTGGCGTGGGGCGGGCATTGGCGTTGTAGTCGGTCTCTTGTCTGACGTGCGCTGCTTCCATCCTCTTTTCCACGATCTCCCGAGCGTTCTCCATCCTCTGCTGGTGTTCTTGCACCCAACTTTGTTGCAAGCGGGGCTGGTGGTCTAGGCCGGGTGACAGCTCCAGGTCCTTTGGCAGCTTTCCCCGTCGGCCAAACAGGAGGTAATAAGGGGTAAACCCCGTGGAGCAATGTTCTACATTATTGTATATGTAGGTGAGCTCGGGGAGTAGGGTCGGCCAGCGAGTGCGTTGTTCGGAGGATAGGCTCCGGAGCATACCCAAGATGGTCCTATTGGCCCTCTCGCACTGTCCGTTGCCCTGGGGGTGGTACGCTGTAGTCTGGACCTTCTTGCAGCCGTAGGTGGAGCACAACTCGTGGAACAGCTGAGAGTTGAAGGCGGGCCCTTGGTCGGTCAACACTCTGTCTGGGTACCCGTATGGCTTCACAAAGTGCTTCCAGAAGAGTTCGGCCGTCGTCTTGGCTGTTAAGTCGCGGACTGGTACCACCACCAGGAATTTGGTATAATGGTCGGTCATTGTCAAAGCATAAGTGTGCCCACTTGAACTGGGTTCCAGTTTTATGTGGTCAAGGGCCACCAACTCGAGGGGGTAGGTGCTCTTGATGGGATGTAAGGGATCCTTTTCGCTGGCCTCTGGATGTCTTTTGAGACTACAAGGTACGCACTTCTGGCACCACTGCTCGATGTCTTCCCTCATGCCGATCCAGAAGAATCTGGTCCTCAAGACCGCTTCGGTCTTTTGCGTACCGAAGTGGCCGGAGGCATCGTGGTATGCTTCGAGTAATCTAATGGCCTGTTGCCGTGGGACGATCACTTGCGTGGTGGTCTGGTGAGTTCCTGGGTGGAGACTAACTCGTACAAGTAGGCCCTGCCGTTTCTGCAGCCGGCCTCGGTGTCTTAGTAGCTTCACCAGTTCGGGGTCTGCTGCCTGTCTCTGTTCTTTAGTCAGGCCACAGCGTCGTCGAAGGAGGCGGGAGAGGTCTTGAATCACCGGGCTCTTCTGTTGAACTTCAACCCAGTCTACCTCAGACGTCCCAAAGGTGGGGGCGGTATCGGTTTGATTGGCGGCAACCAACAGAGGTTCTTAATAGACCATAGTCCTCCTCTCAGCCTGGAAGAGCGGAGCTTCCAGTTCTTCGGCAACCTCTCCACCCTCTTTGGCCACATCTTCCACAGGGAGGCGGGAGAGGGCATCTGCGTTCCCGTTCTCTTTGCCACTTCTGTAGGACACTGTATATCGAAAATTGGCGAGGCGTGAGACCCAGCGTTGCTCCATGGCCCCTAGCTGAGCGGTGGTCAGATGGGCCAGAGGGTTATTGTCCGTCATGATGACGAAGGGTGTCGCGGCGAGGTAATTCTTAAACTTTTCGGTGACGGCCCAGATCAGGGCAAGCAACTCGAGTCTGAAGGTGCTGTAATTCTCGCAGTTGCGCTCGGTCTTGCGGAGTCCCCTGCTGGCATACGCGATCACCCTTTCTTTTCCGTCCTGTATCTGGGACAGGACCGCTCCCAGTCCCCTGTGGCTCGCATCTGTGTATACTTGAAAAGGCCTCTCGTAGTCGGGATAGGCCAACAAAGGGGTATTCGTCAAAGAGGCTTTTAACTGCTCGAATGCCTGCTGTTGCTCGGGCCCCCAATCGACCGGGGCAGATCCCTTTCTCTCCTGCCCAGACTTTCCTCTCAGCAGTTCGTGGAGTGGAGCGGAGATGCCGGCGAAGCCCTCTACGAATCGGCGGTAGTAGCCGGCGAAGCCGAGGAAGCTCCTCACCTCCCGCACCGAGCGGGGCACTGGCCAGTCTCGGACGACCTGAATCTTATCGGGGTCTGGTCTCATGCACCGACGATATGCCCCAGGTAGGCTACTTCAGGCTTGAGGAGGTGACACTTTGCGGGTTTTAGCTTCAACCCAGACTTGGCTAGCAGCCGGAATACCTCTTCTAGGTGCTGGAGATGCTCTTCGTAGGTCCTTGAGAATATGATAACATCGTCTAGGTACAACAATATTATTTCGAAGTTGTGGTGGCCCAGACAATGCTCCATCAGCCGTTGGAACGTGGCGGGCGCATTGCACAATCCGAAAGGCATCCTTTCGAATTCGAAGAGTCCCATCGGCATCGTGAACGCGGTCTTCTGCATGTCTTCGGGGGCCATCGGGACCTGCCAGTACCCACTCATAAGGTCCAACGTGGAGAAGAAGGCCGCGGTCTTCAACGCCGTCAGCGACTCCTCTATGCGGGGCAGCGGATAGGCGTCTTTGTGAGTCACCGCGTTGAGCTTGCGATAGTCAACGCAAAACCGCAGACTGCCGTCTTTCTTTTTCACGATGACTATCGGAGAGGCCCACGGGCTATGGCTTTCTTGTACGACTCCCGCTTCCTTCATCTCGTCAATCATCTTCCTCACCGGCTGGTACATCGCGGGAGGGATAGGCCGATGTCTCTCCTTGATGGGAGGGTTGGTTCCTGTCGAGATGTAGTGGCACACATCCTTCGCTCTTCCAAAATCGGACGGGCTTTGGCTAAACGCCACCGCATTCCTCCTGACGATCTCGAGGACGCCTTGGCGTTCTGGGTCGGTGGTGTCGGGGCCTCCTATTTTGATGTCTTCCCACCACACTTTCTCACCACACCCATCTGGTGGGCTCTCCTCGTTTCCCTCGCCGTCCGTCACGGAGGTCACGTTATGCCCAACCACGTCCTGGAAGTCGACCTGGAAGATTCGGGCGACTGGGCAATGTTGATGGAGCTTGATCGGGTAATTGTGAGGATTGACAATTCGGACCGGCACCCTACCGTCCTGGACTCGAGCCAACGTTCTGGCCACAGCAAACGGTGGGTGGCCGTCATGTTCATAAGGTTCCAGGATGGCATCGTATGCTCCTCCTCCTGGGCCAATCCTGGCCTTACACCAGATGATGTGTTCCGAATTAGGCAGGAGCAGAATCGGTCGTCGGTCTGCGACTCGAGCTTTGCCGACTTCGCCTCAGTCGTCTGTGAACCTCCGTTGTCCTTCCAGAACCCGCATCGTCCGCTGCATCGTCTTTTTCTCTCTAGGGCCAGCTGTCCTCATCCCTTTCTTCAGGGCCTCGACCATCTCTTCTGGACAGTGTTTGAGGATATTCATCCCCAGGATCATCGGGGGCAGATGTCCACAATGGGCGGTCGTGACTAGGCAGCCTTGTCTCTGTAGGGTGGTTTTGCCTATCTTGACATCTGTCTCCCAGTAGCCTTGATAGTCGATGGATTGACCATTACTTGCCAACAGGTGGAGCCACGTGGTGGGGGGTGCGACAATGTTCTCTCTAGGCCAGTGGCGGTCAAATTCCTCCAGCTTGATGGTTGAAACTTGAGAGCCAGTGTCCAGTAGCGCCTCCATTGTCACCCCATCGATCTCCACACTGATGTGGGGGCACTTCCCTACGAAGCGAGGCCACCAGTCTTCTTTCGGGGGACCTAGTAGCGGGTCTCCTCCCGAGGGTCGGTCCTCCTCCTCGGGATTTCCCCGTTTAAATCGCCCTGAGGGCAGTTTCTCTCAACGTGGCCGCTTTGGTTACATCTCCGGCAGATTGGTCTGCCTTCTTCGTCGAACCGGTCGGTCGATCGTCTTCCCGATTCTCTGGGCGTACTCCACCGCGGTCTTCCTCCTCCTCTTTCTCTTCGCGGGCGCCACTCATTTTGTCTAGCTTCGCTCTGCTCCAGCCTTTGCCCCATTCTGGCCATGTTTAGAGTCAATTCTGTGAGCTTGCTATTTATAGCGGACAATGGATCTGGGCCTGCCGGCGATTGCGCTTCTTGAAGTACTGTTCTCTTCTTCGCACTACCAGGTCCCTGGTGTCTGGCTTCCCAGTGGTCTTCCGCCTCTTCTTCTCCCGCCGTAGCTCCTTCTTCCGGCTCTTCATTCTGGATTTTTTCCAACACCTGTAGTGCTGATTCTTTGAGTTCCTCGAAGGTGCAGCCTTGTTCTTGTCGCTTTATCATTCTGAGCTGGGCGCGGGTGGTCTCTTCTCTCGCCCCTTCTACGAAGAGGTCTATCAGCATTTCGTCTGCCAGTTGCACTTCTCTTGGGTCTGCGGCTTGGACTGCCTTCATGGCCTCGTGTAATGCCAGTGCGAAATCACGCGGTGATTCTCCTTGTTTCTGCTTCCTGGCATATAACCTGCTCTTCAGCATTGGCACGGTTTTGGCATCGAAGATCTTTGCCAGTTTTTTCAAGATCTTGTCCGCCGTCTCCTTGTCGCTTTTCGACCATGACTTTACTTCTCTCAGGGCAGACCCTCTCAGCTGTGCCAGCAGTATTTCCTTGCTTTGTTCCTCATTTAGTTGGTATAGGGTGAACGTCGAGTTCATGCGGTCTTTGAATGCCTTGAAAGTGCTTGTGCCTTTCGTCCGCGTATCTCCCGAGAATGTGAGGAGCCACGTGGCCCCGAAGTAGTAGGGCATCGTGATCTGTGCCGCCGCTGCCTTTGGCGGTTCTTTGTCTTCCGGTAGTGGTGGGAGACGTCTGCGGGGTGATGGTATTGGGGTACCGTCTTCCGACATTTTCCGGTCCTGTTCGTGGACGCCAAAGTTAGATGTGGTACCCCGGAAAAGACGGCCAGTAACCCTTTACCTTGCTCTTCGCTCTGGAGACTTGACCGCGAGGTGTCCTTCTGGTTTGAGGCTCGGCTGAGACAGGAATGAGGCTGGGGTAACGGTTCAAGGGTTTGGTTTATTAACAACAACGAGAATATCTGAGCTAGGTAACCAGCCGGCTCACCAGCGATATCAATCAGGATGACACAGTGCAACTTTATCAAATACACTATTACAGAATAAGGCACGAATGACTTCACAAGTAACTCCTTAGGGGCAATCTACATGTAATCACTATACATTGATATACCATCTAACACCCTGTCTTTGGTAGTCACTCCCTTTGGCGCAGCTGACCAACACTGGCACAGTAGACCCAATAACGCAGGGACTGAGTTATGGATAAAGTAACGCTAAACAAAGATTGCAATACTGGTGCGAATCAGCTGAGTCGCCAAGGAGGGCACTAACAACTCTCTCTAGTAAATTCCCCTGACGTCAATTAACCCGTCTAAGGCGGACAACATTAAATCAATACATTCATTGTAACAGCAAAATAAGGCAACAATAAGTCATAACAAATTACTGTACCACACCAATCACAGTATCAATTAGAATCATACGTTAATATTATACGGTAAACACGGTCACGTGACTGGGTACCCAGGTATCTATTCTAAACTGTCTTGGCGACAGACCTATGCATAGGCTTTTAATGTTCGTTGGAGGCCTCAGGTAATCCTATGCCGGAGTTAAGGCAACTTGAAATAGCAGTCCTTCACAGTGACGGGGGCACCACTGGAAAAGGCAGGATTCGGGAACAGAGGAAATAATTACTGTGACGTCCTTGTATTTTTATGGCAAGGCAATTCCTAATTGCGCCACAAGATGGCGCGTCTGTCCTGCTGATCTATCAGGCTGGTGCGGTGGCTTACTTTCCTACTGTGCAGGTACTCCTCACTTGGCAGCGCAGGGGCTACAGTCTAGTAACTTAGGAAGCAAGGGGGTCCTTGCTAGGTGTAAACTCCGGGGTTCTGTGGCAGTCAAGAGGTGTCTCAGGATTTGATCAGGGGGGCGCTATATAACAAAGAGGGCTCCTTGGGGCCTAGAGGTGAGGGCGTCCCCAAAACGGGAGAGTCAATGTGCAGGGCTGGTATGAGGTGGGTGACGTTAGGGCCCCTGTCTGGTGGTACTCAGTTGGGGGTGCTCTGGGGTTGAGGCTGCCGTGCAGCACTTACATTTGGATGCGGCACCGGCCGTCTGGGATCCGCTGCTGGGCTCTGGAGGATGACTGGAGACCGGGTCTTCTCCCCTCTGGGCTGCGGCTGGGCTCTTCTGGCAGTCGGGAGCAGGAACAGCAGCTGTCACGGGCGTAGGGGACGGTAGCCGCGTCTTCTCCCTCTGGTGCTGCGGCTGGGCTCTCCTCTTGCGGTCGGGCGCTGGGGCGGTAGCAGTCACTCACCACGCTGGAGCCGCCGGGAGTCTCAGACGCTGGACGCCGGGTCTTCACTCTTCCTGACGTCACACTACCTCCGGCGCTTCTCTGGCTCCCGCACGCTGTTCTCCTTCCTCCGGGTGTCACTCGCTGACGGGCGCTGGGATCGGCTGACGCTGCTGTCACTTCGCCAGGTACTGCTGCAGGCTTCAGATCTTCCACTTCCCTCTGTGCGTCGCACCGGCTTTCTCTTCACCTGTCGCTCCGCCAGAACGCCGCCAGATCTCTCTTCTCCCTCCGGTAATCGCACCTTTTTACTCACGCGCCACAGCAGTCTCCTCCCTCTCCTTCGCGCTCCTGCTGTCCTCCAATCGCAGGGCACCCCTCTTCGCGCCTTTCCACAGAGGCAGGGTTAACCCTTCAGGGTCCTGCTTCCCCCAGGCTGCACATGTCTGGTTGCCTAGCAACCCTCCGAGGGGCACTGTAAGTGCCATAGGTTGGGGGCAAAACAGGCTACTCCCAGCCTGGACAGTACAAGGGGCATTCCCCAAAGTCCTGGGTGTCACATATCTATGTCATTTTTGTATGTATGTATTTTTGTTTTCTTTTTGTGTTTTCCTTAGTTAGGAGGAGGGTAAACAGGGTATATGAGACCAAATAAGCTACTATGATGAAAAGCTATAAAATTGGCATATTGAATGTGGGGGGATTTAATACCTCGATAAAACGTAGGAAAATTTTGACATATCTAAATAAAAAATCTTTGGACATACTTTTCCTACAAGAGTCTCACTTAATACCCCAAGAGGTACAAAAATTGAATATGCTGAAGTGGTCAGTGTTGGCCGCAGCTTCATATAATTCTAAAGCACGGGGGGTAGTGATTCTCATAAGGAATTCTATTGACCATGAAATTATATCAGTAGACAAGGATGAGCAAGGTAGATATGTTGGGGGAAATTTACCAAAATGGATTCCCTAAAAATTCGTATTCGTATTTGTATTCGAAGGAAATACGAATGAGTACGAATGATAGTGATCTTGAAAAAGTTGTGTTCCGGAGTTTAAGTTACTACAAAGTCGTATTTTTAAAATTCGTATTTTTCGATGTTGTAGGCATTCGTATGTTGGTTTACGCATGTTTTCGTATTGTCGTAGAGTCGTAGGTGAAATACGAATGGCGTAGAGATTTTTGTCTGAAAACGCCGTTATTTCACGATTTTGTCGTGAAATTTAATACGAATTTTCGTATATTCAACCACATGGCTCACTACGAAAAAAAGGAAACTACAAGCGTGATTGGTGTATCTCTTTTACACTGGGGAGGGCTCTCACACCCATATATAAGTCGTGGAGGCGCCAAAACTTGTTGTGGGTGTAGTTTGGAGTGTGGAGGAGAGAGGTGCAGTGGAGAGTTGTTTGGTGATTTTTGGTGAGATTGTTAAAAGTGATTTCTGAGTGTGCATTGTTCTGAAAGTTGTCTTGTGCTATTGTTTGTCTTGTCCTTTTCAAAGTTTGTCCCATTAGGTTTTTTTTTGTACTATAGTCGATATTTGTGTGTGTGTGTGTGTGTTTGTGTGTGTGTGTGTGTGTGTGTGTGTTTGTTTGAGGGAAGGAGTAGGAGTGTGTTTTGTGTTGTTTGTGTTTAATTTGTTTTGTGTGTTCTACATTTGGCATCATGTCTGAGAGTGGTGAGAGTTTCATGGGTGAGGTGGAGGAGGTGGCTGATGTGATGGAGGCTGACGAGGAGATGGAGGAGGAGGAGGAGGAATATGTGGCTGAGGAAGGTGAGGGTGCGGATGATGATGATGATGATGATGTTGATGATGATGAGCCTGTTGACACCCCTGCTGCCTCTAAAAAGGGGAAGAAGAAGGCATCTTCACAGAATACTGGCAAGAAGATGCCAATGTTCACACCTGCCCTTGTGCACAGACTGCCCTTGTGCACAACATTATTAAGCATAAGGACCCCCTATTTTTTAAACCAGTGTCGGCAGCACGGAAGGCCACTATATGGAAGCAGGTAGTGGAAGCGGTCAATGCCCATGGGACCATTGTGCGGGATTTTGCAAACTGCAAAAAGCGGTTTTATGACATTCGCCGCCTTGTGAAAGAGAAAATCACAAAGGAGGACAAGCATCGCCGGCGATTTGGCCCCAATGTCCCATCTCCAATTGATTGGAAGAACTATGAGAGGGCCACTCTCATTCCGAAGGAAGTGACCAACCCACCTGGTGTGTTTGATACAGATAGGCGACATGTTGGTGAGTAGTGGTCAGTGTAGTAATTTGCTCATAGTTATGATGCCACATAACATTTTGGACCAACAGCCATTGTTTAGTCACCAATGAGGCACACACCCATGACATCAGTGTCATGTAAACATGCAATACACCTCACATGGTTTATTTGTTTGTGTTGTATTTTTTTTCAAAACATTTGGTCGACACACGCACGCAGTATGTTGACATGTGAAGGTTCGAACTTCTCATGCACACATGTTTTGTGTAGTGGGTTACTGTATAGCGCAGGCAGGGCAGCCAAGAGAAATCCTGGGCCCCGGTACAACAACTTCCTGGGGTCCCCACGGACGGAGCTCCCGCACACTCTGCGGACCCGTTGTTACCCCACTGCTTCCAAGGTGGATACACGTACAAAAATTTACACTGTAATGCCTATTACACGTCACACACCCATTACATATTATACCACATGACATAATGCTCATTACACGCTATGCCACACACCGTAATGCTCATTGCATATTAAGGGGTTAACATGCTCTGCCAGGGGTTAACCTGTCTGCCCTGATTTACATGCTCTGCCAGGGTTTAACATGCTCTGCCAGGGGTTACATGCTCTTTGCAAAGGATTTACACATACACTCCAACATGGCCCATTCCATTAGTTACAAAATGCTCTGTTCCTGGACTTCCCTTACAGATGTGAGCCTGCAGCACAGTCCAATATTCAAAAAGGGGGGGTCATACAGTATATACTGCCACCCCAAGCATCACTGTCCTGGACTCACTGGCAGTTGATGTGACCCCCTATTTGAATATTGGACTGTGCTGGAGTCCAACCTCTGTAACTACCACTGGCAGGGAAGTCCAGGAACAGAGTATTTTGTACCTAATGGAATAGGTCATGTTGGGGGTACTTGCCACCAAATAAAAAAAACCTGTGTGTCCAGACCAGGGCCCCCCTGACAGGCCCGGGCCCGGGTAAATTGTACCTGCTCCCCCCCTCTCTCGGCACCCCTGAGCGCAGGCTGTTAGCATTATAACACAATGGCACAGGTTAGGTCTGTACAAACACTGCAAAGCACAATACCTCATAGTCATGTTAATGGTCCCTTTGTGTTGAATAAGGTAGTGGTATTTGACTTCACTGTAACCTGACAAAACACTTGTTAGATAATCAAACCAAAATGCACTGCAGGGGGCCAGATGTCACATGTGCAGCTAAAAATTAAAATTTCTGTGGTACTTCAAAGTGAGATCTATATTGCTGTGTCAGCATAAATCACACAGTATGAAGGCGGCACCGAATTTATGAAACTGACACCACAAACATTCTTTGCACCAGTAACATCTGCCCCACCAGCAGTGCACATGGTCTACTCCTTGTAATAATTATTTGGTGTGGTTAAACTCAAGTTGACTAACCACAATAATGCTTCCCCACATTTTTAAATTTTTTCTCTTCTATGCTTAAATTGATCACCAGACAAGCATATCCTGTTTATGTTGAATTTTGGAACCGGTTCACATGTGTACACATATTTGTTCATAATGTTTGTTCATGCATTTTCAGATGCTGCGCTTATGTGTTTTCCTCATTGTCTTATAATTATTTGTTTGTAGATGTAGATGTAGCAGTAATTGTTGTGCTACCAATCGTTGTTGTATCCCATAGCAACGGCTGTGTGTTTTTCCCATAAATTGCAATTAATTAATTAATTAATAATTGCAATTGTGCCACCATTACTGGACTACTCTTGTAATTAAGGTGTGATGTTTATGTTTGGATGTTGGTATTCTCTGCTTTTATTGTGGTTGCTCCTTGTGATGCTAATTAGGATGTGTTGTGGTTGTGTATTTCTCATCACAGCTGCAAGTGATCTAAAAAAATACAAATCATCGCATTCTGGGTCCCCATTGTCTGGAGCCAAACAAATATCAAAACAGAAGCAACCGCACACATCCCCTGCGGTTTCAAGTGGCCGACGGGCCAAAAGGATTTTACGACAGTCATCTTCGGCAGAATCTGCTGATGAGACAGGTATGTATTTAAATTTTGGAATTGTTAAATTTGTACACAATCAAAACAACATTCTCTACGCTTATCCAAATCTAACATGCTAAGCAACAAATGGACTGCCAATCAGCTACTGTGTCACATACTGTGTATGACAAATGTCAGCCCGGATTTGCTTGTCTGGCTGTTTATCACTCTCCATTGCGACACTTGTAATGACTACATATATTCTTTCTTTCTTTCTTTCTCTCTCTCTCTTTTTCTCTCTCTCTCTCTCTCTCTCTCTTGCGCTCTGTCTCTCTCTTTCTCTTGCTCTATTGCTCTATTGTAAATTATGTTTGCTTTATTCTCCATACAGCATCCCGTGCAGCATCCCATTCGGCCAGCTCCGGGACACCAAGTCGCTCAGCGGGCACTCATGCCAAACGTAGGCAGTTGGAGACCTCAGATGTGGTTAAGACAGGTGTGTACACCAACATAGCCACCCTCATCTCATTCTATCTCTCTCTCTCTCACTCTCTCTCTCTCTCTTGCGCTCTCTCTTTCTCTTGCACTCTCTCTTTCTCTTGCGCGCTCGCTCTCTCTCTCTCTCTCTCTCTCTTGCGCTCTGTCTCTCTCTTTCTCTTGCTCTATTGCTCTATTGTAAATTATGTTTGCTTTATTCTCCATACAGCATCCCGTGCAGCATCCCATTCAGCCAGCTCCGGGACACCAAGTCGCTCAGCGGGCACTCATGCCAAACGTAGGCAGTTGGAGACCTCAGATGTGGTTAAGACAGGTGTGTACACCAACATAGCCACCCTCATCTCATTCTATCTCTCTCTCTCTCACTCTCTCTCTCTCTCTCTCTCACTCTCTCTTTCTTTTGCACTCTCTCTTTCTCTTGCGCGCTCTCTCTCTCTTGCTCTATTGCTCTATTGTAAATTATGTTTGCTTTATTCTCCATACAGCATCCCGTGCAGGATCCCATTCGGCCAGCTCCGGGACACAAAGACGCTCAGCGGGCACTCATGCCAAACGTAGGCAGTTGGAGACCTCAGATGTGGTGGAGACAGGTGCGTACACCAACATAGACACCCTCATCTCATTCTCTGTGTGTGTGTGTCTCTCTCTCTCTCTCTCTCTGTCTGTGTCTGTCTACGTTGTATAGCTTATTCTGTATTGTATTCTCCATACAGCATCCCGTGTTGCATCGCAGTCGCTCACCTCATTCCCTGGTTTGGAAGTGGCCCATGGAAATTTTTTTGATGTGGAGATTGGTAAATTGTTGTCCTATCAAGTGTGGCGCTATGAAAGTGTATATATATGTGTGTGTGTATCTCTCTCTCTCTGTGTGTCTCTCTCTCTGTGTGTGTGTGTGTGTATATGTATATGAATATACTAGGTGATTCATCGCGCCCTACGGGCGCTCTTCACACCGTCGTAAGGGGCTGCGCCCCCTTAATTTGTGAACATTTGTATATGAGAAAGATGGTTAGAATTGTATGAAAGATGCCTGTATTGCAACTTGAGTTATAGGTGAAATGTGTTAAATAGAGAGCATATGATGTGGAAGGGGGGTGTATTGTTTTGTTTAATTAAAAAGCGGTTACAGAGTAAGATGTACATTGATAGTGTGGATGGCACAGTGACATTTGTGGGTGTGGGGGGGGGGTGTGTTTGCATGTTGTTTAGGTGTGTGTGTGTGCAATAGTATAGTAGGGTGTTTTTGAGTCAGCGGCTCCCCACTGGCGGAGGTCACGACACAGGAAAACAGGAGGCTGGGTAGTGATAGGGGTGTGTGGACATAAGGGGGACAAAAGAGGAGGGTGTGAGATACTGTGCAGCTTCTGCCAGTGGGTGAGGGTCCAGCGTGGCAGTACAGGATGGTGGCCCTGAGTCAGTGTCTCCTCCTACTGGGTGGGAGTTAGGGTGTATGAGAGCAGGAGGCTGGGCTATGAGGCATGATAGGGGCATGTGGGCAAAACAGCGTCAGCGACTCCCCAGTGGTGGAAGTTACGGTTCAGGAGAGCAGGAAGCTGGGTAGTGATAGGGGTGTGTGAGTATACGGGGGACTAAAGAGGGGCTTAGGGGTGCCATGAATTGTGGGAGGGGCGTGGGGGGTGCCGTGAATCAAGGGAGGGAGGGGGCGCAGGTGTCCGCGAATCGTGGGAGGGGACGTGAATTGTGGGAGGGGGGGTTGCGAATGAGGGAGGGGGGGTGTGCGGGGGGTGACGTGAATCGTGGGAGGGGGCGTGAATCGTGGGGGGGGGGGTGCGCGGGGGGTCCGTGAATTGCGGGAGGGGGGGGGCACGGGGCGCGATAAATCACCTAGTTGGTTATATATTCTTGTAGAAGGATGGTAGGATGTTGCTGTCATTCAGAATGCATTTACATAAACAGTAATAGTAGCAGTAAAAGATCTGACTTAAAACACCTACAGTAAAACAGAACAGGTGTTATATATTATACAAAGAATTGGTTGATGATGTCTAGGTTGACGCGCACATAGTTGTCACTGTAAAAAAATTGCTACAAGAAAAAATCAACACAGAAAGGTCAACACATGTAAATGTTGACATAAGTGTGGCACTTCATTGGTGTCCATGTCGACACATGAGAATGAATATGAAAACATTAAAAAAAGAAAAATAAATCTTCAAAAACTCATGTCAACCTTTTTCATTGTCGACCATAGCCGTGTCAGTGTTTTGCATGTGCCATTTAATCCTGGGGTTGCCGTGAATCGTGAGCGGGGGTGGGGGGGGGGGTAGGAGGTGAGGTGTGTCCGCGAATCACGGGAGGAGGGGTCGTGTTTGGATGCCGTGAATTGCGGGAGGGGGGGTCGCGGGGGGGTGTGAGTGCCGCGAATCGTGGGAGGGGGGGACGCGGGGGGTTGCAGTAAATCGTGGGAGGGTGGGTCGCAGGGGTGGGGGGTTGCCGCAATGACAGGGGGGGATCGCGGTTGGGGGGGTCGCGGGGGGTGGGGGGTACCGCGAGGAAGGGGGGGCCTGGGGGGTTGGCACAAATCGTGGGAGGGGGGGGTCGAGGGGTGCCACGAATCACAGGAGGGGGTGTGTCACGGGGTGGGGCCGCAAATCGCGGGAGTCGCCGTGAATTGGGGGGGTGTGCTGTGAATCGCGGGAGGGGGGTCGCCGGGGGGTGCCGCGAATCGCCACAAGAAAAAAATCAACACAGAAAGGTCAACACATGTAAATGTTGACAGAAGTGTGGCACTTCATTGGTGTCCATGTCGACACATGAGAATGAATATGAAAACATTGAAAATGTGAAAAATAAATCTTCAAAAACTCATGTCAACCTTTTTCATTGTCGACCATAGCCATGTCAGTGTTTTGCATGTGCCATTTAATCGTGGGGTTGCCGTGAATGGGGGGGGGGGGAGGGACACATTGCTCTGTTTCTGGACTTTCTTCTTAATTTATGGATTACCATCACCTGTGCTTAAACACCTTTCTTATCAATTACCCTGTTTAAAACAGGTGATGACAATCATATATTAAGATGGAAGTCCACAAACAGAGCATTCTGTCCCTCCTGGAGAGGGTCATGTTGGGAGGTATGGAGGGGCGGGGCGCTCACCTGGTGTGTCTGGTGAGTAGCTGTGTCTTTGCTGTGTAACATGGAGAGGGCTGGTTCTCTGTCATGTGAGTCAGAGGCTCCACCCAGCGTTACAGCTTCAGACACACTTTGAGTGACAGATGTAGCCAAATATATAAGAGATACATACATATGATGTGTGGATTGTTTGTTTATCAACACATGTCTGACAATTTATATCGTTCACTATGCACAGCATCACGGCCTGCTACTGCTCCTCGCCATTTGCAGAAATCATCCGCAACGGCTACTGTGTCGGTGGCCCCTCAGGACAATGATGTTCAAATTATAGGTAAATTATTCCCAAATTTATTAAATATCCAAATTACATGTGATAACACAAGTATTTAATGTTGATTTATGTTGTGCAATGTTTGCTTCCTATGTAGCAACTGCATGTGAGCCCGAATCATCTCCCACACTTGGGCCAATGATCATCAGGCCACCTGTCATGACCCCACCACGGCAAGGATCACAAGAAGCACACACGCACGAAGGTAACAATATATAATGGTGCACATACCACATAACAGGACCCGCTCCAGGAGATACACAATGCTTCATTCCTGCACTCCCATCTCATGTATGTTTAAAGCTGTATTCAAATCCAAAATGTATGATCTCGCTACTTCAGCACAGGGGATGGTAATCATACATCACTAGGGAAGTGCATGGACATAACATTATGCCCCTCCTGTAGTGGCCAATGTTGTCACCTGGTGTTATTGTATGGTTGTGCTAATGGGCGCACAATATAGGCATACCTCCCAACTTCTGTCCGTACGAAATAGGGACACTCGCGCGAGCGCCCGAAAAGGGGGCGGGGCGTATGCAAATGAGGGCGCGGTTTATGCTAATTAGCCGCGACCTCATTTTCATACGAGAATAGACGCTGTGCGCATGCGCACAGCATCTATTCTACTAGATTGGGGGTCTCCCAACTGTCACCCCCCCGCAGCGGGACAATGCCTGCCGCGGGTGGGACAGCGGGACAGGACCCGAAAATCGGGACTGTCCCTCTAAAATCGTGACAGTTGGGAGGTATGTATAGGTGCATACACACACACAGATCTTCTGTCTGATGTATCTGTTGTGTACAAAATACATGAGCCTTATGGTAGCATTTCTCTATATAAATTACTACAATAAATTAAATGTTCAACCTATACCATAACAATGTGACAAATGGCATATATCCTAATGTAGGAACAAATTTGGCAGACTCATCCCTCTTTACAACCGTTTGCCCCCATTTCTGCACTTGTAATTCCCTACATTACTTTTGCAGATTTATTTCACAACATTTACATCAAACATACCATCTGAAAGTGTGTTCCGAACTTATAACCCTTTACAGCAAATAACATAATTGTTGCTCATAACCTTCACTACTAATTACTGCTTGTCCTCTCCTAATTTGACACACCCTTGTTTGCACAGCTCATCAGTGCAGCAGCTGCCATCATTTATTCATTAGTGTGAAAGTGCCAAAGGTTACTGCTTTTCATCCTAATTTCAGCCATTTGCCATACAGTGTTGTCAACATTATACCCACGACCTGTAGTTTTTATTTAACATGTGACCTGCTCATTGAATGTGTATGAATGGTGTGCATGACTTATCTTGTTTTTTGAATCACAGGTTAAATCACATACATTTATGGTTCACTGTGTGAGTGCTTCATGTGGTGTTTGGATGATCCATCCTTATAAGTGGACATACACTATTCTGGCCACAGCACACCAAAATGTCACATTACCAAATTCCCAACCCATGTGCAGTGCAGGTGGGGCAGATGTAACATGGATACAAACATTTGTCATTTGTCTATGTGTTACAATTCCTGTGTAGGCTAAAGAATCATTTTAATTTCATAAACACGGCCCTTTACATTTATGCTTCAACACACCCAAGTCAAATGTATCTTTCTCTGCACATGTTACATCTGGCCCACCTGCACTGCACATGCTTTTAGCCATGTTGTTGTCAAATGTGAACTACCATCATAACACAATAATAGGCATTATGCAACGGTAACACACACACAATTTGTACACTACAAATGGTATATGAACTCAGGCCGCAGCACAGCATGTTTCCATACATGACCGTAATTCTGCTTGGCTAATGACCCATTATTTGTTAATGGCCCTTCAAACATTCAAACCTATAAGGACCTTTTCCCACAGCCCCTTTTTAATGGTCATTAACCCATATCAATGTTTGTGGACCCACACTCACACTAAACCAATTCTCAACACCTTTAAAAGGAAAGCAATTTATTTTGGGGGGCGGGGGGGGGATTACATTTGTAATGAAATGTAGTATTGTCCCCACATCATAATTGAACATATTGACATTGTGTTGAAAGTTTAAGTAGTCTGAGTGCATTGTGCAATGTGTACAAATACAACAGATGTAGGTGCTATTATCACATCTCGGATGTTATTCAATTCCTTGACATCATAGGCTTAATTAGCATTGTAACATATTGGAGCACTAACATAATTATCCTTACATAATTGATTTATAGTAAAGTGATCTTGCTATTGTAAGACTGGACATTGCAAATGTTCAAACAGTAATGTTATCTGCCTCATTTGTATAGGTGGTGACAATCCTGAGGCTGAGGCAGAAGAGGATGCGTGGCCATTGCGGGAACACACCCCATCTCCCCCACCCAGGCAAATGCCACATAGTCCCCAGCTGACTTTCAGCCCAGAACCGCCGGCTGGTGGTGTTGCTGCGGATTTCTTTCTGAATTGGGCTGCCCATCAAGCACGCTGCGAGGCGACTTTCAAAGTGCAAGCTGCTCATCTGGAAAACATATATCTAGAAACCAGACGCATTGCATGTACCCAGGCACTCCTTCATAAGGACAACCGCACCTTGTTGAAATCTGTGGTGGCAATGCGGCTGGAGCAGGTCACTTTCCAAAATCGCATGGTGTCTCTAATGGAGTCTTTATGCCAGCAGCAAACAAGCCACACCCGCATACTTGAGGAAATTTCCGTCTCCTTTAGAGAGCGGAATTTGTTGGCACAGCAGCAAAGCCCTACCTCCCAGAGCAGCAGCACAACGCCAGTGTCAACTCCCCTCCCTTCACCACCACGCCGGTTGACCCGCCAAACAAACAAAGAAACACCCAATGTAAAGGGGTCAGGGGCTTCGAAGCGTGGGGGCAAATGATGTGTTTTTACCTATGCTAACAAATTGTCAATCCACAAGTAAAAAAGTTTTCAAAAGACATCTTCTGGTTGTTATTAGCCTTTATTGACCCCCAGCACATCAACTGAAATTATGGTGACATTTTGCTTGCAGTACAAAACAGTATGGTAAGCTCTTCCCAGTACACATGGCCCAAACAGTACAATGTATGTGTTCACCCACATACACAAACATCACAATTTTACATTTCTCACATGTAACATTCACATCATATAAAATCCAGAGGAAGGCAAAGGAAATCGACCTGTGTATTCACACCATACAACCAGGGCCGGTGCTAGGCACCGGAGCGCCCTAGGCGGGGGGGGCTCCCCGGCGCTCGCCTGCTCCATGGGCAATATCTCTACGGGTGGCGGGGGGGGATGTTCGATGTGGCGGCGGCGGCAGCATGGGGGGAGGAGAGTGTACACTCACCTCCTTTTGCTGCCGGTGGCCGTGCTGCTGCTGCCGCTGAGTATCTTCACGGGGGGCGGGGGGAGGATGTGCGATGCAGCAGCAGCGCGGAGGGGAGGAAGAGTGTAACAGTCTCCGGCTTGTGCTGCTGGATCTGCGGGGATCTCCGGGGCGCAGGGCTCTGGCCAGACTCTGGCTCCTCGCTGTGCTGGACGGCCAGGGGGTGAGCCTGGCTGCGTGCAGGGCTTTCCGGCTCTCCCTGGACCCCACCTGGGTTGCTCAGACACAGGCTGAGCTTAGAGCGCACAGGTAGAGCTGGGAGCGGAGGCTGGCCAGGCACAGGCTGCGGTTGTCCCCTTGCTGCTACCACTAGTATCCCCACAGGGGGCGGGGGGGGGTGTGATGCGGCGGCAGCACAGAGGGAGTAGGAGTGTGTCCTCTCACCTCTGGCTGCTGTTGCTGCCAAGTCTCGACAGGCACAGGCGATGCGGCGGGCGAGGACGACACCTAGTCCAACTCCCGCCCTCCAGTGGCCGGCGCCCTAGGCAAATGCCTAAAGCTGCCTAGTGGTGGCGCCGGCCCTGCATACAACACCTATTAAGGGAAAAGAAACCATTAGCAAATGCAAATAAACCACACACATATACACATATATATATATATATAGCATTCACTTAAGGCCCGTACACACGGGGAGATATAGAGCTCAGCCATATATAGCTAGCAATATATGGCTGCACAATATATTTATCAGTTTGGCATTTTCATCAATGACCAGAGATGTACGTTGATGAAAGGGATCCTCGGGGGGCAAATGGCGCAGAGGTAATCAGCTGGTTGCAGGAGCAAGGTCCTGCAACCAGCGATTATAATGTGTAGGAAAACCCACCCGCCAAATGATCGCCGGGCCACACTCCCATCACTGCCAATATGTTTTGCTGCGACCACATATCAGGATATTTCTGCCCCTATTGACCCCGTGTGTACACAGCTTTACTTCTACACAGTATAGTGCATGCAAAAAAAAATCGCAATATAGGCATGTCATCAGTATGTCAAGTCTTAGGCCATTGGAGACACAAATCTGTTACCCCACCTCTTTAGAACAATTTGCCCTAGATGAGTGTGAAAAACCCCTGGAGACTGCAGGAGAGAAACACAGGTAGGTGTTACATGCAAACTACTTCATAGTGATGATGCCTGTGAGAGATGACAACAATTAGCATGACATGTCACCATTGCAATGTACAATCCAGACCCACATTAGTTAACACTTTGACATATAGGAAGGACATAATGTACACACATGATTTTGCCACAACTTACCATCCCCACGTAGACAAGCAGAAGTGAGGCAGACATCCATGGCAACAGCAGCACAGAAATCCGCACCCGAGCTGTGTGTGAAGGTGGGTGTTCTGATCAACATCAGCATATGAGGTGGGTGCCGGCATTATGCTTTAAGCAGTGAAGGTTGGACCCCAAAATGAAAAAAGGGCCAAAAAAAAATTTGAATCCTTACAGTACATTTCAGACAACTGACAACATTACTTTAAAACAATACTTACAGGCAAAAGAACGGGCAGCAAATGACATCCAGGAACCAGGGAGCCCAGGAGAACAAGCCCCACACACATTCAGCCTACAGAACCAAAGTGCAAACAATATATAAGGATTTATGTAAATAACATGTATTGTTATGTTGGTGTGGCAGAACCACGAATGCTGAGTAAGCACTGAGTGAGCATAAACCCCTGATGGTTCCCCAGGTTACGCTGGAAGGTCAGCTGATATGTTAATAGGATGGGCACAAGGCCTATCAGAGCTGTGGGAGGAGTATAGACAGGGAAGAAAAGGAACATACTCACAGGAAGTTCTTCCTCTGTCTGAAAAAGCTGCTGCAGGATCAGGCAAGGCTGCTCTGCAGCAATCAAAATTCCGTTTGTCTTTAAAACGTTTTCTTCTCATCTATAATACTGCTCTGTCTCTTCTTTCCCCTCTTAATAGATCTGTCCCTCTTTTCCACCTGTCCCTCTCTGTCAACTGCATTATGGCCTACAGGCCGCGCTGAGCTACCCGCCCGCCCGCCTTGCTGAGGCGGGGGCGGATTGGGAGGCTGCGGGGCCTAGCGGCGCGGTCCCTGGTGGTTCCAGTGGGGACCGGAGGGGATCGCGGCGGGGTCCTGCGGCTCCTGTGCCGCCCGCGCGTCATGGCGCGATGGTCGCGGCGCCGGCTGATGACGCGGCCGGGCGCCGGACCTCGCGTAGTGCTTGCGGAGGCCGCGGCGCGCGCGGCGGTGCTCGCGGCAGCCAAGGGGGGTCGGGCAGGGGTAGCGCCCGTGCAGCAAACACCCGTGCGAGAGGGCTAGGCCCCCGCACGCCGGGCAATACCGCCAGGCCTGGATCGCGGCCTTCTGCCCGGTCCAGCGCCAGCGGCGCTCAGTTACAGGCCCCACAGATCACCCCCACGCAGGCTCAGGGCACAGTTAGGCGCCCGCACAGTACTCGCCCCTCATCCATCCCCATCCTGGCCTCTAGAGTGCCACAGAGGGGTCTCCCTCCAAGGGCCCCCTCTCCCACCGTTAGTAGACCGGGTAGGGGCCGTGGGCGAGCCAGGGGAGGAGGTCAGGGGCCGAATAGGGCCCAGATGGTCCAGCAGCCTCCGCTGACACCCCTAGGGGCCTGAGCATACTGCTGTGCAAAATCTTCTGCTGGGATCTGGGTAGGGTTTCCTCAGCAGCCATGTTATTCAGCTCTCATGCAGTACATAGGTGGCAGTACATAATGGCTACACAGGGGGCAATGCTGAGCTCAGACATGGTCTAGACTCAGTGGCGTAACTATAAATTTTGCTCCCCCCTGCCAAAAAACTTTCTGGCGCCCCCCCCCAAATAGTGCACCTACACTATATGCGACTTACCTTAGGACCCCCTTTCACAATATGACACAATGTGTAACGACATTTCTCACGTATGTGTGTATATATATATATATATATATCACACACACACACACAACATGTGTGTTATGTAAATTGTGCTTACCTGCCATAATTCTTGTTTCTGTTGGTCACTTTTAATGGCAGCCACCAGCCATGGATGGGGGAGGCGCAGGCACACATGAGGATGAGGAGGTAGCAGATGTACAGATGAGGAAGGACGAGTGGGGAGAGGGGTGCCTAGAGGGACAAATGTAGATTGTGGCAGAGATAAAGAAATGAAAGAGGCATGGATATACAGATGGAGCCCCTGCCATCCTTGGCCGGGGCTCGCCAGACCCTCCCCGCTGTGGGAGCGCTGGCGGCAGGGGCTACACTGAACTGGGACGTGCGTGCGTTTCACACGCGCACACGTCCCAGTCTCTCGGCGGGGACACTGCATGTCCCTGCCCCTCTCCACTTCAGGGAGATGGGCAGGGTTAGGGGGACGCTCCGGGTGGGGGGTTTGAGGGCAACGGGGGCGGGGACCGAAGGCAGGCTCCGTTGCCCATCTGTAGAAAGTACCAAAGACCTTACAAAATATATTGAAATTCTTGCATGCTCATCAACTTCTCATCCATGCACACACCCTGCCTATTCAATTTTCCTTCACGGCCCACTACTACATTTTTCATTTAATTTCCCTATTCCCACATTTTTCTTCACATGTCTCCCCTGCCCATCACAATTATCCTCAATTGCCCCCACCATTCAAATTTTTCTTCACATGCCCCCTTCTCATGATATTTGTGTTACCTGTCCATATTTTTAATAACATGCCCCCACCTCCCACCATTCACATTTTTCATCATAATGTTAGCACATTTCCTCCTTGCCAATCATTTGTCATCAGAATTTTATGACATTCCATTTCCCACCCCTCTTAGCCATTATACCTACAATATCTTATTCACTCTTTACATGATGCACACCCTGCACACAAGTCCCCCCCCCCCCCCCCCCTTTATTCCCACTACATACCTCAGTTTCTGCTGTGTCTACTCTTTACTAACTGTAGCTGCTGTGTAAATATATGTATGACTGCAGCTTCAGCTTCCATTACTGCTAGTAGTGCAAATGGTCTGAGGGGAGAGCAGGGGCATTCACACACATAGCACACATTCACACACATAGCATACATTCACACACATACTGTAGCATACATTCACACACACACACACACACACACACTCACACACACACACTCACACCATGTACAGACACCAACATAACATAGATACACACACACATCAGATACACACACACACACACACACACACACACACAAGCACAGCATAACTTCAAACACATAGCATACACACAAAAAAGATACACAGCATGTACAGAAGACACACATAGCAAACATACACACAGAATACATAGTCACACACACACATAGAATACATACACACATGCATACAAGCACACACACAGCATATACACACAAACATACCACCTCCAAGTCCTCCCCCACTCCCTCAAACTTCAGCAAAGTGTACCACTACCTACAGTAGTACTGTACCTACTCAGCTGCTGGCCACAAGATTCCAGGGCAGGCCATCTCTCGTACAGGACAGGACACGCTGGAGGCTGGAGCTTAGAGGATCTGCAGTGCACACTAGCTCCCTCTATCTGCAGCCAGCGGCAGCCTGTCTCTATGACACTCGGAGCTTAGCTGCCGTCAGAGGGGAGAGAGAGAGAGTTCCTGCTGCCGGCGCTGCTGACTGACAGCGCGTCCCGACCCAGTCCCTGCACTGCACCGTGGGGTATGAGGGTGCAGGCGCCCCCGCTGCCCCCGCTCCCCCAAGCGGCCGCGGGGGTTGCCTCACGCTAGTTACGCCCCTGTCTAGACTCTGTGGACCTACATTGTACTGTTGACTCATGAGTCCTGTAAATAGTTCAGTAGTGCAGTTAGTTCCCTTCCTACAGCTCCCAAAACTAATCCCTGACTCATACAGCCATAGCGAGACTGTACAGTGCCTCTGGGCTGCCATGTGGGAACCGCCGTGCTCAGGCACACGTAGGGTGTGTATGGAGCTGAACTATAGTAGGCACTGCCATGCTGCCTTCCTATTAGGTCACGAGCTACACTCCCAATCATGTTTAGGATGTTATATACTGTAGCTCTGTTTACTCCACAGGACAAAGAGGGATATGTATGAACCTCCATGAGACATAAAGTGGAGCAGTTTCCCCTGGCAACCGATCGGCTTAGTTCACATTTGGGCTGTGGAAGATAAATGTCAGAAACTGACGGGATATTTTGCAAACTCTTTACTTTATCTCTCGCTAAAGTCAGTTACATTGGGGGAAAGGGACAGGTTAAATACTGTATTTTAAAAGCAAAAATAGTGACAGTATTTTACTCTGAATTTGGGTATTTTAATGGCATATTATGGAATTGAAAATAATAACCAAAAGGGGATAAGTTTGGTAGAGCTAAACAAAGAATAGGTCCCTATAGTGCCGCTTTCGCCCTTCCTAAACGCTTTACAAAGCTGTATTTAAGGCGGTATTCAAGCCAGGTCTGAGCCTTGACATTGCAGTAGATGGCCGCTTTGAATGCCATTTGAATACTATTCACATCAATCAACCCGTTTGATCCCCTCAACACGTTTCAAGGCAGTAGGTAGGGGACGGGTCTGTAGTCTGATGTTTGTTTTGCTAAATACCGTCTCGAGCCATTCTCACTGCCTAACAGATGGCCCTAAAACGTGTAGGACCGTTTTGGAATATCGGGGATCTTTCACCGGTAAATCAGCTGGCACTTTCTGCTTGCCTTAAACGTGTTTAAATTGTGAAACAACGGCAATATACCGTTCAGTGCAGTGTGAAGGGGGTATAAGGGTGCTGTATATTTTACTCCTTCTAAAATAGGTTTAATAAATCAGATTATTTCCCATCTGATCATCCTAACAAGAATATTACTCCTCCAATGCGCTAATATTAGAAATCCCTGCTCTGCGCGTAATTAGTTAGTCTGGGTCATCTAGTTATGATCACGCCTCTCAGTCTCTGATGGAATAATGAGACGGACAGACTGCCGTATGTAGGCTCGAGTGGAGGTCGTCCAATATAAGCCCAAGCACCTGGGTCTACATTAAATACTGGGAAGGTTATTGACTCAAGTGGGACCCTCACTTGAGTATAGGCCGGGACGGGCATTTTTCAACATAAAATGTTATCGAGATGTGAGCTTATACTCGAGTATATAGATATATGGTGGTCTTCTGAGCTAATCGTTGGGCGAACTAGATCATAATAAAATAGTCACAAAAATTAACTAGATTTCCCATCACTAAGGGGTAGGCCGCGGCAATGGCGCCAGGACCTCCTGGCAGCCTGGGGGGTGGGCAGAGTAGTGCCTATGGCGCATCGACCCCGGGGCGCGGCAGGGCCGCTTGGATGATGCCACTGCCCAGTCCCCGCCATTGGGGAGGTGCGGCATCTTGGCGCCATGGTTAACGCCATGAGGCAGGCCTCAAACCCCTTAAGGGGCACCACCATATTATATAATGGGGCCGTCAGAGGTAAGGGGCGGTGTACTCCTGCCACGAGCGCGGCACGCCCCTCTGGCGTTCCCGGCATTACAGATGGTGTAATGGTTAGCAGCACTGCCTCACAGCACTGATGGCATTGGTTTGGTTCCCACCATGGCTCCAGCTGTGAGATGTTTGTATATTCTCCCTTTAGACCGGCCTGCGGGGTTACGAGTGACAGGGAGGTATGGCTGGTGGTGCAGGCTACTGGGGACGGCCACCCCTCCTATTGTGGGACCCCAATCACTCCTGTCCATCCCCGGGGACATGCCTCCTGCAGGACCGGCCAGGCGACGATGGCTGCGGAGGACCAGGCTGGTCCCTCAGTGCAGCGCTAAAGGGGGTCTTGGCTAGTTCCCGAAAATAATTCCCCTCTGTGGGCTGATGCGGTGTAGGGCCCCTGCCACCTACTCCCTGTAAGGGAGTACAGCAGTTTATGGCCCTTTCTGAATTCCTGCATGGACCGCATGTCTGGGTTTTTCCCCTACTGGGGCTCTGCCAGCTCCCAACCCGGTATTTTGCCTACCCCTGATGAGCTGCCTGGGGTTACAGCCTCTTCACGGGTGGCGCCCGTAATTGTGTCCCCAACATGTGCAGTGGCACAGGAGCTCGGGCCGTTCGCCACTTAGGCCTCACAGGGCGGGCCAGCTCCCCCTCTGGTGGTTGTTCCCGGAACTCGGCCATCGGGACCCCTGGCATGTCCACAGAGGTGAGCCTCATGTCGGAGGCAGGCACTTCAGATGCTTGGACTGGATGGAGGAGCTAGTTATGAGGGCTATGCCCGGGACACTGGGGTGCTATCAGGAAGGATGGCACAAGGGGGAACAGTTTAGGCTGTCTGCCCCTCATGCAGGTAAGACACCTGGTGCGGCTAGGGTGGCCGTTGTATGGAGTTGGTACTCCTTGGGGCGTTGTTGCCTCAGTACGCCGGATGCTGGCAGGGGTGCCTTTCTTTTGTCTCGGCTTGGTAGGGCGGACCCGTCCCGGTCCTTTCTGGTGCCCAGGGCGTTGCGTGGATGGCTGCGCGCCTCGCCGGCACTCCCAGACTGCGGGCGACCAATTGAATTGCCGTTGCTCCCAGCCTTGCTGGGTGCCCTGAGGGACATTTTGCGGGCCTGACTATGAGGTCCTGTTCCGAATGGCGTATACAGCGGCGTATCATGGTGCCTTCAGGTTTGGGAGCTGGTGGCGCCGTCAATAGCGAATACCCTCACCATTGACCGTGGATGACCTGGTGGTCCATGTAGATTCGGTGCTATGTCACCTGCGCCGTTCCAAGACTAGCCTGGCTGGAAGGGGGCGGTGGCTGTCTTTGCTCCCATGTGCGGTGGAAGGGGTGTGCCCCGTGGCGTTGGTTACGGCCTTCGCGCAGGTGCACCCAGACCTACCTGGTGCATGGCTGATGCATGATGAGGGGTCACCGCTCACCGAGTATCAGTTTTGCCACGGATTGGGACGGGCGCTGGAGGCCACGGGTCTTGGTCCAGAGGAATTTGGGTCGCATTCCTTTCGGATTGGGGCTGCTACCTCGGCGGCTGCGGAGGGCTGCTTCGATTCAGAGATTCAGTCCCTGGGTCGATGGCGCTCGGCAGCATTCCGAGGTACATTCGGCCAGCCTTATCTGTCACTTTCACAATGGTCGACTGGACGCATAAGCGCTCGTCAACTTCCAGTGGGGGCCTTGAGGTGTGTTTTCACATCCGTCTGGGGGCACAATTCGGCTATAATCACAATCTGGCATGGCGTACTTGTTAGTTTACCCGAGACGGTGTGTTTTGTGCCTCAAGAGCTGGTCGGCCACGGTTTTTCTCATTCCTCTCTCTAACAAGTGTGGTGAATGCTTGGTATGCAAGATTGTCGACAGCCTTCTAACCTCTTATAAATATTTCAGGTCGACAGGACGTTAAGTCCATTTGGATGATTGGACATTCTTTTGTCTATTGGGTAGCATCTGATGTACGCGTGTTTAGTCGAGCTGGGGAGGTTAGGTGGCTGGGTGAGAGAGGTATGCTGTGGAAAGGGCTGCAGGCTGGGCTGATTCGAGCCCTGAGAGATTTTGGGGTCCCGAGGGTCATTATTTTCCACCTGGGTGGTAATGACTTAGGGCGGACGACTGCTCTCGAGCTACGCTCAGTGATTGTGCGGGACCCCTATTTATTTCTTTGTATTTGCCTGCATGTAAGTTGGTGTGGTCCTCCATTACATCAAGGATAGTGTGGAGAAATGCGGTATCCTGCCCCCGCCTGGAGCGTCACGGAAGACGGTGAACGCTGCAGTGAGAAGTATCTGCTGACCAATGGCGGGGGTGTTATTCGCCATGATGCCATCAGCTTTCAGCGGAGTGCGCTGTATAGGAGCGATGGCGTTCATCTGAGCCCGGAGGGCGTGGCTCTGTTTTTGGGCGATGTTTTTAGTTGGTTAGATACACAGTGCTGAGCGTTTTTCCTACTTGGTGGCGGTGCTGCGGCTTAGGGCCTAGCTTTGGCGGTAAAGAACGGTCATCCTTGTAAGATCTTCATGTGTGTGTGTAGATAGTGGGGTGTCGCTCTCTCCTGACATCGATGGTCATCGGCCATGCTCCCGCCCGGGGTGGTGGTCACCACTAGCACGAGTGGATGACCGGGGAGAGCGATCACCAGCGATGGTGTGTATGGTAACATCTTTAACCCCACTTTCCTATAATGACCGTTCTTTGGTGCCGCCACCATTATATATATATAGTTAGTTTAATTGTCAAAATAAATTGACATTCATTTTGAAACGCCAGCACTTGTGTCTGTGTCTTTTTTTATTATATAAGTTAGTGTTAAGGTTTAGGTTAATTTTATGGTGAGATGGAAAGGTGTGGACCTGGGGATACCTGATGGGGAGTTTAAGAACCACGAATGCTGAGTAAGCACTGAGTGAGCATAAACCCCTGATGGTTCCCCAGGTTACGCTGGAAGGTCAGCTGATATGTTAATAGGATGGGCACAAGGCCTATCAGAGCTGTGGGAGGAGTATAGACAGGGAAGAAAAGGAACATACTCACAGGAAGTTCTTCCTCTGTCTGAAAAAGCCCCGCCCACCCTTCCCTATTTCTTTTCTCTTCGGCGGCGGTAAAGAACGGTCATCCTTGTAAGATCTTCATGTGTGTGTGTAGATAGTGGGGTGTCGCTCTCTCCTGACATCGATGGTCATCGGCCATGCTCCCGCCCGGGGTGGTGGTCACCACTAGCACGAGTGGATGACCGGGGAGAGCGATCACCAGCGATGGTGTGTATGGTAACATCTTTAACCCCACTTTCCTATAATGACCGTTCTTTGGTGCCGCCACCATTATATATATATAGTTAGTTTAATTGTCAAAATAAATTGACATTCATTTTGAAACGCCAGCACTTGTGTCTGTGTCTTTTTTTATTATATAAGTTAGTGTTAAGGTTTAGGTTAATTTTATGGTGAGATGGAAAGGTGTGGACCTGGGGATACCTGATGGGGAGTTTATTGCAATTATCATTTTCACTGAAGGCATCAAGCATATACATTGGAACAATGGTAAATTATGTTTCTTCTACTATCACAAAGGTTAGGTAGACAGCACTAATGGTAGACATGTGAAGACAATTGTTACGTGTAAAGGTGGGCACACACTCGAAAGATCGCAAATTATACGATGTGCGCATACTTTAGCCTTAGCATTTTTGTCTGTGTGGAGCAAAAGTATTAAGGCAACCGCACATCTTTATCAAAGAATTATCCTCAAATTTAGTGTGCGTAACTATGGTTTTAAAGCAAAACTTGAGAGATTTCGTGCATCACTTAACATCCAAAGATTCTGAAAACGATCCAAGGGAGTGGCCATCTGTCAGAAATCAACAGATGTATGGCCGATGATTTGAAAACATCGGACCATATATTGGGTAATGTTTTGGAAATTGAACCCCAAATCTTTCTAGTGTGTGGCCACCTTAACAGTTGTTTATATTTGTAACCCGTGATATGTCCATATAGGATGGCTTAAATGTTGCACATATGCCGTAGTTACTCACCACTAAAGGATGCCTGGATGAGCTCATTGCGAATCTGCCGCCCAGACACTGTACTCCGTCTAGCACCAGATCTTTCATTTTCCAAATCAGTCTCGCTGTCTTCTCCGCCCTCAATGTCTGGTAGATCTTGATCCAGACAGAGGTTGTGAAGAAAGCAGCAAGCCGTCACAATTTTCGAGACCTTTTGGGGGCTGTACAACAACAAGCCACCAGACTTATCTAGGCACCGAAAGCGAGATTTCAATACGCCAAAGCATCTTTCTATCACACATCTGGTGGCCTTATGTGCACATTGAAAATTGTGATCTGCTTCAGAAAGGGGGTTAGACAGTGGAGTCAGGAGCCAGGATAAACAGGGAAACCCCTTATCACCTGAAAAATAGAACATTGGAAATAAAAAAAAAAAAAACAAAAAAAAACCATGATGGATCAAGGACACACTTACATGGGTCCTCAAACTGCGGGCCTCCACATGTGGTGAAACTACAAATCCCAGCATGGCTTGCCACAGTTTTCCTATAAGGGAGTGTTAAAACTGTGGCTAGGCATGCTGGGAATTGTAGTTTTACCACATCTGGAGGGCCGCCGTTTGAGGACCCATGCTTTAGGACATAAATACACATACCTCCCAACATGAGCCTCTCCAGGAGGGACACATTGCTCTGTTCCTGTACTTCCCTGTTAATGTGTCATTGGCAGCACCTTTGTACAACAAACTTTCAAACAAATGAACCTGTTCAACACAGATGAAGGTAATCATGCATTAAGAGGGAAGTACAGAAGCAGAGCATTGTGTCCCTACTGGAGAGGGTCATGTTGGGAGGTTTGAATGCATAACATTATTTATTGTTGTGCAAACATGTGGAAATGTCACTACTTGCATCTTCTTACACAGATATAAGTATTATCAACATGCATTATTGATGTAAAGTAGCATACAATACCAAAACACCTATCTATCTATCTATCTATCTATCTATCTATCTAGTTGTAGTGTGGCCAGGCACAACCTCCGGATAGGTTGCTGGTTGGGTGGCTTAGTCGACGGCAATGTCGACATCTTTGGTATTGAGAGGCAGCACTACAAGCTTGTTAAATTAGACATACATACAGCAATGTTTCTATGCGTGTGCATTATGTTCAGCCTATATCTATATATATATATATATATATATAGACATGCAGGTATGGGGACTCCTACATCTCCTGAGCTGATCAAAGCCATGCCACTACTGGTTACAGCTGACTTTCGAACAGTAACAGGTGTATTTGATCAGCTGTGTGTAGTGGTGCCTCGCTAACACCTGTCTTAGGGCCAGATGTAATAAGCTTCAATGCTGATAAAATGGAGAGTGATTAACATGGAAGGTAGGAGCTGATTGCCTGGTTGTTTTTCACTCTACATTATTTCCGTTTTGAAGTGTAGTACATCTGGTCCTTATATATATATATATATGGAATCGGTACATCTGTCAGAATGAACTTCGGTCTACAGTCATTAGGTCGACCCCATTAGTTCTAGTGGCAGGTAGGTCGACCTGACTTAAGGTGGACATGGGGCAAGGTGGACATGACGTAAGGTTGAATTTGCATAAAGGTCGACATGAGGAAGATCGACTGGTCATAATGTCGACATTGTTTTAGCACTGGTTTTCGAACCAAATGTCGACACAATCAACATGGACACAGTTGGCAATGAGAATTGGACCCTCGCATCGCTTGCTTCGTTCACAATGCATCGGGCACGACAGCTCACTTTGCTTGCCACAGCTTGAGCTCCTCCACGCCCTAGTGGATGGTAGGGCATGAAATACCGGCTGTCGCCACATGTCGGCACAAACAACAGTGAAATACCCATGTTGAACTTATGAGCAGTCGACCTTCCTCATGTCAAACTTTATGCAAATTTGAGCTTAAGTCATGTCGACCTTGGCCCATGTCGACCTTAAATCAGGTCAACCTTCCTGCCAGTCTACCTAGTGGGGTCGACCTAATGCCTGTAGACCTAAGTTTATTCTAATAGATGACCGCTTCCCATATATATATATATATATATATAGATAGATAGCAATTTTTGTGGAAGCAGGCACTCACCATAGACATCAAAGTAGTTGAGACAAGGCTTTATTTCATGGTAATGGTCGACGTTTCGGTCCTCACAGGGACCTTTGTCAAGACATAAATCTGTAACATCAAGAACCAGGAACACCAGGCAGTGTACTAATGCAGTGTCTGAGACAACTATTTATGGCATCACACATATAATTGATAGCGACACCCACTTCCTGTTCCACAAAAGACAGGAAGTGTGCACTAAATGGTATATAGACCTAAATTTCAGAATAGGAAAACAACCTAACATGTTGTGCCCATAGCGTTATAACCCTAAAAAAATTTTGGCATGCGAAAAACCACATATAAGAACAAAAATAGAACCAAACAAGTGAGCTCCGTTAAACCGGAAGTGACATGCGTTCCACCGCTGTGGAACGCACGCCAAAACCGGAAGTTAGACGCCGTTTGGCGCGCAAATGCAACCAGGAAGAGAGGCAGAAACAGGATGTGTTCTGCGTTCCAGCTCAATGACACGCAAGCCAAGAAACGGAAGTAACATTCCGTTTTTTGGTCCAATTGCAGCCAAACTACAGCAAAGCATATAAGATATTCAAAGAAAGTTGTTTTAATTATTAATCAAAAAACTGCAATTGGCTAGGAATATATAACGCTAATGGGACACTGAGAAATATGAACGTAATATGTTTTTAATATAGTAAAGTGCGCCATAGATACTTTGTCTCAGAATACTGCCTGATGCATCACAAAAGTGTACAGTACCTAAATCAACTCTATGCAGATAAAAACAAGAAAAAAGAAAAAGATAAATGCAAATGTAATGATAAACATATATATACACACATACAAAAGAAAAAATAAGCAGAAATAAAGTGGATGCTGCAGAATCCCACAATCATTTAAATAATTTCAAAGAAAAATATTATAAGCAATATATTCATTAAGGCCCTTTGGAGCCAATGTCCCCAGATCATAGATACAACGTGCCTCCCTCTGGTGTAGCTTTCTACTCCTATCTCCGCCACGTGGTAGGGGTGGTATAAAGTCAATAAGCATACATCTCAGACTGGCCACAGAATGTCCAAGTGCCAGAAAATGTTTTGCCACAGGTTTGTCGGATTTTTTCTGCTCGAGAGCTTGACGGATGGACAGGCGATGATTCGCCATACGCTCTCTAAAACATCGAGTTGTCAATCCAACATAGTACAGTCCACACGGACACGTTAAGATGTAAATCACAAAGGATGCCATACAGGACAGTCTGTACCGGATCTTGATTTTTTTGCCGGTATGTGGATGAGGAAATGTCTGACCAACCATCATTGATCTACATGTTGTGCAATCTGTGCAACGCACACAGCCAAGACGTTGCGTAGAAAGCCAAGTAGAATTATTAGGTATAGGTTGTACGTGTGGTCTCATGAGCAGCTGTTTGAGGTTGGGTCCTCGACGAAAGGACTGCATAGGCGGCCTTTTGCTGAGATGTCCCAGCTTCGTATCTGTCGAGATTATCGGCCAGTGTTTTTTTATAGCCTTGCCCATTTCGTCGGATGCCGTGCTGTAAGTAGAGGCAAATATCATACGATCAGACCCACATCTCCGAACTGACCTCATTTCCTCATGCCGATGTCTGGTGAGTGCCTTGCTTAGACATCTGTCAATAGTGGACTGTTTTGTATCCTCGTTCAATAAAGCGTGTACACATCTCGTCGATTTGAATCTGCGCTGTATCATCCGATGAGTTATTGCGTAGTACTCGGATGAATTGTGAGATGGGTAAGCTTTCTTTCAAGGAACTTGGATGGTGACTAGTGGCAAATAATAGTGAATTGCGATCGGTCTCTTTGCGGTAGAGGGTGTAACCGATGCCTTTCTCATCTCGGAATAATGTGACGTCCAAGAAGTTAATGCTCACATTTGAAATGCAATGGGTAAAACGAATGGTAGTGTCTAGGGAATTTAAATATCCGATCATCTCGGAGAACTCTGCCTCTGTGCCATTCCATATCAGGAAAACATCGTCAATAAATCTCTTTAGACATATAATTTTTTCTGCAAACAAGGGCATAATGTGCTCATTCTCATATCTGTGCATGTACAGATTAGCGTATGAGGGGGCTAGGGATGACCCCATAGTGGTCCCCGAACGCTGTATGTAATGCTCCTTGTTATAACAGAAATGATTGTGTCGTAAGACAAGTTCTGCTAATTCCAACAAAAATTCAATAGGCGGACCCTCATAAGTACCCTCCTGTAGGGTTTTTCTTAGTGTATCCAACCCCTCTTGGTGGGGGATTACAGTATACAGCGATGTGACATCCATTGTAGCAAACATCGCTGTATCTGGGATATCATCAAGAGCAAGAACCTTCTCAAGAAAATCAGATGTGTCCCTGATGTAACTCCACATCCTCTGTACATACAACTGAAGAAAATTGTCTACAAACTCAGCAAGGGGCTGAAGGACTGAACCCACAGCCGATATAATTGGACGACCAGGTGGATCATCCAGTCTTTTATGTATCTTTGGTAACGTATAAATATACGGACAGACTGGATGATCCACCTGGAGAAAAGCTCCCATATCTTTATCTATCTTCCAGACAGAAATTATGTCTGGAAGAGCCCCTCCAAATTATTTTAACTCGGCAATAATAAGAATATTACCGAAGCCGGGGAGAGATTTGGAAAATCCAGGGTTGTACAGACCTATATCATTATTAAATACTGATTGTAAAATTTTTACGAAAATCCTCTCCGATAGATTAAAGTTAATACTCCCATCCATAATACATTTGGACCAATCTGGCTTTATATGGGGATGCCAATCAGTTGTTAATATTCGAAAGGTAATGGCAGTCATGGAATGGCTTAAGCTCCACACCGCCAGGGAGCAGAATGTTATTCTCTCCCTGGACGTGGAGAAAGCTTTTGATTTAATTACATGGGACCATTTGTTTGAGTCATTACTCAGATTTGGGGCTCCGGCCCAATTTATTAGTTGTTTACGTTTACTATATGGAAATGCGTCTACTCAGGTATTAAACAATGGATACTTATCTCAATCATTTAATATAGAGCGGAGGACAAGACAGGGATGTCCGCTGTCCCCGCTACTTTTTGCTCTTGCCTTGGAACCTCTGGCGATAACCCTGAGAGCTTCTACAAAATATAAGGGCATAAAAGTAGGCAGAGAGAAGGTCAAAATGGCACTCTTCACCGACGATATGTTGCTATTTGCGGTAAACCCATTAGAAGCCATACCAGAAATAGTATTCCTGATAGAACAGTTTGGATCCTTCTCAGGGTTTAAAGTCAATTATAATAAATCTGAGTTGATGACTCTTACAGATGGACATATGCCTATACCTATAAATTCCCCTCTATCTCAATTTTCAAGGGTTAAACATACAATGAAGTACCTGGGTATACGAGTTCCTCCGCGTATAGCAGATATATATTCGGTCAATTTTAGACCGATAATAGCGGAAATATCAGCGATATTACATAGGTGGACTACTTTGCCTCTCTCATTACTGGGAAGAGCAGCGGTTATTAAAACCATTGTATTTCCAAAATTATCTTATCTATTACAGATGATCCCATTAAATCTTACTAGACAAGACTGTACTATAGTTAATACTATCTTTTCTAAGTTCCTTTGGGCTGATAAAAAACCAAGAGTAGCGTGTGCTAAATTACAACTCCCTAAAAATTAGGGAGGATTAGGCATACCAGACCCATTAACATGATGATTGGAGAGTGAGATGCATGTGTCAAATGTGGCCAGAGAAAAGCCACATTCTACCATAATTTTTGGCAGTGTGGTAAGATAGCAACATTTTGGAATAAAATTGTGGATTTCATTAACAATATATTTAATTTAAGGAGAAATAGGAATCCTAAGGTATGCTTACTCTCTGTGTTGGATGAATGGGATTTGGGGAGAAGGAAAAAAAAACTTTAACTCCAATATTGACGATAATTTTGGGTGTAGCGAAAAAAATGATTTGAAACCATTGGATCAAACGCTCAGCCCCATCTATACTAGAAACTAAAACCTTCTTACTCAATATGCTATACATGGAGAGACAGGCAACCTTACCAGACATAGAGACAGGGGTGATACGATTCTATACAAAATGGGGCCCATACATAGAATCCCTTTCTAGCGAAATCCAGACACAGATATTATTTCTGTATGAGAAGACCTCATGGTCTATGACAGGACAACTAGGTAACAGGATAAGAGATACATAACAAAAACAAAAGACCGGATTTATTTTTTAGATAAATAATAATGCGGACATAGTAGCTTTATAAGGGGATCTAGGTAAAAATAGAATGTAAAATATATACAAGATCATTTGGTGGAGTCTTACCCTCATCCGTTGTGAGATTTGTTTGTTCATTTAAATGTTTGTATGTAACTTCCTTTTTTTTTTGTTTCTCCCCTTGTAGTCGTGTATGTCTAAGTCTTCCCCATGTTAGGATTCCATTCTTTGTAGGGTAAGCAAAGTAAAGCAAAGTAATGTACATGTGAAAAACTGAGGGAAAATTAATTATAAAATAGAAAGGAGGAGCTCTCTGAGATGAGAGAAGAAGGAAAGAGATTAAGGAAAGGGGTGAAAAAGGGGGAGGAGGGCAAAATGAAAAAAGTATAAAAAAAAAAATCTTCTGAAATGTAAATGGGTCTGATAAATTGGAAATTTGATTTAAAAAAAAAAAAAGAAAAAAAGATCCAGATTAATAAGTAAAACACATAAGGCCGTATGCGCACATTGGGAAGAAAAAAAAAACATAAAAAAAGGGGTTGGAGGAGGAGGGAAGTGGGAGGACATATAGTAACAAAAAAAATATATGTGTATATATGTGTATATATATGTCAGACAATGGTGGTACTAGCGCCAAGTGGTTTCCCTTTCTTGGAAGAAGTCAGTGTGAACTTTATGTTTACGTTTTTTATGTATATAGATAAGCCCAGTTCCTCTTTCTTCTTTTTAGAGTGGCTGCTCCTCTACTATTGGTTCCTGTTCCAAAAGAACCTTGAAATGTAGATCTAGAAAAGAGAGTGAGAGGGCGCCTTCTGGTGCAGTACGTTAATATTATACACGGGTCCCTTCACCTTTAGTGAGAATCACCCTAAAATACACACAAGTACCGTTTTTAGTGGTCTCCAAACCACTCTTGTATAAGCTCAATTCGCAATATGTCCCCAGGTTACTGGAAAATCTGGTCCCTCCACGGCCCACAGAATTTTCACCAGTTAGATATATATCATAATTGAAGGAAGAAAAGAATAGCAATAGCGTGATATTGTAACACACATAGTGGTACTTATGTAGTATCTGGGCGTCCGATTTAGAAATAGGATCGCATCGCATCGCATGCGACCAAATCGTATGCGATGCGATGGTCAAGATTTTTTCATAGGATTCAATGTTAAAATGGTCTGAGTCCATTTTAACATAGAATTCAATGGGAAAAAGGGGTCCTTTTCCTTTCCCCACTATCCAAGTGGGCATGGAGTTGGATATAAACCTGTGGCGAGCGTAGTGAGCCACCACGCCCGAAGCGTGGCGAGCGTAGCGAGCCCCGCGAGGGGACACAGAATACTTTTTAAGAAATATGCGTCCCCCCGCGGGGCTCGCTTCGCTCGCCACGCTTCGGGCTTGGTGGCTCGCTGCGCTCGCCACGCTATATAAAATCAACTCTATGCCCACTTGGATAGTGGGGAAATGAACAGGACCTTCTTAACATTGAATCCTATGCAAAATCGCATCGAATCGCATCGCATAGCATCTGATTGTATGCCTTAAGGTAAGGCATACAATCACAAAATCGGCAGCCCAGATACTACATAAGTACCCACATAGTTTATTCACGCAAATGATGACAAAAATTGCCCGTACAATGTAAAAACATTAAAAAGCTTATCTGGAGTGTCGGTGAGGTCAAATTTTCTTCATCACCATAAAGCCAGAGTCCCCTCTACGCGTTTCATCCCCCGCCAGCACGGCTTGGACTTCCTCAGGAGTATAATCTATAGGAGCTCCCAGGCTCCTATTATAACTCTCTAAATGGGTAGCTAATTAGACTAGGAATCCGGCCAGAAACGGGCCTTCCACTTCCGTTTGCGGCCCTATGGAACGCATATCCCGCCCTTCCGGGTATCTTTTGGTCCACACACTACTTCCGGTGCCGTCACATTACTTCCGGTTTTTCCGGACATAGGTTAAAACCTAAGGATAAATGTTACCCATCTCAGAGAGGTTTGATGGCTCTATACTTTCTAAAGAGGGACTTGTAATAAGAGATGCAAACATACTCGTTTGCTTTTGAGATCCCGCTAATCGCGGCTCTCTACTTCCGCTACGGTGGAACGCAGAAACTGTTTCCGGAAGTCCAGTGGCCCGCACTGGACTTCCGGCTAGGTACTATAGTCTCTGGCTGACCCGGAGAAGCGTGGCACAGTTGCCACAGTAACCAAATTGATGGTCATGACCCCTTAATATTTTGTCATTCAATGCAGGTTTTTTACATCAAATTTCGCCATTCTTTAATTTTCGGCGGATATTAAAGTGCAAGAGTCTTGGTCATGGGTGTGGGCAAACAGGTTATTCTAAGAAACGGAGGTGCCCAAAAAGGGGAGTCAGTGCATACATGGGCTTGTTAGGTCACAGTGCCCTCCCTGTCACAAATGTACTTTGACTACCTGCCTATTCAGCTCGGGAATTGGCTAGACCTAACACAAAGGTGCGGAGTCTAACTGTGCCGAGGGTTTTCTGCCAGTGACCCCTCCAATTGGGATTTGGGCTTCTGCGGCACTCGACAGGTCGGTCGCGGTCCTCTGGTTAGGTTTCCCTTTATGAGCTGGAGGCCGGGAGTAGGTAATATGGAGAGGCGGTCGTCTAGCCGGGTCGGTATCTATACGGACAGTTAGGAGCCCAGGGGAGAGGCAAAGAAGGTCCAAAACAAGCTGGGTCATACACGGGAGACACTGTTTGCAGTACACTGGGATGAGACGGAGTAATGGTCGGGAGTAAGCTGAGGTCAACGAAGTACCAGGGGTTAAGCGAGAGGGTTGTCAGGAACTAGCCGAGTCAAAACTATAGTAAGTCTGATAAGATACAAGGCACAGTAACGCTGGAGTAGGTGTGAGCCTATACTCTGGCGGGATTTACCTGTCAGGGACTTCCTTTTATCCCTGCAGGCAAAACCCCTAATTTCCTGCCTGTACCTTTAAAAGTGCATGAGAGCGGCGCGCGCGCCCCTAGTGAGCGCGCACCCGCCTGCCCGACAGAGCCCTGCCCCCTTTTCCTTCGGCGCAGCCGAGAAACTTCTGCTGCCAGCGGGGAACCTAGCGCCCTGACCCGGACAGCCCTGCACGCAGCCCCAGACCCGCCGCAGCCGCCGCTGAGCCCGGAGAAGGCGCCCGCACCACCCACGCCCCCGGACCCGGTAAGTGACCACCGCAGTCCGGGAGGCTGTGACACTCCCATGTAATTCTTGACACCTCTAGGCTCCATTTTTAGTAGCAGCAATGTTGTGATTACAATCACAGCAGAAGAAATAGAAATAATACATTACATATATGTATTATGTATACTAGGTGATTCATCGCGCCCTACGGGCGCTCTTCACACCGGCGTAAGGGGCTAAGCCCCTTAATTTGTGAACATTTGTATTGTGAGAAATATGGTTAGAATTGTATGAAAGATGCCCTGTATTGCAGCTTCTGGCAGTGGGTGAGGGTCCAGCATGGCAGCACAGGAGTACCGGACGGTGGCCCTGAGTCAGTGTCTCCTCCTACTGGGTGGGAGTTAAGGTGCATGAGAGCAGGAGGCTGGGATATGAGGCATGATAGGGGTATGTGGGCAACACAGCGTCAGTGATTACCCAGTGGTGGAAGTTACGGTTCAGGAGAGCAGGAAGCTGGGTAGTGATAGGGGTGTGTGGGCATACGGGGGACTAAAGAGGGTGGTGGACACTGTGCAGCTTCTGCCAGTGGGTGAGGGTCCAGAGTCAGTGTCTCCTCCGACTGGGTGGGAGTTAGGGTGCATGAGAGCAGGAGGCTGGGCGGTAAAGCATGATAGGGGAATGTGGGCAATACAGGGTGAGCGGGTCTGCACTGGCGGAAGTTACGGGGCAGGAGAACAGGAGGCAGGGCAGTGTCCTTCCACATTGATGGCAAAAGTATTCAACATCGGCCATAAACCATCGATTATTTGAAAATCATTGATGGTCGATGGGCATCCCTAGAACTGGAGGAGGGTGGGGGATAGTATGCAGCTCCCGGCAGTGGGTGAGCGTCTCCTCCCACTGGGAGGGAGTGAGCGTGCATGAGAGCAGGAGGCTGTATAATAGTGGTATGTGGGCAAGACATTGATAAAAGTTGTGGCGCTGGTGCAGAGGGCAGTGGGGAAACCTGCAGTGCGGCAGCCAGGGCCGGATTTCCCACCTAGGGGCGGTACCTGCTTGTGGTGGTACAGGATCCCCCATTGTCACGGGGGTACGTGAAATGCGGGAGCGGGGGCCGCGGTGGTCCGCTGGGGGGTGGAATTGCCGGAAGGGGGTCTGGGGGGTCTGCAAATTGCGGGAGGGGGGGTGGTGTGTGGGGATCCGCGGTTAGCGGGAGGGGGCGGGGGTCCGCAAATCGTGGGCGGGGGCGCGGGGGGGCTTGAATCGTGGGAAGGGGGGTCCACAAATTGCGGGAGGGGGGTTGTCGGGGTTAGTGAATTGCGGGAGGGGGGGTTGCGGAGGTCCGTGAATTGCGGGAGGGGCGCGTGGGGTGCCGTGAGTCAAGGGGGGGTGGTGCGGGGGTCCGTGAATCACGGGAGGGGTCATAAATCGCAGGAGGCGGGGGTCCTGGGGGGGCTGCGAATTGCAGGAGGGGGGGTGTGGGGGGTTGCCGTGAATTGCATGAGGGGGGCGTGAATCAAGGGAGGGTGGGCGCAGGGGGGTGGTACGGGGGTCCGTGAATCGCGGGAGGGGGCATGAATTGCGGGAGGGGGGGTCGTGGGGGGTTCCGAATCGCAGGAAGGGGGTATGGGGGGTGCCGTGAATTGCGTGAGGGGGGCATGAATCGCGGGAGGGGGGGTCCCCAAATGTGTGAAGTACGGGGCGGTCGCAAATCGCGAGAGGTGCCGAGGGGGCCCGCAAATCGCGGGAGGGGGGCGCTACGGGGGGTTTCGTGAATCGCGGGAGGGGGGGTCGTGAGGGGTTGCGAATCGCAGGAAGGGGGGTGCCGTGAATTGCGTGAGGGGGGCATGAATCGCGGGAGGTGGGGTCCCCGGATGTGTGAATTAGGGGGCGGTCGCAAATCGCGAGAAGTGCCGAGGGGGCCCGCAAATCGCGGGAGGGGGGTGCTACGGGGGGTTCCGTGAATCGCGGGAGGGGGCGGCGCGAATTGCGGGAGGGGGGTCGCAAATCACAGTAGGGGGGGGGTGCCGTGAATCGCGGGAGGGGGGGTCGCGGGGGGCCCTTTTAATGCCGGGAGGGGGGGTCGCAGGGGTCCCGCGAATCGCGGGAGGGGAGGATGCAGGGGTCCTGCGAATCGCGGGAGGGGGCTCGCGGGAGGGAGGGGTCGCTGGGGTCCCGCGATTTGCGGGAGGGTCGCGGGGGTCAAGCGTTTCGCGGGAGGGGGTGGTCGCGGAGGTCCAGCGAATCGCGGGAGGGGGTGGTCGGGTCTGGGACGGATATTAGACAGCACTTACATTGACAGCCATTACATCGACACCATTAGTTCGACAGCTCAATAGGTCGACATGGTTTTAGGTCGACATACCATTAGGTCGACATGTCATTATGTCGACAGCTCATTAGGTCGACAGCTCATTAGGTCGACATGTTTTTAGGTCGACACTGCCATTAGGTCGACAGAGTCTATGTCGACAGTCAAAAGGTCGACATGGGTTTTTTCACTGTTTTTTGGCCGAAATGTCGACACAGTCGACATGGACACAGTTTGAAGTGTACCGCAGCCGCTCGCTATGCTTCGGGCACGGTGCCTCGCTGCGCTCGGCACACTATTTTATTTTCCCACCACGCCCTAGTGGATAGTAGGGCATGAAATACCGCCTGTCGGCACATGTCGGCTCAATAAACAGTGAAAAAACCCATGTCGACCTTTTGACTGTCGACATAGACACTGTCGACCTAATGGCAGTGTCGACCTAAAAACATGTCGACCTAATGAGCTGTCGACCTAATGAGCTGTCGACCTAATGAGCTGTCGACATAATGACATGTCGACCTAATGGTATGTCGACCTAAAACCATGTCGACCTATTGAGGTGTCGAACTAATGGTGTCGATGTAATGGCTGTTGATGTAAGTGCTGTCTAACAATAGTCCGGATATCGGGGTGGTCGCGGGGGTCCCGCGAATCGCGGGAGGGGGGTCGCGGGGGTCCCGCGAATCGCGGGAGGGGGGGTTCGCGGGGGTCCCGCGAATCACGGGAGGGGGGGTCGCGGGGGTCCCGCGACTTGCGGGAGGGTGGAAAGCGGGGGTGCGGGGTCCTGCGAATGGCGGGAGGGGGGGTCACGGGGGTTCCGCAAATCGCGAGAGGGGGGGTCGCGGGGGTCCCGCGAATCGCGGGAGGGGGGTCGCGGGGGTCCCGCGATTCGCGGGAGGGGGGGTCGCGGGGGTCCCGCGATTCGCGGGAGGGGGGGTCAGGGGGGTCGCGGGGGGGTCCCGCAAATCGCGGGAGGGGGGGTCGCGGGGGGTCCCGCGAATCGCGGGAGGGGGGTCGCGGGGGTCCTGGCAGAGGGTAGGGATGTGCAGGAGTAATGGTGGATGGTGGCTGTGGAGTAATTGTGGATGGTGGGCGTGTACTGTAGCCCTGGCTGGGCGGGGGGAGGTGATGTCAAGGGGGTGGAACGTCAGACACATGAAAGTGAAACTGTTCTACACAGGAACGTTCTCCACAGGGGTTGAGTGACAGATCTGGCTAAATATATAAGAGATAAAATATAATATACACTATGGGCCTTATAGTATAACTAGGTGATTCATTGCGCCCTACGGGCGCTCTTCACATCGGCGTAAGGGGCTTAATTTGTGAATATTTGTATATGAGAAAGATGGCTAAAATTGTATGAAAGATGGCCTGTATTGCAACTTGAGTTATAGGTGAAATGTGTCAAATAGAGAGCATATGATTTGGAAGGGGGTATGTATTGTTTTGTTTAATTAAAAAGCGGTACATTGATAGTGTGGAGGGTACAGTGACATTTGTGGGTGTGGTGTGTGTGCGTGTTGTTTAGCTGTGTGTGTGTGCAATAGTATAGTAGGGTGTTTTTGAGTCAGCGGCACCCCACTGGCGGAGGTCACGACACAGGAAAACAGGAGGCTGGGTAGTGATAGGGGTGTGTGGGCATAAGGGGGACTAAAGAGGAGAGTGGAAGATACTGTGCAGTTTCTGCCAGTGGGTGAGGGTCCAGCGTGGCAGTACAGGAGTACAGGATGGTGGCCCTGAGTCAGTGTCTCCTCCTACTGGGTGGGAGTTAGGGTGTATGAGAGCAGGAGGCTGGGCTATGAGGCATGATAGTGGCATGTGGGCAAAACAGCGTCAGCGACTACCCAGTGGTGGAAGTTACGGTTGAGGAGAGCAGGAAGCTGGGTAGTGATAGGGGTGTGTGAGTATACGGGGGACTAAAGAGGGGCTTAGGGGTGCCGTGAATTGCGGGAGGGGTGCGGGGGGTGCCGTGAATCAAGGGAGGGAGGGGGCGCAGGTGTCCGCGAATCGCGGGAGAGGGCGGGGTCCGCAAAGCGTGGGAGGGGGCGTGAATCGCGCGAGGGAGGGTTGCGAATTGCGGGAGGGGGGGTGACGTGAATCGCGGAAGGGAGGCGTGAATCGCGGGAGGGGGGGTTGCGCGGGGGGTCCGCGAATTGCGGGAGGGGATGGCACGGGGCGCGATGAATCACCTAGTTGGTTATATATTCTTGTAGAAGGATGGCAGGATGTTGCTGTCATTCAAAATGCATTTACATAAACAGTAATAGTAGCAGTAAAAGATCTGACTTAAAACACCTACAGTAAAACAGAACAGGTGTTATATATTATACAAAGAATTGGTTGATGATGTCTAGGTTGACGTGCACATAGTTGTCACTGGAAAAAAATTGCCACAAGAAAAAATCAACACATGTAAATGTTGACATAAGTGTGACACTTCATTGGTGTCCATGTCGACAAATGAGAATGAATATGAAAATATTAAAAAAAAAGAAAAATAAATCTTCAAAAACTCATGTCAACCTTTTTCATTGTCGACCATAGCGGTGTCAGTGTTTTGCATGTGCCATTTAATCCTGGGGTTGCCGTGAATCACGCACACGCGGGGGGGGAGGGAGGAGGTGAGGGCTGTCCGCAAATCACGGGAGGAGGGGTCGTGGGTGGATGCCGTGAATTGCGGGAGGGGGGTCGTGGGGGGTGGGTGACGCGAATCGCGGGAGGGGGGGTCGCGCAGGGGGGGTACCGCGAATCGCGGGAGGGGGTCGCTGGGGTGCCGCAAATTGCCACAAGTAAAAATCAACACAGAAAGGTCAACACATTAAGTGTTGACATAAGTGTGGCACTTCATTGGTGACCATGTCGACACATGAGAATGAATATGAAAACATTCTTAAAATGACAAATAAATCTTCAAAAACTCATGTCAACCTTTTTCATCGTCGACCATAGCCGTGTCAGTGTTTTGCATGTGCCATTTGATCCTGGGGTTGCTGTGAATCGCGGCGGCTGGGGGGAGTGGTGTGGGGTGTCCGCAGGGGGGGGTGTGTGCCATGAATTGCGGGCGGGGGGGTCGCGGGGGTGGGTGCTGCGAATTGCGGGGGGGGGGGTTGCAGCGAATTGGGAGGGGGGGTTGCGGGGCCGGGGGGTTTGCTGTGAATCATGGGAGGGGGAGGGTCAGGGGGGGTGCCGGGAATCGCGGGTGGTGCAGGGGGGATGGGCTCGGGGGGTTGCAGCAATTCGCGGAAGGGGGGGACGCGGGGGCGGGATGCCGCAAATCGCGGGAGGAGGGGAGTCGCGGGGAAGTGGGGTGCCCCGGATCGCCGGAGGGGGGGTCGTGGGGGCTGGGGTTGCCGAAATCGTGGGGGGGAGGGTGCCGCGAATTGCGGTAGGGGGGTTCGCAGGGGCGGGGGAGCGCGCGATTCGCGGGGGGGGGGGGGTTTGGCGCGAATCACGGGAGGGGGTGCCGCGAATCGTGGGAGGGGGGGTGGGGGGCGCTCACCTGGTGTGTCTGGTGAGTAGCTGTGTCTTTGCTGGGTAACATGGGGAGGCAGAGGGTGTCTGGCAATGTGGGCTCACTGGGCTGGTTCTCTGTCATGTGAGTCAGTCATGTGAGTCAGTGGCTCCACCCAGCGTTAGAGAGTCAGACACACTTTGAGTGACAAAAAACAGGAGGCTGGGTAGTGATAGGGGTGTGTGGGCATAAGGGGGACTAAAGAGGAGGGTGGGAGATACTGTGCAGATTCTGCCAGTGGGTGAGGGTCCAGCGTGGCAGTACAGGAGTACAGGATGGTGGCCCTTAGTCAGTGTCTCCTCCTACTGGGTGGGAGTTCGGGTGCATGAGAGCAGGGAGCTGGGCTATGAGGCATGATAGGGGCATGTGGGCAAAACAGCGTCAGCGACTCCCCAGTGGTGGAAGTTACGGTTCAGGAGAGCAGGAAGCTGGGTAGTGATAGGGGTGTGTGAGTATACGGGGGACTAAAGAGGGGCTTAGGGGTGCCGTAAATTGCGGGAGGGGCGCGGGGGTGCCGTGAATAAAGGGAGGGGGGGCGCAGGTGTCGGCGAATCGCGGGAGAGGTTGGGGGTCCGCAAAGCGTGGAAGGGGGCGTGAATTGCACGAGGGGGGGTTGCGAATCGCGGGAGGGTGGGGCACGGGGCGCGATGAATCACGTAGTTGGTTGTATATTCTTGTAGAAGGATGGTAGGATGTTGCTGTCATTCAGAATGCATTTACATAAACAGTAATAGTAGCAGTATAAGGTCTGACTTAAAACACCTACAGTAAAACAGAACAGGTGTTATATATTATACAAAGAATTGGTTGATGATGTGTAGGTTGACGTGCACATAGTTCATAGTTGTCACTGGAAAAAAATCGCCACAAGAAAAAATCAACACAGAAAGTTCAACACATGTAAATGTTGACATAAGTGTGGCACTTCATCGGTGTCCATGTCGACACATGAGAATGAATATGAAAACATAAAAAAAAAAATCTTAAAAAACTCATGTCAACCTTTTTCATTGTCGACCATAGCCGTGCCAGTGTTTTGCATGTGCCATTTAATCCTGGGGTTGCCGTGAATCGCGCGCGTGGGTGGGGGGGGGATGGAGGAGGTGAGGGGTGTCCGCGAATCACAGGAGGAGGGGTCGTGGGTGGATGCCGTGAATTGCGGGAGGGGGGGTCACGGGGGGGGGGTGTGTGGGTGCCGCGAATCGTGGGAGGGGGGGCGCGGGGGGTTGCAGTGAATCGCGGGAGGGTGGGTCGTGGGGACGGGGGGTTGCCGCAATGACAGGAGGGGGGGTCAGGGGTGGGGAATCGCGGTAGGGGGGGTCGTGGGGGGCACCGTGAACAGCGGGAGGGGGGGCCCGGGGGGTTGGCGCGAATCGTGGGAGGGGGGGTCGCGGGGTGCCGCGAATCGCAGGAGGGGGGGTGTCACGGGGTGGGGCCGCAAATCGCGGGAGTCACCGGGGGTGCCGCAAATTGCGGGGTGTATGCTGCAAATCGCGGGAGGGGGGTTGCGGGGGGTGCCGCGAATCGCCACAAGAAAAAATCAACACAGAAAGGTCAAAACATGTAAATGTTGACATAAGTGTGGCACTTCATTGGTGTCCATGTTGACACATGAGAATGAATATGAAAACATTGAAAAAGTGAAAAATAAATCTTGTCAACCTTTTTCATTGTCGACCATAGCCATGTCAGTGTTTTGCATGTGCCATTTAATCGTGGGGATGCCGTGAATGGGGGGGGGGGGGAGGTGCATACCTCCCAACATGACCCTCTCCAGGAGGGACACATTGCTCTGTTTCTGGACTTTCTTCTTGATTTATGGATTACCATCACTTGTGCTTAAACACCTTTCTTATCAATTACCCTGTTTAAAACAGGTGATGACAATCATAAATTAAGATGGAAGTCCACAAACAGAGCATTCTGTCCCTCCTGGAGAGGGTCATGTTGGGAGGTATGGAGGTGTGGGGCGCTCACCTGGTGTGTCTGGTGAGTAGCTGTGTCTTTGCCGTGTAACATGGAGAGGCAGAGGGTGTCTGGCACTGTCTGTGGGCTCACTGGGCTGGTTCTCTGTCATGTGAGTCAGTCATGTGAGTCAGAGGCTCCACCCAGCGTTATAGCTCCAGACACACTTTGAGTGACAGATGTAGCCAAATATATAAGAGATGCACAAATATTAGAAAAGAAAAGGTGGGTGGGGGGGGGGGGGGGGTTTCCCGGGTAAAATAATCACAAAGACTTCTATTGTTAATCAAGGAAGACACTTTAATCACATACACAAAATAACCACACGGCCCCTTAATAAAATTCACGGGAGACCACATTTACATTAAAAACACATAATAAAGAAAAACCAATACACTAATCCCCCAACCAAAACAAAATAGATAATCTTCGGAGTGTGCGCAGACGCCAGAAGGAAGGAAAATAGGACCAAAGAAGGAAAATATGACAGAAGAACCATAGGTTTATAAACACAAAAGGGAAAGAAGAATAAGTAGACAAATAAACTACTAAAAGTAAAATAATAGCTCTTTCCTTGTTCTCTCAGAAGAGAAAATAAAAGGATAAACCTGTATAAGAACATGTATATGTATGTTTAAGTTTATGTAATGAAAGTAATGTATACTCTGAGAGAACGGAATATATATGTTTAATGTAAATGCTGAAATGTATATATATGTTGTTGTGTGAAGATAAATATGGAAAATTACGATAAAAAGTAAAACTAAAAAAAAAAAAAAACATTATGCCACACCCCGTAATGCCCATTACATATTATACTATACACCGTATTGTTCATTACACATGATGACACACACCACAATGCCTATTACTTTTTATGCCATATAAGTGCACTTACCCAGGGTTTACACGCTCCTTTCCATAGGGGGTGACATGCTCCTTGCCAGAGATATTACATGCTCCTTACCTTGCCCAAGTGGGATAACAAGCTTGTTGCTCGGATGCAGGCAAACATCGTGCCAGCACTTCCAGAATCCGCACTTCCAGCTAGAGCTGGGTAACCAGAGAGATGCTATTGGTGTAGGGAGGCCTCTAGTGTGTTTCCTCTATGGTGGCAGCCAAATTTGGAGGAGCGCAGGGTCTCTGTCTGTACGTGGACAGATACTATGAGTCCCTGAGGTGCCACTCCTGCTTGCCCAATTATCCTGGCTCCTGGTTTATTTAATTTAAACAGCAGGTGCCAGATAGCCAGGGATCCAGCAGGGGATAGCCGGCAGAGGAGACCGCCTCTCTGACTTGGCGACACCCCACTTGTGCTTCTGGGTTCCACTGGCTCTGTACACGTATAATGCCCCCAGTAGCAGCACCGTGCTTCCACGCATAATGCCTGCAGTAGCAACACTGCTTCCATGCATAATACCCCACAGAATGCCCCAGTAGTGCCATTTACACAGAGAATTACCCCAGTAGTGCCATTTATACACAGAATTCCCCCCTAGTTCCACACACACATAATGCCCCAGTGCCACTCGCATAATGCCCCCGTAGTACCAACACGCATAATGCCCCCCGTAGTGCCACATGTATAAGGCCTCCCGTAGTGGCACTAGCATAATGCCCCCGTAGGGCCACAATCATAATGCCCCCCTTAGTGCCACACGCATAATGCCCCCCATAGTGCCACATGCATAATGCCCCCCGTAGTGCCACATGCATAATGCCCCCATAGTGCCACATGCATAATGCCCCCATAGTGCCACATGCATAATGCCCCCCATAGTGCCACATGCATAATGCCCCCCGTAGTGCCACATGCATAATGCCCCCATAGTGCCACACGCATAATGTCCCCCATAGTGCCACACGCATAATGTCCCCCGTAGTGCCACAATCATAATGCCCCCCTTAGTGCCACACGCAGAATGCCCCCCGTAGTGCCACATGCATAATGCCCCCCATAGTGCCACATGCATAATGCCCCCCGTAGTGCCACATGCATAATGCCCCCATAGTGCCACATGCATAATGCCCCCATAGTGCCACACGCATAATGCCCCCATAGTGCCACACGCATAATGTCCCCCATAGTGCCACATGCATAATGCCCCCATAGTGCCAAATGCATAATGACCCTGTAGTTCTACATACATAATGCCCCCTCAGTAGGGCCACATGCACATATGCCCCCATAGTGCCACCTACACATATGCACCCATATGCCCCCCGTATTGCCACATGCATAATGCCCCCCCCCCCATTTTGCCACATGCATAATGCCCCCATAACCCACACACCTAATGCCCCTCTATAGTAGTATACACAGTGGCAGTTGGCAGTGCTGCAGCTTATACTGCCGGGGGCAGAGGAAGAAGAGAGGGGACAGAGTTACCTGGAGCCGGCGGAGGGTGGGACTGAGGTGCTGGGCAGAGGGGGACCTAGCTGCTGCGTGGACAATGCTGGCAGGCCGCGGACGGAGGTGCCGGGCGGAAGAGGTACGGAATGACAGCTGCCGGGCTGATTGGGCGGAGCTTCCACTTCATACCAGGGAAGTCCAGGAACAGAGCATTTTCTCCCTCATGGAGAGGGTCAGGTAGCTTTGTCCTTGTGTAAATGAATGAAATGCACACTGTGGGTGACATTTATTAGAGATCGCTGTTGGGTTTTTGGCGATTTATATCGCAAAAACGTCCGTTTCCCCCCCCCCCCCCAAATCGACTACTTAATGGGTGGCAATTTGCGGCATAAATCGCACTTTTTGCCGCTAATTCGCACTTTCTGAAGTGGCGATTTACAACCTCGCATCCAGATGTTTTCCCATTGAAAAAGATACAAATCGCTAATTTAATGTCTGCCGCATTTGGAAATCGCCAGCAAAATGCGATTTTTGCCCAAAAAAAAAAACAGACCAAGTACAGGGTGGTGATTTGCTTAAAATCGCCAGCGTTTGAGCGTAGAAACGGTTAAATCTCTCACAGGTGACCCACATAGCACTTACTAACTCCCCTACATATACTCCCACATGATTATGGACACCTGTGAGGCTGTTTGAGATGGACATTTTGCAGAGTGGACTGGAGGTGCTAGTGTGTGAGCTGGGGCGTTTGGAGGAGCTACGCAGGAGGGATGATGCTGCCCACCAGATCCAGGTACCCCGACCACTCTGTGCTTCTCGTCGGTACCGTGTTAGGGTGTACCTGGACTCCTTCTCTGATCAACAGGTGGTGGACATGTTTAGGTTGAACCGACAGAACCTGTTGAACTTATATGAGCAGGTGAGAGATGATTTGGACCCTTGTGGGGGGGGGGCAACTATGCAGTGTCTGGGCTGCAGAAATTAATGTGTGCCCTCCACTTGTTTGCCACAGGCTCCACTCAGTCTGTGAGCTCATGGGCCTTGGGGGTGTCACAAGCCACTTTCTCTAAACATTTTTCTCAAGTGTTAAATGCATTAAAGAAGCTGTGGCGCACATATATCACATTCCCACGTTGTGAGTCCGAGTGGCAGGACCTGAAGGTGGCATTCTATTGGCTCTCAGCATTTCCAAATGTGCTGGGAGCCATAGACTGCACCCACATTGGGATTCGGGCCCCGCACGTGAGGGAGCATGTCTATGTCAATCGCAGGGGCAGACACTCCCTCAATGTGCAGGTGGTCTGCGATGCCAACCTCAGAATTCTCAGTGTGGTTGCAGGCTACCCCGGGAACTGCCATGATGCCTATATCCTGCGGCACTCAGCTCTCTGGGACCGTTTCCACAACAACACCATGCCAGAGGGCTGGCTACTTGGTAAGTCACTTACCACTGTTTACATGCTGTTTGCTTACCTATGTCTTTCCCTTTAACATCCATGTGTGGAACCTTCTAATCAAGAGTCATTTCTGTTGTAATTGTTTATACCAGGCCAAACAATATAGTATAGGCTGCTACTATTATGTGCAAATTACCCACATGATAAGTGACCACACAAATCCCTTTACACGTTAGGTGACTCAGGATATGGGTGTCATTCGTGGCTCATGACACCTCTGCGGAACCCACAAAGCCCTGCACAGCACCGCTACAATGCTGCACATATTGCTACCCGCAATGTAGTGGAACGCACCTTTGGGGTGCTGAAAAGCCGATTTCGGTGTTTGGACAGGTCAGCAGGTACACTGCTATACCACCCTGCCAAAGTGGTTTTGGTTGTCCAGGCTTGCTGCATGCTGCATAACATAGCTTTGGGTCAACCAAATTATGTAGATGTGGCCCCTGCAGCAGTCGTGCAGGAAGCTCAAACTACTGATGTTGTAGTGCGAAGTACACGGAGGGGGGATGTGGTTCGTACACGGATGATCCTGCAGCATTTCACAGGTAATTTGTGTGTGTACAATGATTAGTAATGGGGAACCTGTAACACACATACATTGGTAACATTACATTTTTCCCTGTCCATGTTAATTGCCCAGAAGCAGACCAACAATAATGGCCAACCCCTGCAAGCTACCCCACCACAGCATACTTTATGCCTGGCAACATGATAACAACTATAACAATGTCAAGTAAGTACTGTAGTTTTCTGTGTGTACAAATGTTGGCTGATACAAATTAACATAGGCTTAATGGATGGAGGTGACATGGATCATTGATCTCAGGTGCTTGAAATGTTGCAAAACAAGTGGGACCTACATACAGTATGCAATTCCCAATGCTTATCCCCTTCAAATGTGACTATTTCCTTAAAATTCCATTACAAATAAGCACACACAACCCAAAGTCCCGTGTCTGCTAAAATGTGACTAGTTGACAATACATAATAGAACAGTGTGGGTAATCATTTGTAAAGAATGACAACAAGTTTGCTGGATGCAAATAATTTTTACTTGCAGAAAAATTTAGCCATAGGCCATAGCATATGAAACATTTGCAGGAACAATCACTGCATGAGTGAAGGAAAAAAAGATTGAACATGATATACATGTAAATGCTAATAACATTATTCATGTTTGAATACAGCCCGGGTATTAGCACCCTTACCACTAGTGGCACCACCACCCCTAGTACGGACACTACGCCGTGGGGGAGTAGTGGGGGACCCACTCATGGGTGTGGAGGACACACCTCTACTTTGGGTAGATGTGGTTTGGTGCTGACCTAACAAACTAGTTGCACTGAGGCTGAGTTGCGTTTGTAGGGACATCAACGCAGTTGTTTGCCCATTAATTGCTTGGGTCTGTTCAACCATATTGGCATTTAGACCTCTAAAATTTGTAGTTTGACCCTGAATGGCTTGGCCAATTTCTGCTAAGCGTGTGTCTAATGTGGAGACAAGACGAATTTGTGTCCCTACATTAGCCCGCACACTTTGAGAAATTCGTCTCATTTGCAGAGCTATGTTACGCACATACCCCTTCACCGTTTCTAGTTGGGTGGTCTGCACCTCCATATAAGCGAGTTGTTTCCCCTTAAAAAGATGGATGGATTGCGCCAACTCCTCCGCACTAGTGGAAGTGTTGGTGGCTGCAATGATTGGGGGCTGCTGCCTATGTGACTGCGTCATTGACTGGGTGTGCTTGGTTTTGTGCAGGTTCCAACGATGGCACCGTCTCCAGGATGATTTCACTCATGTCGTCCATATTTTGCATGGGATCCGTTGGTTCAGGCATCGGTTGTGAAGGACCTACACATGAGAAAAGAGTGGTAAGTATGCTATGCAGATTGGTGTATGGTGGGTCATGTTACCTTAGTTGGGATGGTTAGGTGTTGCTCATGCATTATGCATTGGCACAGGCTACTGTGGTGGGGACAGCCATGTGTGAATTGTGCATTGTGTGTGTGTAACACTATGATATCTCACCTGCAGACTGGACAGTGTGCACAATCGGATGTGGCTGATGTTGGTCAACAGCAGGCTGGGACTCCAGAGCTGGAGCTGTTTGAAAGAAGAAGACATTTTCCATTATTATCATTTGCACCTAACTGTCACTTTTCCAAATATGCAGATAAAAACTTTACCACAATCAAACTTTTTTACCCTGATATGATTACATAAGGAATGTGAAGACTTTGAACTGAAGTGGTTATTTGAGTATTATGAATGTGAACGATATTTTGAATCCATCCAAGTACACTGCAGGCCTACAGTATTTAGGACAGCACACATTAATTGGATCTGTGGAACTACATAACCCAGCAAAATGCACAGTCCATTATTTAGCAATGCAAGGTAGCAAAATGTGATTTTGCTGGGATATGTAGTTCCACACACAGCAATCTTTTGGACACATAAAGCATAGCACCATAAGAGCATGCGCACATGACATATCAAAATGTGTAGTTGACATGTGTGGACACTTACCAGTTGGCGGTGGAGTGGGGGGCCTGTCTGTGTCGGCAATGTGGATGCCGGGAAGCACCTCCGGTGGGATGATTCGGCGTAGCAGCCTCTCATAGGCCTTAAAGCGGACCTCCTGCCTAGGGCCACCTCCTGTGCGACAGGCCTCTTTCTTCTCCAGGGCAAGCTTGGCTTTGAGGAGGCGCTTGATGTCATTGTATCACTTTTTGACGTTGCGCACACTCCTCTTGTGTGTGCTGACTGCATTTACCGCGGAGGTGATATTGTCCCACATCCCCTTTTTTCTTGCCACACTTGTGCGATGATGGTGAGGGCCAAGTAGGCGGTCATACAGGGGCAAGAGTGCACGCACCAGGGCCATATTCTCCTCATAAGAGAACCTGACTTTCCTCCCACTAGCTGTACGAGCTGCATCATCCTCCTCCACATTTTCAGCCTCACCCTCTTCCTCCTCCTCCTGTCCTGGTTCTTCCCCCAGCACCTCCAAGTCTGCTTCATCTGCCTCCTGCACAGGCCAGTCCACCTCAGAGAAATCCCCCTCTTGCAGCTCCTCCTCTGTGTGCCTGGCACTCTGTTCCTCCTGTGAGGACACCTGGCTTGTGCCTGCTTCCTCCTCATCCTCCATAGCCACCTGCTCAGCTTTCACCATGTGGCCTCTCCCTGGCGCAGCTCTTGCTGGGAGCATGCTGGCTCTCCCTGTCCTGCCTCTGGCAGTGCTGCCTCTCACTCCCCTACCTCTCCCAGTGGTTGGGGTATTTGGGCCCAAGCTGGCTGTCCCTCTGCCTCCTCTGCACCTAACAAATCCTCCTCCTCTCCTCTCCATCTCAAACGCCTTACTCCCTTTCAAAGGGTAAAATGGCGTCTGCGCCCCTTTATATAGGGGGTGTGATGCGTATTGCAAGGGACTAAGGTGGGCCAATAGGTTAGCATGTTGTATGGGCTGTTCAGGTGTATTGGTGTAAATCGCATTCCGGTTGGCCGCAAATACGCACATGACCTAACCCGGAAATCGCACTTTTATGGCGTATTACATCGACTCAATTCGCACCTTATCACCGTCTATCGCCATCTATCGCACTTTTCTGGCGGCTTTGCGCCAGTCATTCAATACGCGATTTCTGGGAAAAAATGCGATATAAAAAAATGGCGATGCACGGCGATTTGAGTTAAAATTGCATTTTCACAAAAACGGTCAACACAATAAATCTCGCCCTGTGTGTCCCCTGCGGGTCAGTTAATAAGAATTTATGGATCAAGTTAACAGTCAAGCATCAGTACCAATAAAATGATGACTCAACAAGGATTATCCTGTGGCTTCAGATGTTCTGCTTGTGACCTACAAGCTCCCATTCAGAAAAATTGATGAAGAATTGATCCCCAAAAAGAATAAGGACTGGAAGAGAATGTCTTATACGGAAGAATTGTATATGTATAATTTTTTAAAAATTACTGACTTTGGACATATCTTCCTTCCATATCATACATTGGAGGACTTTGACTTTGGTTGCAGATGTATTCTTGTGAACTATTCAAGGACTTTACTGCACGAGTTAGAAGGACACTTCCCTATATAATTTAGTGTAAGTTATCTGAAAGCGCTAGGGGGAAATTGAACATTTTTGTTGCTAGGCAGAGGAAGGATGGAGCTCCCGGCCTCCCGCTGCCGCAGACGGACACTTGGGGGACAGGACTGAGCTCTTTATGCTGGGAGCTCACTGCCGCATCACTATACATAAAAAAACGGAAACAGCTGCATGTGTGCGAGCGGCAGCGGGCCCCATTGCTCCTCGGGCCCCGGTGCACTGCACCGGCAGCAGTTCCGCCACTGATTGGTGGAAATTGGGTCAAAATGGGATTTCTTGCACAGTTTTTTGTGGGTAACATAACAGCTTGAGAAGTTTGAATCTGTGGCGATTTGCTAAAATGTTCTTTTAATTTTAAGCTTCTATTGAGCTTGAAGGTGTCTATCTTCTAATTATCAACCCCATGTGCGGGGATAAAGGAAAGACCGTGACTTAAGACTTTGTGTTCTGTCGGTGTTAGTGGTGTGGAAGATAAATTGTAGATCAGTTCTTCTTGTAACGAGACGATTTGGGACCATTTTTGTCTCCTCGACTGTCCCCCCCCTGCCTTGTATGCTTACGGATTAATGCTAAAGGAGCCCAGGGCATCTGATTGCTGGTACCACTAGCCGGCCAGGGAGGAGGCATTGTTGACAGATTTTTTTTGGGGGGGGGCTCTGCAAGTTTGTGCTGTTGAGGCAGAGCTGGCCCTATACAGGCTTGAATGCCCCTATGGATTGCAGATGCCCTAGACATTTGCTTTGTTTGCCTAGGCTGGCTCTGCTCAGCGACCATCTTTGCCCACATACTTTCCTGCTGGTATACGCTCATCTCTATCTATGGCCGCCAGCCCCTAGTAGTGCTCTGAGTACTCCCTCGCTACTCTACATACGCCTAAGCTGTAGTGTGTCACTTGTACTCTACTGAAATTTTAGGTTCTGTCTCCCTGTACTGTTCTATTGTATGCCCTCTGTACGGCGCTGCAAAACACCTGTGGCGCCTTATGACTAAAATGTAATATAGGATACTTATATTGCAAGTGACTGTATACAGGTCAGAAATTGGCAGACATCTGTGACTTCTGACTTCTCCCCTTGGTTCCTTGTAGCCGACCTGCCACTATCTGGCTACTAGGGGGAGTGCCTCAGCCACACAATGCTGAAGGCGCAGCCGCTAGAGATTGGCAAATGGGTCAATAAATAGAGCTGGGATCAAGTGATCAATCCGTGAAAAGATCCGGTTCTTTTAGACGGATCGGCTCACTTTGTAAAACAAATTATGTTTAGTTATTATCAAATTACCCCTTTTTTCAATCATTTATTGCAATAAACAGTAAAATCAACATTTTTTTTAAACAGTGAGCTGAACAAATAAGAACATACATGACCGAGTAAAACACTGATCGATGGCTGGGTGCAGAATCTCCATCGATGGCGTCTGCACCGATGGCCGTCCCTAGCAGCAGCAGCAGCAGCCTTGTTATTCTTTCTGTCACTTGCAGTCGCAGCACTGTACTCAGTCTCCATAGTAGGTGGCAGTGCTGCATACCTCCCAACTGTCACGATTCCGTCGGGACAGTCCCGATTTTCGGGTCCTGTCCCGACGTCCCACCCGCGGCAGGCATTGTCCCGCTGCGGGGGGTGGCAGTTGGGAGACCCCCCAATCTAGTAGAATAGACGCTGTGCGCATGCGCACAGCGTCTATTCTCGTATGAAAATGAGGTCGCGGCTAATTAGCATAAGCCGCGCCCTCATTTGCATACGCCCCGCCCCCTTTTCGGGCGCTCGCGCGGCTTCGCCGCGCGAGTGTCCCTATTTCATCCGGACACAAGTTGGGAGGTATGGTGCTGAGCTCAGGCAAATGCATTGTAATGAAAAACGAAACTGAAAGAATGACGGGTCACCTTCTTGGGATCGGCGGCTCACTCACTTTTTATGGGATCCGACCAAAAGATCCGCTTAGTTCGCGAACGACCCATCTCTCAGCATTGGCAGGCAGATACTAGGGATGGACATCGGAAGCCAACCATCAAATGATGGCAGGGCTTCCACCATTGAAACTTTCGATGCGATGGTAACTAACCATCGCATCAAAAGTATTGCCATTTGTAACGTGATAATTGTGTTTGGTGGCAGGGCCCAGGCTCTGAGCAACATATTACTTTATTACTGGACATTGTGTGTATAATATACATATATAATATTCACACAATGCCCAGTGATGAAGTAGTATATTAATTTTGTACATGTTATTAAAACGTTAACAGCAAGTAATAAAAATGTAATAACATTAGATAAATTGTAAACTAACTCGCTTTAGGTTTCACTATTTTTTCAGACAGGAAAATGTCTATTTATTAAGGCAAGTGTAACTACACACAAATAAGGGAGATGATGGTACAGTGGTCATCACATAATTTTTATGGTGGAGGTAAATATTGCAATGAGCAGGGCTGGCTCTACCATTAGGCAGCTGCCTAGGGTGCCAGGATCTGTGGGGGCACCACTAATAATGCTACACACTAGGCGATTCTAGCTTCAATCCCCGGCTATATGGTCACTCAGTGACCATATTGCCGGTGATACCTAGCGACCTGCGCTGTGTGTGTGCTCCCACCGCAGCCCAGCGGCGGTCGCTGGTCACAGGAACTTACTAGAATCGCTGGTCACCAGTAAAATACTGGTAACCAGCAATTTGGTCGCTGAGCGACCAATCGCTACCGTCCAGGTCACGTAATGTGTATGGGGCTTAAGTCTGCCTATCACAAAATGAAGGATGTCTATGAGGAAGACATTGTTGTATTTAATATGTAGGTGACGGCTGTGGAACTTGGAAGACACCACTTCTACACTTTCACTTGAGGGTCTGGAAACTGAAGTGGCTATTAGTGGCAGTGTGGGGTTAGGGGGCAGTAGGTGCAAGTTTTGCTTAGGGTGCCCAGAAGTCTGGCCACCCTGGCAATGAGAATAATCCTTTTTTTAATTAATCACACACACTATTTACTAAAAATATCTACAGGGACACTGCTTTCTATAAAGCAGTATTTTTATCAAAATACTTCCAAAGGTTACTTTTTGGAGGAGCCATTATAAACATTGAGGTGATTTGGTCCGATTTTGGCCAATTGCGACCAATCGACCCGTTAAATCGGACCAAATTGCCTCTCCCTGACATGCCGTCGGGTCCAATGCGCGGTACATTGTGCATCGGACCTGACCAGGTGGTTGGACCGGCAGGCAGTATGGTCCGACCACCCATTCCTCCAGACGGCGAGGCGGGACGAAAGCAGGGACGCATGCAATCCATCACAACGGATCGCATGTGTCCCTGCTGCCAGGAAGGTCTCAGCAGCTTGCAGGCTGTCAGGTGTCCGTACACTGCTGCGAGGCATCGCAGCAGTGTATGGGCACCTTTAGCTTGGTTGATTCCACTGGTACCCCAGGACTGTGTATATTGTTCATCACTAGAGACCAGATTATATGCGGAGCGTTCACCCTCACTTCCTGACTTTTTTTTTCTTTATGTGAGGAAACGCCGCTGATAGGCTGACAGAATCGCCCATCAGAGGAATGGATTGAGCGGCCTGTCAGCGCGGCGGGGGGTGGGATGTGGGTGGAAGAGCTGATACGCCGCAGTGTGTACTGTAGGCTCTTCCAGCTACATCCCACACCCGCCGCGCTGACAGGCTGTCCACCTCTGCTGACACGCGGGGAATCACTGCGCGCCACACGGGTGCTGGAGGCCCCGAACAGTGGTGCTTCTGGACAGAACACTGACCTCAACCAACGGTGAGTGTAACTTACAGCACAGTTTCTGCTGGGGCATTACAGTATGTGCGGTTTTGCTGGGGGCATTATGTGCACTTCTGCTGGGGGCATTATGTGCACTTCTGCTGGGGGCATTATCTGTGTTATACTGCTGGGGGCATTATCTGTGTTATACTGCTGGGGGCATTATCTGTGTTATACTGCTGGGGGCATTATGTGTGTTATACTGCTGGGGGCATTATGTGTGTTATACTGCTGGGGGCACTATGTGTGTTATACTGCTGGGGGCATTATGTGTGTTATACTGCTGGGGGCATTATGTGTGTTATACTGCTAAGGGCATTATGTGTGTTATACTGCTGGGGGCATTATGTGGGGTATACTGCTGGGGGCATTATGTGGGGTATACTGCTGGGGGCATTATGTGGGGTATACTGCTGGGGGCATTATGTGGGGTATACTGCTGGGGGTCATTTACTACTTACTAATTGTATGCTGATTTAAATAAAAAACTATAAAATTTCACTTTATTTTGTATTTTTTATTTAGCATATTTTGACGCTTTTCATGCATATTTTAAGTATTTTTCATGCATATTTGCATGCATATTTCGAGCTTTTTATGTTGCATATAATCCTGTCTCTATTCATCACTACCTGCAGCAGGTAGGATCTCAATAACGACCGACCGACCCGCGGGACCGCGCATCGGATCGGTATCGGTCCACAGCAGGTCAGAAAAGGGCCCAATCAGCACACAATCTACATCCAATTGATCGGAATTGGATCGAGATTGTGGGGATCGGGCCCTAGTCGTCCTGGTGTGTACCCAGCATAAGTGTGTGTCTGTCTGTGACATTTGCTGCTGTTTGTGTGACTGGTGCTGCAGGGTGAGGTTTGTGCTCTGGTTGGCTCTCTGAGTCAGTGAGAGCCAATCAGAGCTAGCAGTGGGCCCTGTTGCCTAGCAGCAACCATAGAGAGGGAGCAGAGAGAAATTCAGACAGCCTCCTACGAACCTACCGTAGGAATTCAGACACAGCAGCCAGGGGAGGCATAGCTTTTGGGAACTACAAAAAATAAGCCACCATCGGTACACCATCGAATGATTAGCATTCGATGGTGGCAAACATCGGAAGGTCACCATTAAATGGCAAAACCACTAACATCAAAAGAAAATATCGATGTTTCGTAAACATCGACCATCGATGTCCATCCCTAGCCAGATACTAGATACAGCCGCAGGGTCATGTGTGGTGCGACGTCGTTGCTCGTCTTGCCGTCAGACTCCGCCCACATCCAGCTTGTGCATTCACCTCCTCCACCCTCTCCCTGGATTCCTTGTTGACTTGTACCGGGCAGTGCCATACACGTGATGATGGCTGTCCTGGATTCTGGCGCCCTGCTGCGGATACGGCGGATCCTGCTGCGGCTGCTGGGCTGCCCGGGGACGTGACAGCGCTGAGATGGGAGGTAAGAGGCCGGTTACTGCCGTGTCACCGTTGTGTAGTCGTGCTGCTGGCTGGGAGCAGAATACAGGAACGCGCGGCGCTCCCCCGCCAAATACCACCGCCGCCGCCCCACTCCACTACCACAAAGGGGGAAATGTTCGCAAACAACTTTGATCTCAATACATACATATACCAACTACCATATGCCAATTACCATATATACCAATTACCATATACCAATTATGCATCCATATGTATACGTATAGAGCGAGATACTGCTACAAGAGGGGTCACGGTGGATCTTTATTCACTTTAGCAGTGTTATGGGGCTTAGCTGCCCTCCTGCTGCTTCTGGGCTGACTGCCCGGAAAATGTCCAGGCCTAGTACGTAGTATCACTCACTCGGGGATGTTCGGGCAGACTCGGGAGCGCTCGGAAGTTCGGCCGCCAGAGCCTGCCCACTGTCCGCTCAGTGTGAATGGCGGCACGGGAACTCCGGCGTACGATCGCCGGGAGAGGGGGGAGTTGGAATGAATACATCATTGGAGCACTTAAAATTATTTTGGGAAATGAAACTAGGGATAGAATTGCAGTAGTCGGTTTGTAGGATTTATGTCTAGTGAGTAAATGAAAGCTTGAGATAGAAATAAAAGTGTTTTTGCGCATTTATCACTTATGAGTAAGTGGGGGGTTGGATATGTGACAGATAACTGCCCAATATCCTGTGTCTTCATTGCTTTTTATCTTAGTTATTATTCTGTATATAATATTATATATGTGTGTTATGTATTTCATGTGTACACAGCGGTAGTGACTCCGCCCACAGATCTAGGGGTTGCTCCCGATACAGTATAAATAGGAAGCACGAAGTAGTAACAGGCTGCATTCATTCAGTGATACGCACCGGGGAATAGAGCACTCCGGAAGCTAATGTAGCTGTCACTGTGCCGGGGCCCAGGCAATTGCCGCTGTCGCCATTGATAGCTCGTCTCGCTGTCCCGCACGCTCCCGTCACTAGCTGTGCGGGGGGCACGGGAAACATGCAGCACCCGCGTGTGGACCTCATCACGTCTCTGGTGTCCGGGACTCGGGAGGAGACTGCACAGTACCCGGCATACACTGTAAGGCTGGAGAGGACTGCCACCTACTTCTGGGATGTGTAGGTATATTTTATATAGATAAATTTAGGGGTCAGGCCCCACCTAGGCACAACATCTTTGGCTGCCCCCCCCCCCCCCCCCCATATGTATGTATGTGTGCACCCACATATATATATATATATATATATATATATATATATATATATATATATATATATATATATATATATATATATATATATTGTGTTCCCTCTAGAAATTAGGGCGGGCAGGGCGCTGCAGCGCAAGGGGGGCAGACCGGGCCAGCCGACGTCACAGTTGTGGGCGGTCACGAAAAGGGGCGTGCCCGGGCCGCGACATCGCGAAAAGGGGCGGGCCCGCCTGGCGCCGTCACTAAAGGAGGCGGGGCCGGCACCGCCAAAGTTACCGTGCTGCCGGGGAAGCGCTGGGAATCGCCGTCTAAGGCGGCGCTGCGCTACCCCGTGCACACAGCCAGAGCAGGCACCATGCTGTTTTAGTGGGGCGCTGCTAGCAGGGCAGAGCGCATTTTGCCCTGTAAAAATCGGGCAGGGCGCAGCGCCCCGCTAAAACAGCCATATATATATATATCTATCTATCCAAACAGATAAAGAGCGCACTCACCAGACTTAGTACCGGATAAAACTTCAAATTTTTATTTGATCCATTAAAATATGCAAGGCAGGGTCGACGTTTCGGGTCACCACATGACCCTTTTTCAAGACACACAGACGCCTGGATACCTGGAGCAGTATTGCTCCAGGTATCCAGGCGTCTGTGTGTCTTGAAAAAGGGTCATGTGGTGACCCGAAACGTCGACCCTGCCTTGCATATTTTAATGGATCAAATAAAAATTTGAAGTTTTATCCGGTACTAAGTCTGGTGAGTGCGCTCTTTATCTGTTTGGATATCTATGGCCTTTATGGAACATGGTCTGAGTTACATGGACACCCCAGCAGTTGCTTAAGAATATTGCGAGTGCTGTTTTTCTTCATTATTTATATATATATATATATATATATATATATATATATATATATACCATAATAAATAAAAACACCAGTACTCAGTCACCAGCAACATATGTACTAATTGAATGAAGAGCTCCTTTTCGTGCTGACATAATGACATGTGGGCTACAGTGCATCTTTTAAACTTTATTGTTATATATTGTGTGTATTACCACTTATATTAAAAATTTAAATTAGAAGCTAAGTTTTAAGTACCAATATTACATAAACTTTTTCCACATATCTCGGTAGTTCATGGTTTTTTTTGGTTACATATAAATATATGTAAACTACTTCTCAAGAGTGCCCCAAAAAAGAGTCTTTTTCTCCGTGTTATTTAACATATGTACTAAACCAGCATCTAATGCTAGTGTTGGAAACACACAATAATTGGCTAGGGGGAACACAGACACATACTTTTAGTTTAACATGACGATTTGTTTGCACTTACCATTTAATAGAAGGGTTGCAAACAGTTAAAGCACTACAGACACATTCTGATCCGTGGCCATGCAGCAGCAGCACTATGACTTTAGGCTCGTAACCTGAGTGCACTGCAGTGCAGGGAGAATAGTTCCTTGCTCTTGCATGGAACAGAAAGTAAACTTGTGTGGACGCTGGGTTCCGGAACTTCATGCTGTCAGTCAGTGAGTGAGCAGGGTATAGTGTTCCCGCTAGGCTGTTTTAGCGGGGCGCTGCGCCCTGCCCAATTTCTAAAGGGCAAAATGCGCCCTGCCCCTCCAGCAGCGCCCCGCTAAAAGAGCCTGCTGCCTGACTAATGTTGTGCCCGGGGAAGCTCCAGGCACCGCAATCTCGGCGGCGCTAGGCTTCCCCGGCAGCTCGCGGACTTCGGCGGGGCCAGATCCGCCCCCTTGTACGACGGAGGAAGCCCGGGCACGCCCGCTTTGGTGACGCTGCGGCCTGGGCACGCCCGCTTTGGTGACGCGGCGGCCCGGGCACGCCTACAACGATGCCGTCGGCGGGCCCGGTCCGCCCCCATCCCATACAGCGGCGCCCTGCCCCCAAAAATTCCTAGGGGGAACACTAAAGGCAGGCATACTGCCTGCATGCTCTGCTCGGAGGGAGGGAGGGACGGGCGGTCAGGGACTATAGCATTAGGCTGCAGTGCCGGTGCTGCTTGCCAGAGTGGGATAGGTACAGCGGCAGCCGACAGCAGCGCTGCCGTGCACACAGACACAGCTGTGGGGATGGAGAAGCTAGAGAGTTCCTCCCTGCACTGAGGAGCGACAGCGAGCTGCCGCTCTGTAAATTTTGTAAAAGAGTCAATGTCAGACTGACAAACTGGGTGACAGCAGGTGCCTTGCTGCTGCCGCCCATGGTAGGAGCCGCCCCTAGGCCCGTGCCAACAGAATATGCTGCCGCTATATAAATCACTGGAAATAAATGAATAAATTGTGAACGTCTCTGCCTGATTGACAGACTGAGGCGTTTGCATGGCAAGACGGAAGGTCGACGGTCCATTTCTAATGCTTGTGTTGATCTAATGATCCTGTCGACCTAACCCCATGTCGAGCTTGGATAGTGTAGTGGCGGATATGTAGAGGGGGTCAATAATGTAGTGAGGATTATAGAGGGGTCAGTGATGTAGTGAGGATTATAGAGGGGTCAGTGCTGTAGGTTATAGAGGGGTCAGTGATGTAGTGGCGGGTACAGAGGGGTCAGTGATGTAGTGGTGGGTACAGAGGGGTCAGTGATGTAGTGGGGGGTATAGAGGGGTCAGTGATGTAGTGGGGGGTATAGAGGGGTCAGTGACGTAGTGGGGGGTATAGAGGGGTCAGTGATGTAGTGGTGGGTATAGAGGGGTCAGTGATGTAGTGGTGGGTATAGAGGGGTCAGTGATGTAGTGGTGGGTATAGAGGGGTCAGTGATGTAGTGGGGGGTATAGAGGGGTCAGTGATGTAGTGGGGGGTATAGAGGGGTCAGTGATGTAGTGGCGGGTACAGAGGGGTCAGTGATGTATTGGCGGGTATAGAGGGGTCAGTGATGTAGTGGTGGGTATAGAGGGGTCAGTGATGTAGTGGTGGGTATAGAGGGGTCAGTGATGTAGTGGTGGGTACAGAGGGGTCAGTGATGTAGTGGTGGGTACAGAGGGGTCAGTGATGTAGTGGTGGGTACAGAGGGGTCAGTGATGTAGTGGTGGGTACAGAGGGGTCAGTGATGTAGTGGTGGGTACAGAGGGGTCAGTGATGTAGTGGTGGGTATAGAGGGGTCAGTGATGTAGTGGTGGGTATAGAGGGGTCAGTGATGTAGTGGTGGGTATAGAGGGGTCAGTGATGTAGTGGTGGGTATAGAGGGGTCAGTGATGTAGTGGTGGGTATAGAGGGGTCAGTGATGTAGTGGTGGGTATAGAGGGGTCAGTGATGTAGTGGTGGGTATAGAGGGGTCAGTGATGTAGTGGTGGGTATAGAGGGGTCAGTGGTGTAGTGGTGGGTATAGAGGGGTCAGTGGTGTAGTGAGGATTATAGAGGGGTCAGTGATGTAGTGAGGATTATAGAGGGGTCAGTGATGTAGTGGTGGGTACAGAGGGGTCAGTGATGTAGTGGTGGGTACAGAGGGGTCAGTGATGTAGTGGTGGGTACAGAGGGGTCAGTGATGTAGTGGTGGGTACAGAGGGGTCAGTGATGTAGTGGTGGGTACAGAGGGGTCAGTGATGTAGTGGTGGGTATAGAGGGGTCAGTGATGTAGTGGTGGGTATAGAGGGGTCAGTGGTGTAGTGAGGATTATAGAGGGATCAGTGATGTAGTGGTGGGTATAGAGGGGTCAGTGATGTAGTGGTGGGTACAGAGGGGTCAGTGATGTAGTGGTGGGTACAGAGGGGTCAGTGATGTAGTGGTGGGTACAGAGGGGTCGGTGATGTAGTTTGTTTAATCACTGTTTGCAATTGCAAAGCGCAACGGAATATGCTGCGCTATATAAGAAACTGTTCATAGTAATAATGTGTTTCGGAGGGGAGATCGAGTTGTTGGTGAATGCCCTGATTACTTATACTTCTACACGTGAACAAAGTCCCAGCACCAAAGGCATTAACGTTTATCCTTGCTGTACTGGCCTGCAGCCGTGGTCTGTCATGCTTACCAGTATGGTTGTTCAGTCGGGTTTGATACGAAATCCCGGCGTTCAAAATCCCGATGCCGGAATACCGACCGCCGAAATCCCGACCGGGGGGGGGCTTGGATCGCCCCCCCCCTTGCTGGCTCGGCACACTAATTTATTATCCCTCTATGGGTGTCGTGGACACCCATAGAGGGAGAAAGTGTCGGGATTCCGACCGCCGGGGTTATATCTGCATCCCGTTCAGTCAGTCCCTTGCTGCTGCAGAGAGCACTAGGAGTGGCAATCAATGGTTGTCATTGATGGCAATAGTGTAAGCAACCACCCTTTTATTTGTGACCAATCATATCCTGGGACATCAGTCATAAACCACTGATGATTTTATATCCTTGATTGTCATCTTTAGAGAGCACATACATTCTTTAGAAAGCACATACTTTCTTCTCACAGATCAGTGGTAGAACAGGTCACACGACATTCCTGGATAATGAGCTGTGAGCCTCTGATGCAGCAGGAAGAATCTGTATTTGCTTAGAAGTCCTCTTTCTTTCTTTACAGGTTATTCCGAATCCTTAACATGATGAAGCCACCACCAGGTAATAATAGGATGAAAATCTAATTACATAGTAGCCATATACAGTAAAATAATATAATGTATACTAATATAGTGTTCATTCTAGCACCCGCTATCTTTGAAAACCCATGCAGTTCCTGTTCCCTGCCTGGGGTGTCGCTGTCTGCTGTGGTGTTTCTAGCACAGGTCTGGTTTGCATATTAGTGATGATATACAGACCACACTGTGCTAGAAGCACTACAGCAGACAGCGACACCCCATGCAGGGAAGAGGAACTGCATGGGTTTTTGAAATATGGCAGGTGCCAGAATGAACATTTATATCTATCTATCTATATCATATATATCATTGGTAGTTGTTCCCCAGTGGGTGTGTGGTGCCATGCACCTGGTTTATTTAAGTAAGACTTTGTTTGTAGGCTGTGAGCCTGAAGACAATGCGGTTGCATTGAAACATTGCCGTTTGCCATTAAACACTTTGATACTAATGATTAAGTGCTACGTAACTTGGACTTTATCTACTTTATATAGCAAGCGGGCACCCTCATAAGTTTCATTAGCAAAGTGGCGTTGCTGGACCTACAACTTACATTTAATATATATTTGTTTTTTATCCAAACTGTTTCATGTCTTCCTTTGTGCCTTGTACTTGAATGAATCTTTTATGAACTTGACAGCTACTGTACATGATACTAATTACTGACAGTGACATTATTATTAATAACATCCACAGGTTTTACTGGTCTTTCCTTGGGTTTACAGGGTTCAGTGGAAGCGGGGTCTAAGTGTAATAATTTGCAAAAGATAGACTAAAGAAAGCAACTGTGGAAGATTTTTTGGTACTTATTTCCTAGCATGGCGCCCACGATCTAGATTGTATGTGTCGGGCTGATATCTCAAGCATTGCATGCATCTTATGTGTTTGTGCGGCATAAGATGCATGCGATGATGCAATCAACGAGATTTTTACATTGGAATCAATGTGAAATGGTCCGAGACCCAATGTTACATTTATTCCAATGTAAAAAGCCCCCAGAACCCCAATTTTAATTGCTACCCCCCCCCCCCCCCCCCCCTCATGGGTGAAATGGCCCCCCCATTGTTAACGCCACCCCACTATTGACGCCAACCCGAAGCGTGGCGAGCCCGCGAGGGGCGGCGGTACGCGTCCTCCAACCTTTTCATACCCCCACTATTCACGTCGGTGTGGCGTTCACTGCTATGGAGGAGGCAGCAGCATTGCATAACTGAAAGGGGTATAATAGGGGTGACCAAAACTATAAACAGCTACAATCAGACCGTAACCGTTAATGTCAAATAAATTATTAAAAGTTTTAACTTAAAAATAATTGATGTAAAGTAAAATGTGGCCAATCCAATGGGGGCACCAGCAACTCCTCATGGCCCAACAGATCATGGGCCTGATTCAGACCTGATCGCTAGGCTGCATATATTTCCAGTCTAGCGAACAGGACAGCGCCATCCGCCACCCCGACGAATGCCCAACTGCCACATCTCCTCACTGGCATGCAGCCAAAGGGTAGAGAATTCAGTCCATGGTCGAAGTGAACACCATGACCATTTGGTTGATGGTTACCAGCGGATACCAAAGCTGAGCGGTTTTCTTCTGTAGCTGCCTTTGATGAAATAGCGGGCTACTCGCTGTAGGTTCCTTGATAAAGCTGCATTGTGGGAAAGCAGCGAAACGCGTTGGTCTCTGCCTTGCTGGACATTGTCCCACTCTCTGGACTGACCCTCAACTCCTCGCGATCTGCTTGGAATTAGCAGGAATCCTCTCCCCCCCAGGGACCGTGGACCATATTCCAACTGTCCGATACGGCAACCCAAAGGCCAGTATTCAATGAGAAAAATTTGCCTTGTTTTATGGCGAGTTTGTGCTATTTTCGCGTTGGAAGGAGCATTTTGCTCTCCAAAAGTGAACCACCCTATTCAATGTGATATTTTCGCTGTCTTTTTAAGTGATTTTCTCCGTGTCTCTCCGTGTAGCAATTCTCCATCTTTTCATGGAGAACTGGAATGTGAACTTTTAAACTAAAAGGTTTTTTTTGTTTTTTTTTTTTTGTTTTTTTTTTTTTTGGTGTAAAAAAAAAATCAGGATTTTTTTTCTGTGAAGGGGCATGTTATTTTTATTCATGTGCTTATAGCACATGAATATATATTTAATTTAAAAAAATATATATATTTTTAATTTTTTTTTTTACACAGAGCAGCCAGCAGGGGGCCAGAGCTCTCGAGCCGCTCATTAGATATTCATATAGTCACTGCATCCGATCATTACATATGCACGATCGGGTGCAGTGAATACTGGGTCCCCCGCTGGCTATAGGGGGGGGGCAGCTTGTAATGCCTGGGTCCCGGGGAGCCCTCCTCCCCTCCACATATGTTCTGGGGCAGCCAGGGAGACTTTAATCTCCCTGGCTGCCACCGTCCCCCGGCTCCCTGCCAGCTCATCCGCTGCAGGGGTTAAGACTCGCCGCGAGTGGCGGCGAGTCTTAACCACATTGAATAGTGGGAGCAGGAGTGGCAGCGAGCCCTCCGGAACAGGGCGAGTGCATGGCGAGAGAAAAAAATCTCTCGCCATGCACGGAGAATTTTTTTCATTGAATACTGCCCATAGTGAGGACCCCCTTCTTTCCTCCAGCATTTGGGAGGCATCCATCTCCTCAGCCCAGCAGGGCTCTGCATTGGTCAATTGGGAGCAATTCTGCCCACCCCCATTGGGACATTTACACCCCACAGCCATCTATCCACCAGTGAGAAGCATCGTTTGGAAATACCTCCAGTGGCCACGGAACTCATACCATCTTTCCAGGCCACACACTAGAGAGGATCCACCACAAATTGGCTGAGTGCTCCCGGGGGGGGGGGGGGTAGGGTTATTGATGGGCTGTTGGAAAGAGTGGATGGAGCACTCAGCCAATTTGTGGTGGATCCTCTCTAGTGTGTGGCCTGGAAAGATGGTATGAGTTCCGTGGCCACTGGAGGTATTTCCAAACGATGCTTCCCACTGGTGGATAGATGGCTGTGGGGTGTAAATGTCCCAATGGGGGTGGGCAGAATTGCTCCCAATTGACCAATGCAGAGCCCTGCTGGGCTGAGGAGATGGATGCCTCCCAAATGCTGGAGGAAAGAAGGGGGTCCTCACTATGGGCAGTATTCAATGAAAAAAATTCTCCGTGCATGGCGAGAGATTTTTTTCTCTCGACATGCACTCGCCCTGTTCCGGAGGGCTCGCTGCCACTCCTGCTCCCACTATTCAATGTGGTTAAGACTCGCCGCCACTCGCGGCGAGTCTTAACCCCTGCAGCGGACGAGCTGGCAGGGAGCCGGGGGACGGTGGCAGCCAGGGAGATTAAAGTCTCCCTGGCTGCCCCAGAACATATGTGGAGGGGAGGAGGGCTCCCCGGGACCCAGGCATTACAAGCTGCCCCCCCCCCCCCTTATAGCCAGCGGGGGACCCAGTATTCACTGCACCCGATCGTGCATATGTAATGATCGGATGCAGTGACTATATGAATATCTAATGAGCGGCTCGAGAGCTCTGGCTGCTCTGTGTAAAAAAAAAATTAAAAATATATATATTTTTTTAAATTAAATATATATTCATGTGCTATAAGCACATGAATAAAAATAACATGCCCCTTCACAGAAAAAAAATCCTGATTTTTTTTTTTTTTTTTTTTTTTTTTTACACCAAAAAAAAAAACAAAAAAAACCTTTTAGTTTAAAAGTTCACATTCCAGTTCTCCATGAAAAGATGGAGAATTGCTACACGGAGAGACACGGAGAAAATCACTTAAAAAGACAGCGAAAATATCACATTGAATAGGGTGGTTCACTTTTGGAGAGCAAAATGCTCCTTCCAACGCGAAAATAGCACAAACTCTCCATAAAACAAGGCAAATTTTTCTCATTGAATACTGGCCTTTGGGTTGCCGTATCGGACAGTTGGAATATGGTCCACGGTCCCTGGGGAGGAGAGGATTCCTGCTAATTCCAAGCAGATCGCGAGGAGTTGAGGGTCAGTCCAGAGAGTGGGACAATGTCCAGCAAGGCAGAGACCAACGCGTTTCGCTGCTTTCCCACAATGCAGCTTTATCAAGGAACCTACAGCGAGTAGCCCGCTATTTCATCAAAGGCAGCTACAGAAGAAAACCGCTCAGCTTTTACCATCCGTTAACCGCTGGTAACCATCAACCAAATGGTCATGGTGTTCACTTCGACCATGGACTGAATTCTCTACCCTTTGGCTGCATGCCAGTGAGGAGATGTGGCAGTTGGGCATTCGTCGGGGTGGCGGATGGCGCTGTCCTGTTCGCTAGACTGGAAATATATGCAGCCTAGCGATCAGGTCTGAATCAGGCCCATGATCTGTTGGGCCATGAGGAGTTGCTGGTGCCCCCATTGGATTGGCCACATTTTACTTTACATCAATTATTTTTAAGTTAAAACTTTTAATAATTTATTTGACATTAACGGTTACGGTCTGATTGTAGCTGTTTATAGTTTTGGTCACCCCTATTATACCCCTTTCAGTTATGCAATGCTGCTGCCTCCTCCATAGCAGTGAACGGGATCTGTGTTACCAGTTCAGACTGCCCAGCAACCCGGCTCCGACTCCAGTAAATCCCTTCTTTTAACTCGGGTCGGAATGCCGGGTTGCTGGACATGGGTTTTTGAAAAGGAGAGTCCCCGGTTGGACCCGGGTTATTTGTGCAGTGTGAAAGGGGTTTTAGATGCGATGGGTGTGATGTGCCTTTATGTTGTCTTTTGTTTCTCCATGTTCAAATCAAGTTTCACCTTTAAACATTTTTTTCACCTACATGCAGCAGGAGCCACTGCAGTCATTACATGTGGGGATAGAGTAGGTGTACTGGAGGAGTGGCACTTTAAGAAAACTTTACTGCTGCAGGCTCCTCCCTCCTCTATCCCCACCCAGACCCCAGTCTTAGAAAAAGTGCCCGGAGGAGTAGGTTCTCTGGGCCTCTTCTCCTCAGGGAGTTAGGTCTTTTTACTTTTATTTTTATTTTTTTATTCTTTGGAAATTTTTATTTTTACTGCTGAACATCAGGCAGACCCCTCCGCAGGGTCTGCCTGCTCCGTGGGACCTGGAGGGGTGCTGGTCGCCACTGCCCGCAGTGCGCCTTCCACGCATCCGGCCACCGGTGCCACCGCATCGGGGACCCGCCGCAGCTGCACGCGGCTCGCGTTACGGGTCCAAGGCCTGGCCACTGCTCCAGGAATGAAGGCAGCATCGCTGCAGGTAAGCGGCGCTGTGCGCCGAAATGTGGCCTGAGACGGGCGGGCGCACCCGTTCTCTAATGTTACAGCAGCCGAAGTCCTGACGGCCGCCATTTTGGTGTGCGTCAGTGGGGACAGAATCAGAGCGGAGGCTGTACACAGCGCTCCGCTCTAGCAAAGCTACGCGCCGGAGGGAGAGGGAGGGCTTAGGTGACGTCACCGGGTGCCGCCCTTTCTCTTTCTCTCTCTCTCTCTCTCTGCCGGCGCCATTGCTGTCCCACCGCAAGGCTGATCTGAGGACATCGTGTACCGCGCTCCAGCGCACGCACTGCAGTCCAGCGCTCCCCCTTATCCACTACAGAGAAGGTCTGTAAGTTACTGGGGGATTATTTTTGTGCACAGTTTACAGAGATTGTGCATAATCTCTGATACAAGGGCGGAAGGCTCCCCCTCCCTATCCTAGCTCAGCTCCGCTGCTCTAGGCATAGAATATCTGTTGCTTACAGTGTGTGCACTTGGTATATTTGTGTCTGTGTGAGTGTGTGATTCTAGAACTAATCTCATACACTGACAATATGGCAGGAAAAGCTGCCTCCAAGGCTGCTCTTAAAGTTTTCACCTGTAAAACTTGTAAGGAGCAATTCACCCAGCATATAAAGGGTGTCTCTTTGTGTGAATCTTGTTATCAGGCAAAGCACACACAGGATGTGGAGCCTCAGACACAGACTTCTCAGTCAGATTCTTCTGAACCTTTGTTACAGGATGTGTTGGCTGGATTAGCTGCAGAATTAGCTGCTTCCAGGAAGGACAGGGAGCGTTTTCAGGCTCACCTCTCCATGATGGGTTCTACTGAACCAGCCTGGGTTAAGACCCTTATACAGTCTGTGGGCTCTTTGTCCAACCCAGTGGCTGGCCCTTCACGCCCTCCACAAAAGCGTCCTAGATCACCCATAGGTTCAATACAGGGAGCTGATATTGATACTGATGGGGATGAGGATGTGGATTTACTTCAGGTAGATGAACCTGAACACATTCAGGATGAGGCGCTACAGCGTGATGATCCTCAGGGGGTAGAGGGCCTGATTCAAGCAGTTCGCACCACACTTAATTTGGTTGAGGAGGATGCTCCTGTTCCTTTGTCCATATTTGGTCGGACACAAAAGCATCAGGTTACCTTCCCTGATTCGGATGAATTGGACAGACCACTTATTAATGTGTGGAAAACGCCAGACAGAAAATTCCAATTGTCTAGGCGCATGAAACTGCTCTACCCTTTTTCTCCTGAATCTAGGGAAAAATGGGAGACTCCGCCTCCAGCTGATGTCTCGCTGTCCAGGCTCTCCAAGCGAACCACGCTTCCAGTTCAGGCTGCTGTGGCTCTGAAGGAGGCTCCTGACCGTCGTCTTGAGACCACGGTAAAATCTATTTACACCACGGCAGGGGTTTTACTCAGACCAGCCTTAGCTTCAGCCTGGGTCAGTAAGGCCATGGAGAAATGGGCTGAGGAGCTTGCATTGGGTTTACAGAGCGGTAGGCCCCGTGAAGAGCTGCTACAGCTGGCTCTGTATGTCAAGGATGCAGCTGCCTATACAGGAGAAGCTGCTTCAGATGTAGCTGAGTTGGGGGCAAAAATCTCAGCTTCAGCTGTATTGGCCAGACGTACTATCTGGTTAAGGTCTTGGCAGGCGGAGGCCGACATTAAAAAGGCAGTAGAAGCTTTGCCTTATGCGGGAGATATGTTGTTTGGGCCTGAGCTTGACAAGCTCATTGCTCAAGCTACCGGAGGTAAGTCTACCTTCCTCCCTTCGGCCACTCCCCCACCGAAAAGACAATTTACGGGTCCGTCCTTTCGGGCTTTTAGAGGGGGCGCCTCATTTAGAGGACGTGCCAGGGGAGGCTTTTCGTCCTTTCGAGGGCGTAGAGGCAGAGGTGGCAGAGGTGCCGCAGCCGCAGTTACCTCTACCCGCCATGCAGAACCCAAGGTTGCAGACAAACCTGTGGCATGACGGGCTTCCCGCCCATTTGGGGGACCCCAAGGTGGGCGCAAGGTTATCCCTCTTCGAGAACGTCTGGAGGTCTCACTGTCGAGACAGTTGGGTGCTTCAGATTGTGGAACACGGGTACAAACTGGAGTTTGTTCAGGCTCCGCCGAACAGATTTTTTACAACAGGCCTACCTGCTTTAGCAACAACACAAGCAGCTTTGGTCAACTCCATTCAAAGTTTTTTACAAGCAGGGGTCGTTATACCTGTCCCCAAAGCTCAGGAAAAGCTGGGTTACTACTCAAGTCTTTTTCTAGTACCGAAGCCGGACGGTTCGGTAAGACCCATTCTCAATCTGAAGCACCTCAACGATTACATCGTGTACCACAGGTTCAAGATGGAATCCATAAGGTCAGTCATTGCAAGCCTGGAGCCAAGGGAGTTTCTCTTATCTCTGGACATAAAGGATGCCTATTTGCATATCCCGATCTGGGAACCACACCATCGGTTCCTCAGGTTTGCTATTCGCAATCAGCATTACCAGTTCAGAGCACTCCCTTTCGGTCTTTCATCAGCTCCAAGAACCTTCACAAAGGTTATGGCTTGCATGATATCAGCCCTTCGGATTCAGGGGATAACGATTGTGCCCTATCTGGACGATCTACTCCTAAAAGCATCCTCACCGCAGAAGCTACAACAGGATGCCCGGACTACCTGCGACTTCCTGGTTCAGAACGGATGGATCCTGAACTTCAAAAAGTCACAGCTGGAACCAACACAAGTGATTTTGTTTCTGGGTCTGTTGTTCGACACTGTCCAGGAAAGGGTTTTTCTGCCATTATCCAAAGTCACAGTTATCCAGCAGAGGGTTCGTCAGGTTCTGACGCCTCGCAGAGTATCGGTGCATTTGTGCACCAAGCTGTTAGGCCTGATGGTGGCAGCCTTCGAGGCCCTATCTTACGGAAGGTTTCATTCCAGGACCTTCCAAGGCAATCTTCTGGCTCAATGGTCGGGGTCCCATCTTCAAATCCACAAGACCATTGTTCTTTCCAAGGAAGCTCGACTCTCTCTTCAATGGTGGCTGGATACATCCAACCTTACCAAGGGTCGCTCCTTCCAGTCTCAAGTCTGGACCATGGTGACCACAGATGCCAGCCTTCGGGGTTGGGGTGCGGTCACGCTGGGTCGCACTTTCCAGGGTCTTTGGACCAGCCAGGAAGCCCGGTTACCCATAAACATCTTGGAGTTACGGGCTATCAGGTTGGCACTGGCTCAGGCCCACCCCCTACTTGTCGGCTTGCCGGTAAGGATACAGTCGGACAACATCACGGCAGTATCCTATATCAACCGACAAGGGGGCACCAGGAGCAGGACAGCCATGCGGGAAGTCCGCCCGATTCTGTCCTGGGCAGAGACATACACCACCGGTTTCTCCGCAGTCTTTATTCCAGGAGTGGAAAATTGGGAGGCGGATTACCTCAGCAGGCAGGATCTCCACCCGGGAGAGTGGGGCCTTCATCCGGAGGTTTTACAACAGCTGGTTCAGAGATGGGGGATGCCACAGATAGATCTCATGGCATCCAGACTGAATCACAAACTTCCGCAGTATTGTGCAAGGGCTCAGGATCCAGCGGCTGCGGCAGTGGATGCCCTCTCCATCCCCTGGAACTTCGACCTGGTATATCTCTTCCCTCCTATTCCGTTACTTCAAAAGGTACTCAAACGGATAAAGAGGGGAGCAGTAGAAGTCATCTTGATCGCTCCAGATTGGCCCAGGCGTCCGTGGTACTCCGACCTCAGGGACCTGTTGGTGGAGGAACCTTGGCGCCTGCCGCTGCGAGAAGACCTGCTGCAGCAAGGTCCATTCGTCTACCAAAACTTGCCTCGTCTACGTTTGACGGCATGGCGGTTGAGGCCGAACTTTTGAAGAGAAGAGGTATACCAGGAACGGTCATTCCTACAATGCTTAAGGCAAGGAAGGATGTAACAGCGTCTCACTACCATAGAATATGGAAGTCATACATCCGCTGGTGCGAGGCCAGGAAGGTGCCAAAGGCAATCTTTTCTCTGGCTAGACTTCTTGAATTCCTGCAGGCGGGACTTGCATCAGGTTTGAAGCTTGCTTCTCTCAAGGTTCAGGTTTCAGCCCTCTCAGTATTCTTCCATCGCAGGATAGCGCTGATTCCTGAAGTACAAACCTTTTTGAAAGGAGTACTTCGACTTCAACCACCGTTCACTGCTCCTACGGAACCATGGAATCTAGTGGTGGTTCTAGAGTTTTTGAAGTCAGATGTTTTTGAGCCATTGGACACCTCGGATCTCAAATTTCTGACTTGGAAGACGGTGATGCTGCTGGCTTTGGCCTCAGCACGTAGGGTTTCTGAATTAGGAGCCCTATCGTGTAAGTCTCCTTTCCTTACCTTTTACAGGGACCGTGCTGAACTACGTACTAGCAGGAATTTCCTTCCTAAGGTGGTTTCTGCATTTCATGTAAACCAGCCTATAGTGATACCGGTTCTTCAGGGTGAAGATGCTTCTCTGGATGTAGTCAGAGCCTTACAGGTCTATGTTAGGCGAACCCAACATCTAAGGAAATCTGACAGCCTTTTTGTGCTCTACGATGCACTTAAGAGGGGTTGGCCTGCGACAAAAAGGACTTTGGCAAGATGGATTTGCTGTACAATTAGGGAAGCCTACTTGTATGCACAAAAGAAAGTACCATCGGGAGTGTCAGCGCACTCCACGAGGTCAGTAAGTACTTCTTGGGCCATGGCGAGAGGTGTCTCCTTGACACAAGTGTGCAAAGCGGCTACCTGGTCGGGATCTAGCACGTTTGCAAAGTTTTATCGGTTTGATACCTTCGCCAGCTCGGCTACGGCTTTTAGTAGGGCAGTGTTACAGGAGCCCCAGAGCTCTCCCGCCCGGACTTAAAAGCTTGGGTATGTATCCCCACATGTAATGACTGCAGTGGCTCCTGCTGCATGTAGGTGAAATAAGGAATTTGGTACTTACCGATAATTCCCTTTCACCGAATCAGCAGGAGACACTGCACGCCCACCCAGCACTGGTTCTCCTGCCATGATGTTAGTGTGGTTTGTGTGTGTGTGAAAGATATACTCTTTCTATTGTTGCAATGTCTGTTGCATAGTTATTGTTACATAGGGAACTTTTCAAAAATCCTATGTGTTCTGTTTTGTTAGTATGTTCACGTTATGTGCATTGTCTACTAACTCTGTTTATGTTTTAGCTCCGTTCCCTACCGGGCTGGCCCTGGTCTCTCTTCTCCTCTCGGACACAGTTTTTCTAAGACTGGGGTCTGGGTGGGGATAGAGGAGGGAGGAGCCTGCAGCAGTAAAGTTTTCTTAAAGTGCCACTCCTCCAGTACACCTACTCTATCCCCACATGTAATGACTGCAGTGTCTCCTGCTGATTCGGTGAAAGGGAATTATCGGTAAGTACCAAATTCCTTATTTTATATCCAATCCATTTTAGAATCATGGAAACGTGTGCGTCTGATCCTCGCTATTGTGGGGGCCGTTGTACTGATCGCTACAGCAGTTGTTCTCTCAAGGACAGGTAAGCACCAACATCTTAGGAACTATCTGTAAATCAAATGAGAGCATAATCTGTAATACATAGACAGACCGCACTGACCAGCGGTGCCCAGAGGATGCTCATTTACCTGTATTCTTTCTTGGGTTCCAGGTGAGCAGTCACGCCATCATGGAGAAGATGAGGTGACATCCACGCCAGATACTACTTTATGTAAGATAAATGTACACATGGTTGGATTTTACTCTTTTATCTTGTGCTTCACTTAATAGAATTGTACCTGAAATGCTGCCCACTAAGGTGACGGGACTAACCGGGCTATATCTACGTTAGTTATTCCTTTTCCCCAGACACCCCTGTTGTTTCTTGTTCCTGGGACTTTGACCCAAAGTCACGGATGCATACTGCACCTCCCAACATTGGGCAACTTGGATTCAAAACGTGCCGCGCCAAAGGCGCATCCGTTCCAAAAAGAGGGTGGGCATGGCCTCAGGTGGAGGGGCGTGGCCTAGCACCACAACCCCTGCTCTCATCATTTTCTGGGCTTTGCCCAATGCTCCCCTTGCAGCTGTGCATCCCCTGGCTCCCTCCCTGCATCTTTTCAGCGATCACTAGATCTTCTGCAGAGCAGCAGTGATCTCCGGCTCCTCCCCACCCACAGGACGCTGCCACCTGCGTGAGGGACAGCAAAACAGTCTCCAAATAGCGGCACTGTCCCACTGTATTCGGGACAGTTGGCGGGTTTGGGGATAGCAGCCTCTCTAGACAAGTGGTCACAGCAGGCAGGGCTGGTGTAGGAGGGTATCCAGACTGATCATATACTGACTCATGATAGACAATCATATGGTTGACAGTCAAAAGGTCGACAGGGTCAAAGGTAGACATGGTGAATTTTTTTTACTAAATTTTTAGCCGACGTGCCGAAAGACGGTATCTCATGCCCTATCATCCACTAGGGCGTGGAGGGAGAATAAAATAGTGGGCGAGGGGACGCGGTACACTTAGACAGTGTCCATGTCAACCTATGTCGACATTGACACCCTAAAAACATTTTTAAAAAAACTATCGACCTTTAGATTCACGTGTCGGATTAATACACATTATAGAGATCACATTGGTAGAATTATTGGTACTTGTTTCCCAGAACTGCGCCCTTAGTGGGCTATTCTGCGAAAGAAAATCGCATTGCATCGCTCGCCACACTGTATAAAATCAACTCCACGCCGACGTAGATAGTGGGGTCATGAAAAAGTCGTTAGGATGAATTCTGCCGCACCTCGCGGGGCTCGCCACGCTTCGGGGTGGCGTGGATAGTGTGTGTGTGTGTGGTGGGGTGGGACTGGGCGCGTAAATTACATTGTATGATGTATGTAATTTATTCACTGCCAGAGAGCAGTGAATAAATTACAAAGGAAAATCACATCACATGCCACGCAAAAACCCCATGTGATGCGATTTCACTACGGTACCGCACGTAGTGAAATCGGGCGCCATTCTAAGAAACAAGTAGTAAATTATTTTCTGAGACCCTTTAATGTACCTTTGCAAAACAGGCAATAAAGTATGTTTTCCCCAATATTATCTGGTTACAGCTCAGTTACCAGACACCTGCATACAGAAGTCTGCGCCATGTGAGGATGACTGGATCTGGTACCGGGGCAAATGTTACTATTTCTCTGAGACACGTGAGACATGGACATCTGCCCAGAGCTTCTGCCAGTCACATAATGCATCCCTGGTGACTATTGATACTGCAGAGGAGCTGGTGAGTGTGACATGTGTCTGCTTTGACTGCATTAGTAGCACTGAAAATTAGGGATCTAGCGATGGTTCCAGTAATCTGGCAGAATCTAGACCTGTGTGCTAGGCTGCTCACCTCCCAACATTAGAGGAACGGGGAAGTGTGACATTTTCAGAATTTTGGGAATGAGTGGAAATAGAGTGAATTTGTGAATTGGTGCGCTTATATTAACACCGTGAAGCAGCTAGATATACAATTCTTAAGGTGCCATTCAATAACACCCAACAACAACAGTACAAAAGAAAAAAAGAAATGTTCTCCAGCGCTCAGGTGGTTCTCATCAAATCAATCACCATTGAAAGTGATTAAATAAATGTCTCAAAGTTATATCACCATGTACTCCTTTCCATAGGCGATAGGTGATTAATGTCCAAATGAATACTCATCCTCCACAAACGGTACCATGCAATATAAAGAAAAAACCAGATAGTGCAGACTGATAATCACTTATCTATTTTAATAAAGATGTACACTTACAATTGCGGGGGGGGGGGTATAAAAACACATCAGTATCAACAACCCAGGGCAATGCAGGAGACGGGGCAGTCACAGCGGCAGGGCAATCCAGTCTAGATCTGGTCAATGACCTTCCTACTGAATGTCCGAAATCCACAAAGGTCCCAGGTCCAGATAGTAGGCAAAAAGGTGGTGGTTAAGAAGCGCTAAACGCGTTTCAGATCCGATAGATCCTTCGCGGAAGCAGCATCTCCAGTGAGGGCAGATGCAGTAGAAGCCCATTGGAGAACAAATACCATGTGACAGCCAGAAGATAATTGATTGGCCAACATGTATCAATAAATATGACTCACAGGGGACACTCGGCTTGCGGCTCTGAGGAAGCTAACTTGTGAAACACGTGTAAGCCTTGCAGCCGGCTACATTGTTTCTAATCATATTGAAATGTATTAACAATTTAAACAATGATACTGTGAAAGCGTTTGTAGATAGATACAAAACCCTACATAGGGAGATACAGTGAAATGTGTGTGTAGATTGATATAAAGCCCTACATAGGGATACCAGCCACCATCTTAAGTCTGTTAATATCAGGAATCTGCTAAAATTGGATAGCATATCACCATTATTTAACCCTGTCTTAGCCGAACACACGCAAAATTATAAATGTTTATTTAAAGGGTAATAAGCTATTAAATATTATATCAAATATAACGTTACAGTAAGATCTGTTGAATAATAGAGTACTAACTCATTCAACAAATTTTTATAATAACTATACCCGGTATTAAAATAAACCAACCCAAGATAAACCAACTTAACCTGCCAGAAAGGCAGAACATAAAAAATACCATCATAAAATGATGAAGAGGCGATTGCTAAACCAATACTAATAGCATTTAATAGCTCAGTGAAAAGAGAGCGGAATTATAACACAAGAAGCAGAACCTTGTGATATTTGGAAAACAGGCACACTTACGTCCACCAATATAAAACACCCACTAGATGGCAATAACCTCCAAGATATACAATAGATAAAGGAGGCTAGGAAACCAGTATAAACATACTGCCTGGCATAATCACTCCCAGAATCTAATAAAAGGTGGCCCACGGGTGGTATTTTCTGGACAAGAACATTTACTGTACAGATCCAACTTGGGGTAAAAACTGCTAAAAATATATACCTCTAGCTACTAGGAGGTCTGTGAGAGAGAGCCACAAAACCCCAATAAAATCTACTTGAGAAAAAAGGCAAAGGGAGTGATCATATAAGATACAGGCAGAGACCTATATATCAACCCTATGCAATACAAAAATACGCACGTAAACCAATATCCATCTAATATAAATGATGATTTAAAGTGCTGACATATTAACACACAGAAAAGGGACATCACATAAAACTATCTCGATTGGAGACCTAACCCATGAGAAGTACTACCAAACAGATTCACAGTATCACTTGTAGCCGGCCTAAAGGGAAACTCGTTTTAATCCCTATAAACACCATTCTTTCTTTCATGCATCTGCACGCCACAAATATATGTTGTATGTATGTCAAAGTCTTTTTAACTCTTGAAATTGTTCACAAGCCAAAGAAGGAGATCACTCTGTGAGATTCTATGTATTAAAAAAATCTACACAGGATAATTTTCTCTCCTTTTTAGTTCCAAATATCAATAAAAGTTAAATTTTAAATATTTTGGAGATTATTCCCTCTCTTCATATATTTTCTTCCTTAGTGTGCATCCAATCGTGCAATTCTTTCTCTTTCTAGTTTTTGGGTTTAAAAAGGGACAGTCAGGAGCTGATTGGCCGGTGATAAAGTACCAGGCACTTTATCACTTCTCCTCCCTTATCCCTGCTTCATACATCTACCCCTGAATTAACACATTTCTCCCTGCAGTGTAATGTGGTTTTGCCAGTGTGAAAAGCTACAATTTCCAGCTGCATTTCCTGCTTGTACATAAATACATGTTATACATCTGTGAGCAGCTGATATATTAATGTTATACGTCTGAGCGGCTGATATTCATCTAATATATTCTGTCTTCTATTCCTGACAGAGATTTCTGTACAGATTTAAGGGCATAGACAATCAGTGGATTGGTGTAAATTGGAGCAGTGATAGCAATGGCTGGACCTGGACTAACGGAACATTATACAATGAGCAGCTGTAAGTGTTCTCTCATTGTAATATTTAACATTGTTAATAATAGTCATTTATCCAGATCGCTCAGAACGCTTCAGGAAGATCGCTCAGCACACAGCGACGTATCAGCGCTGTGTGCTGAGCGATCTGTCAGTAAGAACTCTGATTTATAGATTTATCCAGCATGCTAGATATTAATCGCTAGGCGGTAGCGAGACGTGGGACCATGGCCGCGCATCACTATGGCTCACACACACACACATACACACACAGCGATGTAGGAGCAATTTCTAAGCGATCCAGTGAGTTTGCTTGAAAAATACCCACAAATTGCCCCGTGTGTGTGGGTGCCATTAGATTTGGGTGGGTTATATATATTTTTCCTGTGCAGGGTAAACACTGGTTACTTTATTTTCACACTGCAATTCAGCTCTCAGTTTGAATCTACAATATCTTGAATTTTAGTCTCAACTGTCTCTAACCTATTTTTGACCTGTGTAAAAAAAAAAATTCCAGATTTGCAATGTGAGGGTATTATACTAGTGCCGCTCTAAATATTAGTAGAAGCATCCTCACAAAAAAAGTAGTGTCTCCGCAGCAGCCCTGCGTAGTCAACATAGTGTTCCTGCAGCAGCCCTAGTCACCGAACTGTCCCCGCGAGCTGCTGCTCTGTCCCTGGCAAGCCTAGAGAGCACCTTTCACACAGTGCCGGTAACCGCCAGATCTCCTGCACTGGCAGATGCCTGCGGAGAAGCGCTCCATCTGCCTGAGACGCACAAGCATCTCAGAAGCTTGTGCGTCTCAGTTATTCTTGTGGCAGGATATGGCAACCCTGCCCGTGTCCGCTACAGGGTTAGGGGTTCGGTAGAACGTGCGTCTCGTGCATAAAGGGGAGTGCAGATGCAGGTGCATCTTATGCACAATAAAGGACGCATTTGCCAGTGCTCCATGTTACATACTGGCAAATGCCTCCATTTGAAACCCCCACTATCCACGCGGATTTCTTGACATGTAGTCCGTGGGGCTCGGTGGCTCGCTGCGCTCACCATACTTTATAAAGTCAACTAAACACCGGTGTGGATAGTGGGGGTATGAACAGGTCGGGTGGACGCGTAACTCATCCCCTGGCTGGGCTGGCGTGGATAGTGGAGACAAGGGGGTGAGACGTGGGGGGGTGGCCCACAACTCTGTGGTGGGTTTTGCTGCGACAGGACAAACCTGCCCCAGCAAAACCCACCACTCAAAGGGTTAAAGAAAACATTCACACCTGGCATATCATACATCTGAAACAGTAATGACGACATGTGTTAACTGGTAACTGGATTTTAGTGAACAATAAAGAAGAAAAAAAAACAATGAATAATGTCAAATAACAAGTCCAAGAAACTATAAAAACAGTCATTCTTCGCTTTCTGCATTCCCTACAAATGCAGCTGATGTTGACGCAGCTGCATCTGCATTTTTGTCTGGTGATTTGTCAGCCGTTGGACCAGAGTTAGTGCATGTAATATGCGCAGGAAAGCGTTCTCTGCACCAAGTGTTTTGCGCCAAATAAACAACGCAGTTAGGAGTCAAGATATTGGCGCGCAGTGCTCCTCGGTCTCTTGTTCCTCCACTTGCATGACCCCCAGAGCCTTTCAATGTTTTGGGTATGAACCCCGGTGTCTGGGTCCACGAAATTGTGGCGGTGGTTAACGAGCGCATGATGTTACCCCGCCTGCTCAAGTTGTTGAGTGCTGTACGCGCGCCAACAGTCAGAGTATATGGAGGTACCGGTTCAATATGCATCTGGATGGGGGACATCAGGGTGCTGGCGTCATGGCTGGCCACATCCGCTCCTTCATATTAAGCCTCTCATAGGATGCCCGTTGGCACAGGTCTGTGTCTCTGGCAGCAAGGGGTGGTGTTGTAAAAACTGCACCGACTCCTCTTCCGTCTGCGGCAGGTTATAGATGGTTAATGCTTCAGCATCCATAACTTACACAATGTAATAAATGGTGACAGAATGCTGACTGACTACGCTAACTACGTAAGCTCCAGCTAGCTGCACTACGGTACGCCGATTCTGACAGGGACGCTAACTACGCTGGTCACGAGAACACTACGCCGATTCTGACAGGGACGCTAACTACGCTGGTCACGAGAACACTACGCCGATTCTGACAGGGACGCTAACTACGCTGGTTACGAGAACACTACGCCGATTCTGACAGGGACGCTAACTACGCTGGTTACGAGAACACTACGCCGATTTTGACAGGGACGCTAAATACGCTGGTTACGAGAACACTACGCCGATTCTGACAGGGAGGCTAAATACGCTGGTTACGAGAACACTACGCCGATTCTGACAGGGACGCTAACTACGCTGGTCACGAGAACACTACGCCGATTCTGACAGGGACGCTAACTACGCTGGTCACGAGAACACTACGCCGATTCTGACAGGGACGCGAACTACGCTGGTCACGAGAACACTACGCCGATTCTGACAGGGATGCTTGATTGACTGACTACGCTAACTACTTAAGCTGTCACTGGAACACACTCTACTGACTACGCTAACTACTTTGACAGGGCCGCTGACTACGCTGGCCGCAGGAACACTATGCTGATTCTGACAGGGACGCTATGCTGACTACGTAACTGCCGCCGTGAAAGTACACAAGTACTTAACAAAAAAAAACTCTCTGCAGGGACAAATACAGGATTTTTCTAATGGAATCTTGTCATATTCGTTCCACCCCTCTCCTTGCTTGCATTCTGTCAAGGGGGTCCTGGGTACTCAGAAACACCCCCCCTCCTTCCTCTGTGTGCACTACTGCTCTGTTCACAATATTATAACAATGGGCCTTATTCTAGTTCACTCTTTCTGAAAAAATCCTTCTTTGCTGGACAAAACCATGTGCACTGCAGGTGGGGCAGATGTAACATGTGCAGAGAGCATTAGATTTGGGTGAGGTTTTACTTCAAAGTGAGATCTATATTGCAGTGTAAAATAAAGCAGCCATTATTTGCCCTGCACAGAAACAAAGTAACTCACCCAAATCTAATTCTCTCTGCACATTTTACATCTGCCCCACCTGCAGTGCACATGGTTTTGTCCATCTAAGAAGGATTTTTTCAGAAAGAGTGAACTAGAATAAGGCCCAATGTGATCTTTTCCCACACAACTCACTGCTGCCATTTTGTTTTTCCAGATTTTCTATCCAGAGCTTGTCCGCACATGCTGATGAATCCGAAGGTGTTTTCCTCAATCAAAACCAGGTCAAGAGTGAGAGCGGGAATTATCACAAAAAATGGATTTGTTCCACAGCGAGTTCTTTTTGTGAGCAGAGCAACGATCATGTTATTCACACAGGCAGTGCCACATTAAGCTCTAAATGGGCCTGGAGCTGAAAATGATCAAGGGCCTATTATGTGTAATATTAGGGGTTGTGGCCAGCACTATATATATATATATATATATATATATATATATATATATATATATATATATATATATATATATATATATATATATATATATATATATATATATATATATATATATATATATATATATATATATATATATAGTGATTCATCGCGCCCTACGGGCGCTCTTCACACCGTCGTAAGGGGCTGCGCCCCCTTAATTTGTGAACATTTGTATATGAGAAAGATGGTTAGAATTGTATGAAAGATGCCTGTATTGCAACTTCAGTTATAGGTGGAATGTGTTTAAATAGAGAGCATATGATGTGGAAGGGGGTGTGTATTGTTTTGTTTAATTAAAAAGCGGTTACAGAGTAAGATGTACATTGATAGTGTGGAGGGTACAGTGACATTTGTGGGTGTGTGTGTGTGCAATAGTATAGTAGGGTGTTTGAGTCAGCGGCTCCCCACTGGCGGAGGTCACGACACAGGAAAACAGGAGACTGGGTAGTGATAGGGGGGTGTGGGCATAAGGGGGACTAAAGAGGAGGGTGGGAGATACTGTGCAGCTTCTGCCAGTGGGTGAGGGTCCAGCGTGGCAGTACAGGATGGTGGCCCCTAGTCAGTGTCTCCTCCTACTGGGTGGGAGTTCGGGTGCATGAGAGCAGGAGGCTGGGCTATGAGGCATGATAGGGGCATGTGGGCAAAACAGCGTCAGCGACTCCCCAGTGGTGGAAGTTACGGTTCAGGAGAGCAGGAAACTGAGTAGTGATAGGGGTGTGTGAGTATACGGGGGACTAAAGAGGGGCTTAGGGGTGCCGTGAATTGCGGGAGGGGCGCGGGGGGTGCCGTGAATCAAGGGAGGGAGGGGGCGCAGGTGTCAGCGAATCGTGGGAGGGGGCGTGAATAAGAAAAGGCAAAAAAAAGGGTAGATAACCAAGTTATCTGGTGGAGGCGCAGAAGCTAGAGTGGTTCTGTCAAGCTGCAGTACAGTATTGTGGGGGTGTCACTCCCCAAAAGGTAAACAGAAAAAGAAAAGGGTGACTGCGCTAAGTAGGTGAATGAAATTGAATAAGATTAAACTATGTTGCCAATCAATATGTGAAAAATATTTATTAATGACAGGTAAAACAAGGATTAAAACACAATTAAATAGGACAATAAGAATAGGTTATCTTGTAATGAACCCAGTAAAATGGCTAAAAAAATATATAGCAAGAAAAAAATCAGAAAAACCAGGGGGTGTCATTGACTGATATAATAGTCCAAACGGTACCGTATTAAATGAACCGGCCGGTTAGTGATGTAGTCCTGTTTCGATTGTATCTCTCCTCATTGACATATAGCTGGATCGGTATCTTTCCTCATAAATATATGGGTGTGTGGATGGGTATGGGTAACCCCACGGGCAATCTTGATGGAGGATGCAGAACCCCCTGTAGTTTTTTTGGCCCAGTAGATGTTGTGGGGTGCCTCTAAATGGGCGGTGATCCCAGTAATGATGGTCCAGCAGAAAAGAGGTTTTGCAGAGATTTTAAACAGGCACTCAGCAGAAAGTTAGTAGGTCCAGTTGAATTGGTCAGTCAGCCCCAAATGGTTTCACCAACGCGTTTCGCTCCTCTTGGGAGCTTTTTCAAGGTGTGACTGTAGTTGAGCCATGCTGGGGTTTTTATACCCTCACTAGTATGGTTAGTGGGAGGGTTCATTGGCAACTGATTAAACAATTAAATAAATCACTTATTAAAAACACATATATAATAAAGTGGATGCATGAGCAGAAGACAGGAGTAAATATAATGGTTATTTACAATTAAAAACGAGTGTTCTAAATAGATAAAAATAGGGAATATAAGACAAACGGTTTTTGATGCGCTTCCGGATGTCCGGAAGTGACGTGTTTCCGTCTAATGGAACGCACGGCACCTCCGGTTACCATAGAGATGAGACGCAAGCGCCTCCTTCAGCCGGAGCTAGGTGCAACGTCCGCAGCATCGCTCTTGTCCCTCCTTTTGTTATATATAATATTGTATGGAGGTAGGCATGCTGCGGTAGTTGGAGAATTGTTTTTTTCCTTTAGAGACAGACTGCTGTTAAGCATATTTATGCATATATGGATATCGGGGAACTGGTGGCCATTTTGGAAGAGGGCAGGCATAGGTTTATCTATATATGAGACTTTAAATAATGTTTATGGTTCGGTTTTCTTAGCAGATAGTAGCATTGTTTCACAAATCGGAACATCTGAAAATCTGAACAGTGTATTTACATTGACAAAAACCTTATAGTTGGAGGGGATTTTAATCTCATCTCCTCAGCCCTACTAGATAGATCAAAACCTTCCACCGGTGCTCTATCTCTGCCCGAGGTGGGCATCCCTCTTTACTAAGATGCCTGGTTTGGTGGATGTGTGGCGTGATGCTCACCCCACAGACAGGGACAGACCTGCTTCTCCACTGCGCATGGCTCTCCCTTATTGACTACCTGTTCTTCTCTCACACTCTCTTCCCCTTGATGACTGCTTCTACCATATCACCTATCTTTCTCTCTGACCATGCTGTGGTTGCCTCCACAATCTCTTTCCCTGAAGACCCCGGCTCATCTAAATTATGGAGATAACCATCCAGATTCAGCAAATCTGCTAAATTTCAAAATATGTTGGAGTCCGCCTGGGAGGACTTCTCCTCTAACAATGCTGATTCCGGACTGTCCAATCCACCTCTTTTTTGGATGTGGCCTCCAACAGGAAATACTCTAAAAAATATGTATTACTACAAAATACATTGACTAAAGCCTTCCAACAATTCAAGACACCCCCATCCCCCCCATAAACAGCAGTATGGATTGGCCAAAACGCACTTTGACAAATACTTAACCGAGATGGGAGATAATTACCTATTTAATATTAACTATAGGTTTCACAAGTTTGGGAACAAAACAGGCCGGCTCCTCACCAATCTGCTGAAGGGCTACCAGAAACCTGCCATTATACACCCCCTAAGCACGGTTGAAGGGCAACTAGCCTCTTCTAACAAGCAAATAGCCCTAAATCATGCAGCTTTTTTGTAAGGACCTATATGCCACAACTTTGTGTTCTTTACTCATTCCCGTGCACTCAGATCTCATGTAACGGCTTCCTATCAGACCCATTTATTATTGAGAGGGGAACGAGACAGGGCTGCATTCTCTCTCCCCTTTTATTTGCAATCGCACTGGAACCATTGGCTATGGCACTAAGATCTTCCACGGTTTATAAGGGCATCATAATTGGTGGAGATGAGCTGAAAATAGCGCTTTTTGCAGACGATATGCTCCTTTTCGTGGCGAAACCTCTGGTCTCCGTTCCTCCGTTCCTGAAATCTTAAGAATTATAAATGAATTTGGAAAGGTGGCCAGATAAAAAATTAATATCACAAAATCTGAACTATTACCCTTAAATTGTCCAACTTCCACCATTTCCACTCTTATGGCTTCCTCACCCTTTAAGCTGATGCAGTCTCACTTTAAATATTTAGGGGTAATGATCCCTGGGGACATTTCGGACCTTTATAGCCTGAACTTTACTTCTACAATAGTTAGTTATTGCTAAGCTGGTCGGGTGGGCTGCTCTCCCTTTATCAACACTAGCGAGGATTGCAGTGCTGATCTTCCCAAAAATTTTCTATGTGATGCCAACTTCTCCCATTCCTTATAATTGGCTCAGATTTACGCCGTTTACAAAGAGCCATGATACGTTTTGTTTGGAATGGGAAGAAAACTAAAATTATACTCAACCATCCTCTTTTCGATGATACTTATCTGGGCTGGATAAAATTGCCAAAAAACTGAAAGCTGACTATGGGGCCTCACCTTATGTTACATATGGGGAAATCCCTTCTTCCTTCCTTCTTTACACAACTCACACTTCTTGCAGGGGAGGGCTATGCGCGGCAAATCAGATGTTTGACCAAAGCGGCCATTTTCTATCTTTCTGTAGTCTAAAAGAGCAGTTCCAGATTCCAAACTCCCAATTCTACATGTACTTGCAAACACGTCCCTACATACAGTCACTCCTGCTAGACCCATATCTACCCTCACCGACATCAGAATTAAAGCCTTCAAGCACTGGGAATCACACCCTTACAAAACCAAACGCATATACTCCCTCCTGATAAATCCCCCCCTCCTCATCCCCCTTTGCAGCCTTAATGGAAAGGGGACATACCCGAGGTGACCTCTGTAGACTCCTTATTTCACCACTATGCCTCCATTATGATAGTCCTGGGATCTGCTTATCTGCAGGATGTTCATTGTAGGTCTATACATAGAGCATATCTGCCTCCCTCGATCGGAGCTTATTTTACCCCACCCGCTGATGACCGATTGCCCCAAGTGCAGTAAGGTGCGAGCGTCCTTCTTTCACTGTTTCTGGGACTGTTACAAGGTACGTAGGTTTTGGAATAAACTGTTCTCCTTTATTAAAAATGCTTTCTCGCTCTCTTTACTACCATCTTCCATGGCATGTTAATGCATAAATTTCAGTGCTTGGGACTCCACACCGATTGATATTAAACATCTATATCCCTTATTCACTGTTCTGTTTACAGTTGCTAAAAAGCTCATTTTAGAACACTGGGTGTCTAAGTCCTCACCTACCGTATCTACATGGCATAAAATGCTCCTCCAACAATTATACTGTGACCGTAAGGCCACTTCTCTCACTACATACCAAGGTAGCAAATGTTTTCACTGTAAATGGGATAACTACATTTTCACGTTGGATCTAAGATCATCTACTACAGGGGTCTTCAACCCATGGCCCGCGGGCCACAAGTGGCCCACTGAGTTGTTTTGAGTGGCCCTCCACCTGCCGCCTCTCATTGCTGTGTAAAAAAAAAAAAAACCTTCCGCGCTAGTCCCCTTTGCATGTGGGACGCGGCAGAGGTGGATGTGCAGTGGCTGGGGTGGTCGGGACTGTGCGCGGACATGCGCATTGTGTATTTCCTGATACCGCGCACCTGTCGTCCCCCCTGCGCCCTTTCAGGGCGCAGTGACAGCCGCCGCCAGTCCTCTGATGAAGCTGTTGTTTCCTGAGACCTCTGCCAGGGACATGGAGCATCTTGTGACATTGCAGAAGATTCAGGCAGGTTTCTTAGGGAAGGGGGAAGCTGGCTAAATGCAGTGCTAACTTCGGGGGGCTGGCTGCAACGCGGTGCTGAGTATGGGGGGTGGGCTGGCTGCAATGCTTTGCTGACTATGGGGGGGGGGCGTGAGCTGGCTGCAATGTTGTGCTGAACATGGGGGGGTGAATGGGCTGCAATGCGGTGCTGACTATGAGGGGGCTACCTGGCTGTGTGGTGCTGACTATGGGAGGGCTGGCAGGCTGTGCAATGTGGTGCTGACTATGGGGGGCAATACTGGGGCACTTTGTGAGGGACACTACTGGTGGCATTTTGTGAGGGACACTACTTGTGGCATTTTGTGAGGGACACTACTGGTGGCATTTTATAAGAGGCACTGCTGGGGGCATAATATGTATAAGCAGGAGTATTGGGGGCATTATAGTGCAAGGTGCAATGGGCATCATGGTGTGTGGCATAATGTGTAATGGGCATTATGGTGTGTGGCACAATGTGTAATGGACATTACAGATAAACCGTGTATATTAATTTAAGTAGCCTGTCATGGTTTGGGCTTGATTTGTGAGGCGAGCTAGGTCACTGTGTGGACCTTAATGTTTATATGTCACTGTGTGGCCTTTAGCCAGCCAACTTAAGCGTGGAAGGACAACAACTATTCCTGCTGTAACCAATGTCTGGTCATGCAGGTTGCAAAAGTGAGATGTCAGGTAATGGTTTTCCTGCTAGTTCACACTCTTATAATTAGACCACGCCCCTTAGAATTAGGCTACACCCATTTTTGGGAGCGCGTCTACACCGTGTGCAATTTCATCAATATAATATTATGTATGGGGAGCTGCATTTTTTTCTGTTCGCACTGGGACCCTAATTGTCTAGAAATAGTCCTGGTGCTGACTATATATTGGGGATGGGGTTTATGTGTATGGGCAGCTGTGCCAACTATGCATGCAGGGGCTTTGCTATCTATAAAGGGCTGTGCTTTATGGGGGCTGCGATGTCTATCTATGAAGGACTGTGCTAATTACCACAGTAGAGATTAGTGGCCCTCAGGCTTCATTGAATTTTTTAATGTGGCCCACACTGTCGTAAAGGTTGAAGACCCCTGATCTACTCCATGCCTTCAGCAATGTTCCTCCTCCCATTAGGTGTCATGACCTGATAGTTATTTTTAGTCTGGATTACATCTCTCATAGCCTAACATTCAATATTTGAGATTGCTGGAGATGTAATCATTGCTACTATTATACCCCCCCCCCCCCCCTTCTTTTTTTTTTTTTACCAATGATGCTTCCCATAACAGGCATATCTGTTTGTTGTTTATTATTCATAGTGTGTGTGTGTGTGTGTGTGTGTGTGTATATATATATGTCTTATATCTGAATAATATTTTGTAAAAAAAAAAAGTTAAATCTGTTTACTATTGGATGTGTGAAATAAACTGTGGGCGCCATATAACACTATTGTGTGGTGTTTTTAAATATATATATATATTACACAAAGAAACCTTTTGCGCAAATGTCAGCCACTTATTTCATCCAGTATTACCAATACACCCTTGTATACCAACAAGGGGTTAAATTGCACCAAAGTCCAGGATAGAGACTGCAGCTACTTTCCTCTAGACTCGAGTATTGCCTCTGGGATTCAGAGGAGGGGATCTAGAAAGGAGCAGAGGAGAGGCGCTTCATGGTGCACTACCCAACATATACAATTTATTAAAAGACAAATGTCTCCACGATACATGAAAACGGAGACTCGTACCACTTTGGAAAACCCAGCCTTGGTCTGCTGTATATCTATCTATCTACCGAAGTTTAATATTAGCAAAAAGAGGTATAAGTGCAATTCAGACAGATAAAAATCAAGGGAAAAATACTCAGCATCTTATAGCAGCGACAGTAGGCATTCTAGTGCTTTAAAAAGTATCATCCCTTCAGGAAGCACATTGCGCCGACAGCTGTTTCAGTGCGTGTTACCGCACCTTAGTCATGGGCAATGCTACCTCTGCACACTCACCTTTAAAATACCCGCCGGACACCATTAACTATATGCCAAACACCTGTAAAATGCTCCGGTGGGAGCCGCTGGTCACGCGGATCAATAGGAAGCGGAAGCGGCGCCTGGTTGTCATGACAACGCCAGGACGCCGTACATGGCCTGGATGTGCGTGTCATTATTCAGGTAACCTAGTAACCAGCCCAAACAATATGGCCAGCCACCCAGCCGCAGATACGTAGCAATCTGCACTAGATACCTACATCAAATATAAGTAAAAAAGGGGCACAGCACAAGGGCTGTAACTGACCCTAAGATATCAGTACCTACGATTTAAAAAAGAGGTGTGGGCAATTCGAGAAAGTCCGTGGGTATTTCTACAGGTGTGCGGCTGAAAATGAGAAAAAGTACATTAAATAACCACAAAATGGAACATCACAATAACACAGTGTAACATGTAAGGAGAAAATAGTATAGATGCTTATACATAAAAAATTTATATATGCACAAAAATACAAGAAAGGCAGAGGAAAAAATTAGAAAATTTTGAAAAAATATACACAAAAAAAAATAGGTACTTGTGTATTATCACGGCGCCCATCGCATTGCATACCACTAATTAAGGTATGCGATGGCATGTGATGGGACCCGATTTCAGCCTTTCCCCGGGCTGAGCATACAATTTTGATATTGTGACGCATCGCATGCCATTACGCATCGCATGCCATTATAATGGCATGCGATGCGATCATGCCCGATTTGGGCTTATTCCCATGTTAAATGCCCCCGTACACCCGATTTTTGATTGTACACCCACCCTGATGGGTAATGACTATGTTAAATGCCCCCCCATTGTTAATGCCACCCCACTATCAACGCCAACCCGAAGCGTGGCGAGGTACGCGTCCTCCGACCTTCTCATACCCCCACTATCCACGTCGGTGTGGAGTTGATTTTATATAGTGAGGCGAGCCCGAAGCGGGGCGAGTGGACGCAAAATATATGTGAAGTCATCCGCGTACCCTCGCGGGGCTCGCTTCGGGCTCGGTGGCTTGCTGCGCTCACCACACTATATAAAATGAACTCCATACCGACGTGGATAGTGGGGGTATGAAAAGGTCGGAGGATGCGTACCTCCGCCGCTCGCCACACTTTGGGTTGGCGTTGATAGTGGGGTGGCGTTAACAATGGGGGGGCATTTAACATAGTCATTACCCATCAGGTACAATCAAAAATCGGGTCTGGGGGGGCATTTAACATAGGAATCAGGCATCTTGGTGCCTGTACAATTAGAAATCGGGTCCCATCGCATCGCATGCGATCATATCGGTTATACAATGCGATGTTTGGTTGTACAATGCCCTACGATGGAAATCATGGGCGCCGTGATAATACACAAGCACCAAAAAAAAAAATATATATATATATATATATCTCCCTTGTATGTCCGTCACTCCCTGCTTCACCGTTTTAACGTACCCGGTTGCCTTCCCCTGTGGATGGATGTCCACCAATATGTAACAGCAACTAACGGGCGTCACTCCGGGGCTTGTGATTCAAGATTAAATTTATTGTGTCACACGGGCTACGCCGTTTCGGGCAAGAGCCCTTCGTCAGGACCAAAAACACAGCAAAGTGTACCAACAGTGTAAAATGCAAAAACAGACCTACATATAGGGGACCCGCCATGTAGCATCCTCCTCCGGCCGGGACCGCCGTTGATGACTTCTGGGTTCACCCGGAAGTGACCTGCCTGTCCTGGCAGCGGAGGAAGCCACACTATGGAAACATGTAACAAATGCCAACAGTTAATAAAACATCTTAAAGTGCTGATGTGCGTATACAATATATATAGCTGCCAATAATTATCGAAGTGTATAATAGACGTGATTAAGTGAAACTTTTTTTTTTCATGAAATCTCTCAATATGAGAGAAGCATATTTCCCTGGACTTATCCCAAGACCGGCCACATGATGGCAGTGTGGCCTGTCAGTATCTCAATAGTGTGTCATCAAGTGCATACTGTGCTCGTGCATTACATAGTAAACATTCAAACATTTGTATCTCTTGTTATTAATGTTGTACCTGTGATTTTATATTTTATTTCACATAAATTTCTTGATTCTAACCATTCCATCATAGGGTTCTGTCCCATCAAATCTCCATTTTGATATGCATTGGGTTGTCTTACTCTTATAAAACTACCCAAATTCAATGTTTCGTTGAGTCCCCCCCCGGTTTCAATGTACCCAATGTGTGGATCCACCTACTCTCTATCTGTAAAAGACGCTTGTTTCTGTCCCCCCTTGTAATGAGTCCGGGGCTTGATCAATTAATTGAAAGCGCAAGTTCGCAACCCCATGTCTTGCTTCCAAAAAGTGTCTCGCCACTGTCTGCTGGCTGTGGCCCTTTTCTAATGCTGCCCGAATGGCTGTCCTGTGATTGGCCATTCGTTACTTAATTGTGCACACTGTCTTCCCGACATAGTTGGGCCCACATGGGCATGTCAGCAAATATACCACGATACATAAGTGAGCGCAGTGTATCACCCCCCAAGTATTGCTAAGAACAATGTGTGTGCAGGCAAACTGCGTACATTAACCCGGGCAGCAGGAGTCCATCATCAACGTTGTGATAGAAGCACCATACAGGTAGCAGGACATCGCGGCCGGGACCAGGAGGATCAGATGACGTCAGCAGTGTCAGAGAGGTAGCGTCAGAGTCAACCAAGAAACGTTCCCAATCCAACATGATGTTGCAGTTCAGTAGCTTTCACCCAAAAGCTAAAACAGCAAGTTTACCATACTCACAGTTTATACGAGTCTGTAGGGTGAATAGCGACACAGGTACCAGAGATGCCCAACTAGAGACCATGGTAGATAAGTTTTTGGAGAAGGGGTACCCCTATGACCTGCTGAAAAAAGCTAGACAAAAAGCTATATCCATCTCTAGATAGGAGCTGTTGAAAAGTAAAACTAAGAATACCAGCAATTCCGAAGGCATCTTTAATTGGGTAAAACACTTCTCTGACCAGAGTCCAGGGTTAGTTAAAAAGGCAAAAAGTATGTGGCTAGTAGTAGCTACCGATCCCCATATACCAAGCCTGCGTACCACCAGACTCCAAACAGGCTTTATTCGTGGAAGAAGCATTGGGGATAGAGTTTTTAAGGGTTTCTAAGTCCCGTATGGATTAGAGATACTTGTTTGGTTGTGCTTTGGCGCTGCCTATTCGTGTTTGTTTTGTGGTGTGAAATGAGGAGATAGAAAAATAGGGTTTGTATAAATAGATTTATTTGTTATTTATTATGCTATATGCTGTGAGGTGAGGGTAAAATTGTTAATCGGTATGGGGGGTAAGTTTACTTGTAGGTCCCTTTTGTTGGGGATCTATGGTCCTCCTGGGTGATGTGCAGAGAAAATGGTGGGTAAGGTTTCTGTGTCTGAGAAAGGAGCCTGTGTGGGCTTAAGGCAGTTTCCAGGGAAACTCCATTACAATCCCATAGGCTTCAGCCTATGTCCTTTCTTTCTTCACTAGAAACGTAAGTGCATTTATCCATTGACATTGCACTGAACTCAGACGCACAGCACCATTTCGTAACAGGAGCAGGGGAGAACATAGGTATTAACCTATGGGATTGTAAAGGGGTCTTGAGATCGCCTGAAGCCTTAAAGGCTCTCTCCTACTCCAAGTGACAAACTAGAACCACAGTAACCACTTCTAATTGGAAACTTTTACAGACATCCAATACCCTCCACCAAGGAGAGAAAGAAAGGACATACCACATTTCACACCACAAAACAAACACGAATAGGCAGCACCAAAGCACAACCAAACAAGTACACATTCTTCTTAACTTACATGTACGTGAGCTTTTTTATTATAGAAAAGTATTACTTTTTCATTGCTCATTGGTGCGCTTTTCTGTTTTTTTCCTACATGTCTGCTCTCGTGGGTTATGGTGATTCCCACAACTGAGTACAGCCGCACTACATGTGGATCAAATTATATGGACGGATCAACCTAAACTGGAAACTTGTTGCGCAATAAGTGGAACTTTTGTGTGTATATATATATATATATATATATATATATATATATATATATATATATATATATATATATATATATATATATATATATATATATATATATATATATATATATATATACAAATTATGTATAGATACAGCGTTGTATAGAAGGTACTCACTGGGGAAGTGGATTCGGTCAACAAAACATAGACATTAAAGGATTTGTTTTTCACGTTTGTTCACCTGAAATAATAATAAGTCTCCTGAATGCCTTCTATACAACGCTGTGGGGTGAGGTATGTCCCAAACAGTGGGAGCAGAGTGCCGGGGATTCTTTTGGATATATAGATCTGTGTCCTGGTACTCCTGCAGCCCCCGAGGGGATACGTGGCTTCGGTGCCCTCCCTAGCACCCCAATAATAATCCAGAAGAATGAGGCGGCACTCGAAGACTTGTGGCAAAGAAAATGTGTATTTTAAATCAACATCTACGTTTCGGGGAAACTATTCCCCTTCATCAGGATACAAGAACGTGAAACACAGTGAAATAAATAGTATCTTACCCACCCAGAGTCCCCGTGGCGTCTGTCCCCATAGTCCCAGCACGTCACCAGCCGGCTCTGCCTCCCCACTTCCGGAGGATGTGACTTCGGGGCGCCCGGACTCCGTCACTATGGCAAAGCTGCATAAACATTAATAAAGAAGCAAGCATAAAAGCAGTGAATAAGAACCCAGCAACAATTTGGGTATGAAGATTGCTCAATTAATCAAAGAATGTTCAATAATGTGCAATAATAACTTATTAAGAAAATATAAACATTAAAAATTACACTATATTAAAAATATTAATAAGTAATAAACAATATGAAATATCTAGAAAAAAAACCTTTGTGTGATTTCTGTGTGTGAGTGATAATAGTCAATAAGCTGAAAACGGCACTCTGGCTGCATATCCACATACATACTATGCGATACCCCTAGTATAAAAATCATTAAGAAAAACAAATGTGCTGATACCGAGCGAGACACATTGTTGATGTCAGATGCAGTGTGGGAATACTCTGCTATTGCACATGAATTTAGGGCAGACCACCTCTGCGTCCCAATTATGTATGTGCAGAGTTGTAGGTGAAATTTCAGATGAAAGAAAGTGTACTGAGAATGTAGTAAGCATTCCTGGGCTCTGGTAAGAAGGTGTGTGGCGACACACACAGAGACGGTGCTCCTGCCATAAGGATCACATAGATCACACTAAGGGCAGTATTCAATGCTCCCGATTCACAGTTTTTTTTTTTTTCCGGTGAATCGGGCTGTTTTCACTATCTATGGTGAGTCTTTTTCACTGAAAATGTGATTTTGCCTGTCACCACATCACCCGGCACACTTAGAGGCACCGGTGGCCGCATCACCCCCCCACACACACACACACACACCCTTGGAGCACCACGGAGGCCTGCCACCGCAATTGCTGGCAAGCCCCCCCCCCCCCTCCTGCCTGGGGCGCTACGGTGCACACCTGCTCATCGGCACTGCATACCCCCTGCCCTCACCTGGCAGTGTGTGGAGCCTCTTACATAAGCTCCGGTTCTCCCTCCTCATGCTGCCTAAGCTCCGCTGTCCCGGCTGCCCACTAGTCCCCTAACCACCAATGTAAAGATGAGCCGCCCCTAGGCATTGCAAGCGCCCTAGGCAATTGCCTAGTTTGCCAATGCCCCCCCCCCCCCCCCTCTGTGAGGGAGGGACATGATGTATTATTTTATGTTTCAGTGTGGCCATGCCAAGCTTTGCCGTGGCAAAGTGGCGGGCCACTGGCTTATCTCCAGAACCAGATTCTAGCGCAGAGCGGATGGCTGAACGATGCTGCGCCATTGTAATCTTGAAGGGGCATAAAGTTTTGCCTATGTAGTACAGCCCACACGGGCAAATGATGACACAAACAACTAATTTAGTACTTTGGCCTTTTTGGAAGTAAAGGTGCTATTAGGGTATTTCTTTTTGGGGGGGACTTTTAAAAATGTCTTCCCGACTGCGTGACAAAGCCCGTAGTTTGGCCTGCATAAGACTTATAATTGGGTACCCTCTCTCTTGAAATTTGTTGATCATAAGGTTTAACTGACGACCTCTGTCTGCTTCTACACATGGCCCTGCACACCCTTAAAAATTGGGAATAAGGGAGTCCCCGGGTGGTGGGTCTAGAATGGAAGCTATTATATCTCGGGAGTGTGTTCCTATCTGTTGGTTTGGAATACAGACAGGTAACAATTTGGTTCTGGATTATCTGAATTTTTAGGTCAAGGAAGCAGATCTCCGTGGTGCTGTGATTCAACGTCAATTTAATGGGACAATCCGGTCAGTGGCAAACGCAGGATTTTCAGAAGGGGGTTTCCAGAGGGGCGGAGCAAAGCATGGAGATGGACACTTAGGTGACCCCCTAATAGCCGGGTCAGTTAAAGTATTATAGATAGACCAAATGTATATAAATAATAATAATATATATATATATATACACACACACATATATGTATATATATACACACACATATATATATACATATACTTGCAGGGGTTGGAGCGGCACTCTCAGCTGAATGAAGAAACAGGTACACGTAGTTATAAGTGCGACGTTTCAACGTCCTTTATTTGGACATTTTCTTCAGGCAAATGTTCATTTGAAACAACATGGCTTTATACCCCACCGTGCTAAACAGCGTCACCCGCCGCCACGCAGGGCGGCGCAATGCGCATGACATCATAAGAAAGTGGTACCATCACCATGGATACGTACAACAACATACACCCCATTCACAGAAGTACTCCGCAAATGGGACAAAAAGACATGAATAACGGTAAATGCAAAATACTTAATAGGGCAATAAATATACAATATAGAGCGCATACATAAGGGCTGCTTTAGAAACAATTATTAGTGACATTAATTCATTACGCTAAAATCAAATGTAATTAGAATACTCGCAAAGCGAGTTTGTGTTACGTATGGCATGTTAAAGAGCCCGAAAACTCTTAAGTACGAGGAGGAAAACAATGCATACATAGGGGTATATCCAACAGAATACAAATACTGTAAAACTCAATAGGTGTGTACAGAAGAAGTTAAGTCAGATGTTCAATAAATAGGTCTAGGAACATAGGAGACAGGAGGCAGATGATAAATGCCTATGCACATATAGGGCCAACTAAATTGAACAGCAGAGTAAGCAATCAATGGACATACAAATACTATTTACGTGTCAAACAGCTAATGCCTGCCAGCTCGTTTAAGCCGCGGGGTGCCAATGTGTCCAAATGGTGTATCCACCGTGACTCACACTTCAATAGTTGCAAACTGCGGTTACCTCCCCTCAAATTTAGCGGTATGTGATCGATCATACGATACCGTAAGGAAGGTAAGGTATGTTGTCACGAAACAAAATGTTTGGGCACAGGCAAATCACATTTACCTCCTGCTAATGCTGCTCTGATAGTCGAGCGATGTGTGGTTATGCGTTCCTTAAAACTTCTCTTAGTTTTACCTATGTAAGATAAACCACACGGGCAGATTAACTGATAAACGACGAATTTGCTTTGACATGACAAGGTATGCCTAATAGTATACTTAGTACCCTGGAGTGGATGGTAAAATGTATTACCTGGTATCATACAGGTACACACAGTGCATGTGCACCGGATACAACCTCTGGGGGGGGGGGTTGGGTGCATTAAAGCTCGTGATGTCAGTTTTTACTAATATGTCACGCATATTAGGGCCCCTCTGGTAACAAGCCATGAGCCTAGTATTAGGGATGTTAATCTGTTTATCAGTTTAAACTATAGGCCACAGTTTTTTAGAAATTTTATTAATGACCGTACTAGCCTTTGTATATGTTGTTACCCAAGGGATCATGGGTGTCGGAGGTACGACAGCTTTAGGGGCTAAAAGTTGTTCTCTGGGAATAGCTGCTACACGATCCCTGGCGGCCAGGAGGTTCTGAAGTTTGTATCCCCGTATGAGAAATGTCTGTATCAATTTGTCTATCTGTGTGTCAGACTCTCTTGGGTCAGACACAATGCGCTTCACACGCACCATTTGGGAGAATGGTAACCCCTTGATGAGGCTAGTAGGATGACAACTGGTCCCATGTAATAAATTGTTCCTATCTGTCTCCTTCTGGTACAAAGAGGTGGATATAACGCCATTAGCAACTTTCAGTGTGACGTCCAGGAAGTTAATGGTACTTTGACTATATGTCATAGTTAATTTCACCGCGCTAGGATCAGCATTGTGTGCCTCAATGTAAGTAACCAAGTCAAGAATACAACCGGACCAAATCAACAACAGGTCGTCAATAAATCTGCGGTAAAGGAGAATTCTAGCTGCTATTGCTGATACTTGAAAAAATAGTAATTGCTCAACATAAAACATATATATGTTGGCATATGCCGGTGCGGCATTAGAGCCCATCGAGCAGCCATTGAGCTGCAGCCAGAATTTTCCATCGTGCAGAAAATAATTGCGACACAATACAAATCTCAATAATGCAATCAGAAAATCAATATCGGGTCCCATATAATCAGGCAGTTGAGCCATAAATACCCGAAAGGCCTCGACACCATCACCATGGGGGATGATGGTGTAGAGGCTCTTAACATCAAGTGTAACGAGCTAAACTTCACCAGTCAGGATAGGAAGTTCTTTAAGCGCCACCAAAAGCGCGGTGGTATCCAATAGATAGTATGGCTGGCGTACAATAAATGGCTGCAAAATGGCATCTATAAACACTGAAATGCACTGTGACAAGGACCGGCGGGCTGCAATAATAGGGCGCCCTGGGGGCGCAATAAGGGACTTATGGATTTTAGGTATACTATAAATTACCGGTACCACAGGGTGTTCTGGAATCAGCGCCGACATCAGATCCCGGTCGATAATATGACCATCCACAGCCTGCTGGAGTAATGCACATAGTTCTTTGCGGTACTCAGCTGTCGGGTCGAATGGCAATTTCTTGTAGGTGGCTGTATCTGCGAGCTGTTGATCCAATTCATCTTTATAGTATTTATAATCCATTATTACAAGGGCGCCGCCCTTATCTGCGGGTCGAAAAATAAGTTCCGTGTTATTGGATAAATTCCTCAAAGTCTTTCTTTCAAATGACGACATGTTAGAATGCTGAGAAGGTGTCCGGGACAAGGTTTCTTCCACTTGAACATCAAGGAGACGCATATAGGTCTTAATCGACGGATTGGTCGACTGTGGATTGAATGTCGACTTTGGCTGCAATTTGGCCAACTGTGGGGGAATAGGAACTAGCGGTGTCTCACAGGTGCTGGTACAAGGAGATGACGCAAAATGTTCTTTTAATTTTAATAGTCGACACAGGGAGTACTTCTCTACCTGCCAATCAAGCGAATCCATGTTAATTGACGGAACATTTGATAGTCCTTTTGAGAGAATGGCATTCTCTTCGTCAGATAAAGGATAGGAAGATAAATTGACCACTAGATTTTGGTCGGCATCGGGGGTTTTTTGCCACTTGGCTTGTCTCTGCCACTGGCGGCCCCTCCTAGTGAATTTCCTGCGCCGTCGTTGATGTGTCTCTGGCGCGTCGTCACAGCTAAAGGGCCAGTTGGCTGGCGTCGTCCACGACCCCTGCCTCTTCTAGGAGCCATATCTACATCACTGTTGGAGGAGTGATTGTCAGATGTAACATAGCCACGGTAGCGATTTTGTCTGAAAAAGGGACGGCGGTCACTACGGGTAGATGATGTCCAATTGTAGACTGTATTACCATCGTAGTCTGCGTCAACCTTTTCTCTCTTTTCTTTTTTAAACCGGGTTAGTTCACGTTTATATGCAGTGATCTGACCCGCCAACTTATCATACCACTTTGTATCCGGATCGGCAATGAGTGTTGGTTTATGAATGGTTTTTATGAAAACCCCGATGCCGACCAAAATCTAGTGGTCAATTTATCTTCCTATCCTTTATCTGACGAAGAGAATGCCATTCTCTCAAAAGGACTATCATATGTTCCGTCAATTAACATGGATTCGCTTGATTGGCAGGTAAAGAAGTACTCCCTGTGTCGACTATTAAAATTGAAAGAACATTTTGCGTCATCTCCTTGTACCAGCACCTGTGAGACACCGCTAGTTCCTATTCCCCCACAGTTGGCCAAATTGCAGCCAAAGTCGACATTCAATCCACAGTCGACCAATCCGTCGATTAAGACCTATATGCGTCTCCTTGATGTTCAAGTGGAAGAAACCTTGTCCCGGACACCTTCTCAGCATTCTAACATGTCGTCATTTGAAAGAAAGACCTTGAGGAATTTATCCAATAACACGGAACTTATTTTTCGACCCGCAGATAAGGGCGGCGCCCTTGTAATAATGGATTATAAATACTATAAAGATAAATTGGATCAACAGCTCGCAGATACAGCCACCTACAAGAAATTGCCATACGACCCGACAGCTGAGTACCGCAAAGAACTATGTGCATTACTCCAGCAGGCTGTGGATGGTCATATTATCAACCGGGATCTGATGTCGGCGCTGATTCCAGAACACCCTGTGGTACCGGTAATTTATAGTATACCTAAAATCCATAAGTCCCTTATTGCGCCCCCAGGGCGCCCTATTATTGCAGCCCGCCGGTCCTTGTCACAGTGCATTTCAGTGTTTATAGATGCCATTTTGCAGCCATTTATTGTACGCCAGCCATACTATCTATTGGATACCACCGCGCTTTTGGTGGCGCTTAAAGAACTTCCTATCCTGACTGGTGAAGTTTGGCTCGTTACACTTGATGTTAAGAGCCTCTACACCATCATCCCCCATGGTGATAGTGTCGAGGCTTTTCGGGTATTTATGGCTCAACTGCCTGATTATATGGGACCCGATATTGATTTTCTGATTGCATTATTGAGATTTGTATTGTGTCGCAATTATTTTCTGCACGATGGAAAATTCTGGCTGCAGCTCAATGGCTGCTCGATGGGCTCTAATGCCGCACCGGCATATGCCAACATATATATGTTTTATGTTGAGCAATTACTATTTTTTCAAGTATCAGCAATAGCAGCTAGAATTCTCCTTTACCGCAGATTTATTGACGACCTGTTGTTGATTTGGTCCGGTTGTATTCTTGACTTGGTTACTTACATTGAGGCACACAATGCTGGTCCTAGCGCGGTGAAATTAACTATGACATATAGTCAAAGTACCATTAACTTCCTGGACGTCACACTGAAAGTTGCTAATGGCGTTATATCCACCTCTTTGTACCAGAAGGAGACAGATAGGAACAATTTATTACATGGGACCAGTTGTCATCCTACTAGCCTCATCAAGGGGTTACCATTCTCCCAAATGGTGCGTGTGAAGCGCATTGTGTCTGACCCAAGAGAGTCTGACACACAGATAGACAAATTGATACAGAAATTTCTCATACGGGGATACAAACTTCAGAACCTCCTGGCCGCCAGGGATCGTGTAGCAGCTATTCCCAGAGAACAACTTTTAGCCCCTAAAGCTGTCGTACCTCCGACACCCATGATCCCTTGGGTAACAACATATACCAGGGCTAGTACGGTCATTAATAAAATTTCTAAAAAACTGTGGCCTATAGTTAAAACTGATAAACAGATTAACATCCCTAATACTAGGCTCATGGCTTGTTACCAGAGGGGCCCGAATATGCGTGACATATTAGTAAAAACTGACATCACAGGCTTTAATGCACCCAACCCCCCCCCCCCCTAGAGGTTGTATCCGGTGCACATGCACGGTGTGTACCTGTATGATACCAAGTAATACATATTACCATCCACTCCAGGGTACTAAGTATACTATTAGGCATACCTTGTCATGTCAAAGCAAATTCGTCGTTTATCAGTTAATCTGCCCGTGTGGTTTATCTTACATAGGTAAAACTGAGAGAAGTTTTAAGGAACGCATAACCACACATCGCTCGACTATCAGAGCAGCATTAGCAGGAGGTAAATGTGATTTGCCTGTGCCCAAACATTTTGTTTCGTGACAACATACCTTACCTTTCTTACGGTATCGTATGATCGATCACATACCGCTAAATTTGAGGGGAGGTAACCGCAGTTTGCAACTATTGAAGTGTGAGTCACGGTGGATACACCGTTTGGACACATTGGCACCCCGCGGCTTAAACGAGCTGGCAGGCATTAGCTGTTTGACACGTAAATAGTATTTGTATGTCCATTGATTGCTTACTCTGCTGTTCAATTTAGTTGGCCCTATATGTGCATAGGCATTTATCATCTGCCTCCTGTCTCCTATGTTCCTAGACCTATTTATTGAACATCTGACCTAACTTCTTCTGTACACACCTGTACACACCTATTGAGTTTTACAGTATTTGTATTCTGTTGGATATACCCCTATGTATGCATTGTTTACCTCCTCGTACTTAAGAGTTTTCGGGCTCTTTAACATGCCATACGTAACACAAACTCGCTTTGCGAGTATTCTAATTACATTTGATTTTAGCGTAATGAATTAATGTCACTAATAATTGTTTCTAAAGCAGCCCTTATGTATGCGCTCTATATTGTATATTTATTGCCCTATTAAGTATTTTGCATTTACCGTTATTCATGTATTTTTGTCCCATTTGCGGAGTACTTCTGTGAATGGGGTGTATGTTGTTGTACGTATCCATGGTGATGGTAGCACATTCTTATGATGTCATGCGCATTGCGCCGCCCTGCGTGGCGGCGGGTGACGCTGTTTAGCACGGTGGGGTATAAAGCCATGTTTTTTCAAATGAACATTTGCCTGAAGAAATTGTCCAAATAAAGGACGTTGAAACGTCGCCCTTATAACTACGTGTACCTGTTTCTTCATTCAGCTGAGAGTGCCGCTCCAACCCCTGCAAGTATACTATTCATTCGTGCAGGCACCCAGCCAGCATCACCTGCATAGTTGCTGTGGATTGTGCCGGTCTCCTGGATACATATATATATATATATATATATATATATATATATATATATATATATATATATATATATATATATATATAGTACTTGTTTCCTATCTGGGCGCCCAGGTTTTCTACGTACGGCACCGTAATGAAATTGGATCGCATCGCATCGTACACATACACGATATTGAACGATGCAATGCGATCCGATTCGATTTCCCATAGGAAACAATGTGAAATGGCTCAATTTAGCCAAATTATCATAGGAACAATAGTAAATGGGCCAAAAACACCCCTGAACATTGAAATGTCCCCCCAAAAGTAGTTGACGCCACCCCGCCATCAACGTGAACCCGAAGCGTGGCGAGCGCAGCGAGCCCGCGAGGGGCGGCGGTACGCGTCCTCCGACCTTTTCATGCACTACTATCCACTAGGGCGTGGAGTGAGAATAGAATAGTGTGGCGAGCCACCGAGACCGAAGCGTGGCGAGCGCAGCGAGCCCCGCGAGGGGACGCGGATACCTTCACAGTTATACGCGTCCCCTCGCGGGCTTCCCAGGTGTCCATGGCGACGCGGACACCTGGGAAGCCCGCGAAGGGACGCGTTTACCTGTGAAGATATCCGCGTCCCCTCGCGGGGCTCGCTGCGCTCGCCACGCTTCGGGCGCGGTGGCTCGCTGCGCTCGCCACACTATTCTATTCTCACTCCACGCTCTAGTGGATAGTAGGGCATGAAAAGGTCGGAGGACGCGTACCGCCGCCCCTCGCGGGCTCGCTGCGCTCGCCACGCTTCGGGTTCACGTTGATGGCGGGGTGGCGTCAACTACTTTTGGGGGGACATTCCACTGCTCTGTGGTTTTTTTGGGGGTTTCTGGTCCATTTACCATTCTTCCCTATGCTGATTTGGGTAAATTGATCCATTTAACATTGTTTCCTATGGGAAATCGAATCGGATCGCATCGCATCGCATCGTTCAATATCGTGTATGTGTACGATGCGATGCGATCAGATTTCTCTACGGAGAATAGCATGGTGCGCAATTAACTTAGCGGGCGCCCAGATAGGAAACAAGTACCATATATATATATATATATCTCCTATATATTTGGCTACATCTGTCACTCAAAGTGGGTGTCTGTGTCTATAACGCTCTGTTCCTGGACTTTCCTCTTAATGTGTGATTGCCTTCATCTGTGCTGAACACCTTTCTGAGAAATTAACCTGTTTAAAACAGGTGATGGCAATCATACATTAAGGGGAAGTCTAGAAACAGAGCATTGTGTCCCTCCTGGAGAGGGTCATGTTGGGAGGTATGTGACAGAGAACCAGCCCAGTGAGCCCACAGACAGTGCCAGACACCCACTGCCTTCCCATGTTGCCCAGCACTGTTACTCCACAGCCACCAGGTGAGCGCCCCCCCTACCGCGATTCGCAGCAAAAACACCCCCGCGACCCCCCCTCCCGCGATTCGCTGCAAAAAGAACCCCCCCACGACACCTCCCGCATTTCGTGGCATAACCACCACCCCGCGATCCCCCCCCTCCCGCGAATCGCGGCAAACCCTCCCCCGTGACACCCCCCCCCCCCCGATCGCTAAAAAAACACCCACCCCCCGCGACCTCCCTCCCGCGATTCGTGGCAAAAAGAACCCCCCCGCGACCCCCCCTTGCACGATTGGCGGCACCCCCCCTGCGACCCCCCTCCCGCGATTCACGGCACCCCCCCCCCCCCCCCCCGCAATTCGCAGCAGCCCCAGGATTAAATGGCACATGCAAAACACTGACATGGCTATGGTCGACAATGAAAAAGGCTGACATGAGTTTTTGAAGATTTTTTTTTTTTAATTTTTTCATATTCATTGTCATGTGTCGACATGGACACCAATGAAGTGGCACACTTATGTCAACATTTACATGTGTTGACCTTTCTGTGTTGATTTTTTTCTTGTGGCGATTCGCGTCACACCCCCCCGCAACCCCCCCTCCCGCGATTCGCGGCACCCCCCGCGACCCCCCCCTCCCGCAATTCGCGGCAACCCCCCACCGGAACCCCCATGAACTCCGCTCTCCCGCGATTCGCGGCACCCACCCCCCGCAACCCCCCCCCCCTCCCGCAAATCGCGGCACCCCCCGCGATTCGCGGCAGCCCCAGGATTAAATGGCACATGCAAAACACTGGCACGGCTATGGTCGACAATGAAAAAGGTTGACATGAGTTTTTGAAGATTTATTTCATTTTTTGAATGTTTTCATATTCATTGTCATGTGTCAACATGGACACCAATGAAGTGGCACACTTATGTCAACATTTACATGTGTTGACCTTTCTGTGTTGATTTTTTCTTGTGGCGATTCGCGTCACACCCCCCCGCAACCCCCCCTCCCGCGATTCGCGGCACCCCCTGTGACCCCCCCACCTCCCGCAATTCGCGGCAACCCCTCACCGGAACCCCTGTGAACCACGCCCTACCGCGATTCGCGGCACCCAACCCCGCGACCCCCCCCCTCCCGCAATTCGTGGCACCCCCCGTGATTCGCGGCAGCTCCAGAATTAAATTGCACATGGAAAACACTGACATGGCTATGGTCGACAATGAAAAAGGTTGACATGAGTTTTTGAAGTTTTTTTTTAATTTTTTGAATATTTTCATATTCATTCTCATGTGTCGACATAGACACCAATGAAGTGCCACACTTATGTCAACATTTACATGTGTTGACCTTTCTGTGTTGATTTTTTCTTGTGGCGATTTGCGTCACACCCCCCTACCCCCCCCCCCCACACCCGCGATTCACGGCACACACACACACACCTCCCCCGCGATTCTCGGCACCCCACCCCGTGACCCCCCCCTCCCGTGATTCACGGCACACCCCCGCGACCCCCCCTCCCGTGATTCACGGCACACCCCCGCGACCCCCCCTCCCATGATTCGCCGCAACCCCCGCCCCGTAACCCCCCCTCCCGTGATTTGCGGCACCCACCCCCGCAATTCGCGGCACCCCCCCCGCGATTCGCGGCAGCTCCAGAATTAAATTGCACATGGAAAACACTGACATGGCTATGGTCGACAATGAAAAAGGTTGACATGAGTTTTTGAAGGTTTTTTTTTTTCATTTTTTGAATGTTTTCATATTCATTCTCATGTGTCGACATGGACACCAATGAAGTGCCACACTTATGTCAACATTTACATGTGTTGACCTTTCTGTGTTGATTTTTTCTTGTGGCGATTCGCGTCACACACCCCCCCCGCAACCCCCACTCCCGCGATTCACGGCACACACACACACCCCCCCGCGATTCTCGGCACCCCACCCCGTGACCCCCCCTCCCGTGATTCACGGCACACCCCCCGCGACCCCCCCTACCGTGATACGCCGCAACCCCCGCCCCCGTAACCCCCCTGCCGCGATTTGCGGCAACCCACCCCGCGACCCCCCTCCCGCGATTCTCTGCAATCCCTCCCCTCCCGCGATTCGCAGCATCCACCCCCCCACAACCCCCCCTCCTGCAATTCGCGGCACCCCACGCGACCCCCCCTCCTGCAATTTGCGGCACCCTCCGCGACCCCCCCTCCCGCGATTCGCGGACACCTAAGTTGCAATACAGGGCATCTTTCATACAATTCTAACCATATTTCTCATATACAAACGTTCACAAATGAAGGGGGCGCAGCCCCTTACGACGGTGTGAAGAGCGCCCGTAGGGCGCGATGAATCACCTAGTATATATATATATATATATATATATATATATATATATATATATATATATATATATATATATATGGAAACTTGGGGGATAGGCACTCATTACTAGTATCCACAGAGGTGGGTGCAGGAGCCTATGGTTAATGATATAGAGACTTCCTATCCAGAGGATAAGTGAGGCAGCACTCCTTGTTTTAGATGCAAAAAGAGTCACATTTATTCCATTGATTAGAGGTTATATGCTGCACTGGGGTGCAACTGATGGCAATAACAGCATATGAACATGGGTTCAGAGTCTAATACAATTTCATAGTCACCAAGTGAATGATATGGCATATTGTATTAGACTCTGAACCCATGTTCATATGCTGTTATTGCCATCAGTTGCACCCCAGTGCAGCATATAACCTCTAATCAATGGAATAAATGTGACTCTTTTTGCATCTAAAACAAGGAGTGCTGCCTCACTTATCCTCTGGATAGGAAGTTTCTATATATATATATATATATATATATATATATATAGTCGACACAGGTAGCGGCGGCACTCACGGGGAGTAATGATCACAAACAGCCAAGTTTCGAGCTTAACGTTTCAATTCTATTGAATTTTCATCAGAAGCAATAGGAATACACAAACAACATACCTTAAATACACCCGATAATCCCCACCACGTGAAAGCGGCAGCCTCCTGCTTCCGTCCCCGCTTGGCGCGTACACGGGCGCTGTGACGCGTCATCCGTGACGTCACTAGCGTCTCCCGGTTGCTAGGTGACCAGCCGCTGTAAGAAACAAATGTACTGAGTTACATAGTGGCATGATATAATAACACATACATACAGTAGATAGCAAGAGAATTACAAAAAGCAATTAAGATTTAATTGTTCATTTAAACCGTTCGGGCTATAAGTATTAAGAAGGTAAATCCATTTAGCCTCTTTTTGCAAGAGGCACTTAGCACGGTCACCACCTCGTATGGACCAGGGTACACCATCGATGATTTTGTAGCGAATTGATGAGGGTCCATGTTTAAATTGTAGGAAATGCCTGGCTACAGGCTGATCTATGTTTTTACCTTCATAAATCTGGTGGATAGCGCTCCGATGAAGCGCCATACGCTCTTTAAATTTACGTACAGTCTTGCCTACGTAGGCAAGACCGCAGGGACATTTAATAAGATAAACCACGAAGGTGAAGTTACAGGTGAAAACTTGATTGATTTTAAAAATCTTGCCCGAATAGGGATGTGAGAATGTGTTGCCAACCTCTAGAAAATTGCAGGTTGTGCAACCTAAACACCTGTAATTTCCTGGTTTTTTGCTGAGGAAGTGACTGGCAGGTTCCTTCTTTATAATAGGGTTGGTTTTGACCACCCAATCCCTGATGTTTCTTCCTCTTCTGTAACAAGGGACTAATTTGGAATCCTGTAGAAGGGGTAGCTCTGGGTTGGAATTGATGATTGGCCATAATCTTTTTGCTGTGCTGTTAATGACTTTACTAGCCGGAGAAAAGTCTGTAATGAAAACTGTTTTTTTGTCCATCATATTCGGTATTTTCTTAGCTAAGAAATGTTCTTTGGGTAATGCTGTCACTCGATCCATTGCATCCTTGATGATGTGGGTAGAGTCAGTGACGTGCGGTGGTGGCTGTGAACGGAGAGGCTCTGTCACAGCCACCACCGCACCGCGACCCCCCCCCCCCTGGCTGCCGCCGACACCCGCTGCCCCCCTCCTCCAGCAGCAGGCAGCATCCATCCCCTGCCGCAAACCTCTGTCCCCGCCCGCTGTAACACCCCCCCCACGCACCTGACACCGGCGCACGCAGCAGCCGTCCTCTGCTGCCACCTCCATCCCCGCCAGTTTGACTCTCCAGCATAGCACAGGTCACAGCATGGGGACTCGGGGAGCAGGGGAGAAGGGAGCAAACGCGGCACTTTCGGAATCTTACATGACAGGGGCTGCTGTGATTGGCCAGCAGCTGGATCTGCTGTCCAATCACAGCAGCCCCTGTCAATTAGGCACTTCTAGAAGTGCCGCTTTTAGTGTTATTTTTAATGGGCTTTTTAGCCCACTGCTTAGCCCTGCCCCAAGCCCCGCCCCCTGCTTCGTCCCCTTGCAGTTCTGTTTGGGAGGCACGCTTATCGGTGCCTCCCAAACTAGGTTAATTCATTCAAACCAGTAAAATAATATAAAGAAAATACTTATGACACAGAATATGTGTCATAGGTATATTCTTTGTATTATTTTAAAACAAATTGACAGGGGAAGCACTGCCTCCCCTGACTGCACGTCCCTGGGTAGAGTAGCCCCTCTCTAAGAATTTATTAGCCATCACTTTGAGTTGTAGATTTTCTTCCTCAATAGTGTTGCAGATTCTGCGCACTCTGCAGAATTGTGAAAAGGGTAAACCTTTTTTTAGGGGATCAGGATGGAAACTAGATGCTAGTAAGAGCGAGTTACCGTCCGTAGGTTTACTGAAGAGAGTTGTGGAAATTTTTCCCTCTTGTAGAGATATTTTAACATCCAGGAAAGTTATTTCGCTGTTGCTGCAATTGTAAGTAAATTTAATATGTTCATCCTGGGTATTGGCTAGTAACATCATCTCATTAAATTCCTCGGCAGTACCCCGCCATACTACAAATACGTCATCTATGTAGCCTTTAAAGTATTGTATTTTAGAAGCATATGTTGGTTTAGACAGAAATAGATCTCTTTCAATATCGAACATGAAACAGTTGGCGTACGTCGGCGCGACGCAAGCGCCCATAGCACAGCCTTTCACTTGGATATAAAAGCTGTTGCCAAAAATGAAATAATTCCTAGTGAGTACTAGGTCTAATAACTTCAAAAATAGTTCCAAGTCAGGGCCTTCATATACAGGATTATCAGTTAGAAGTTTTCTGGTGGCTAGTATACCGCGGTCATGTGGTATGCTGGTATATAAACTGACAATGTCAATGGTGCACAATAAACAATTGTCTCCCTCGAAATTCAGTCCAGCTATGTCATTAAGAAACTTTGTTGTATCTTGTAAAAATGTTTCTTGTATTTGTACTACTGGCTGTAAATAAGCATCAAGGTATTTAGAGACATCATATAATAATGAACCTCTGCCCGATATGATGGGTCTACCGGGTCTACCGGGTGGCTTTTGAAGATTCTTATGAATTTTAGGCATTAAATATAATACCGGAATGAGGTATAATGAGGAAGAAAATCTACAACTCAAAGTGATGGCTAATAAATTCTTAGAGAGGGGCTACTCTACCCACATCATCAAGGATGCAATGGATCGAGTGACAGCATTACCCAAAGAACATTTCTTAGCTAAGAAAATACCGAATATGATGGACAAAAAAACAGTTTTCATTACAGACTTTTCTCCGGCTAGTAAAGTCATTAACAGCACAGCAAAAAGATTATGGCCAATCATCAATTCCAACCCAGAGCTACCCCTTCTACAGGATTCCAAATTAGTCCCTTGTTACAGAAGAGGAAGAAACATCAGGGATTGGGTGGTCAAAACCAACCCTATTATAAAGAAGGAACCTGCCAGTCACTTCCTCAGCAAAAAACCAGGAAATTACAGGTGTTTAGGTTGCACAACCTGCAATTTTCTAGAGGTTGGCAACACATTCTCACATCCCTATTCGGGCAAGATTTTTAAAATCAATCAAGTTTTCACCTGTAACTTCACCTTCGTGGTTTATCTTATTAAATGTCCCTGCGGTCTTGCCTACGTAGGCAAGACCGTACGTAAATTTAAAGAGCGTATGGCGCTTCATCGGAGCGCTTTCCACCAGATTTATGAAGGTAAAAACATAGATCAGCCTGTAGCCAGGCATTTCCTACAATTTAAACATGGACCCTCATCAATTCGCTACAAAATCATCGATGGTGTACCCTGGTCCATACGAGGTGGTGACCGTGCTAAGTGCCTCTTGCAAAAAGAGGCTAAATGGATTTACCTTCTTAATACTTATAGCCCGAACGGTTTAAATGAACAATTAAATCTTAATTGCTTTTTGTAATTCTCTTGCTATCTACTGTATGTATGTGTTATTATATCATGCCACTATGTAACTCAGTACATTTGTTTCTTACAGCGGCTGGTCACCTAGCAACCGGGAGACGCTAGTGACGTCACGGATGACGCGTCACAGCGCCCGTGTACGCGCCAAGCGGGGATGGAAGCAGGAGGCTGCCGCTTTCACGTGGTGGGGATTATCGGGTGTATTTAAGGTATGTTGTTTGTGTATTCCTATTGCTTCTGATGAAAATTCAATAGAATTGAAACGTTAAGCTCCAAACTTGGCTGTTTGTGATCATTACTCCCCGTGAGTGCCGCCGCTACCTGTGTTGACTATCTACTTTATCATTGGAGGGCACCGGGACTTTTTGTCTTATGCAGCAGTGAGTGCCGAACCCTGCACCTGTATATATATATATATATATATATATATATATATATACATACAGGGGCGTCAACAGCAGTGTAAACCCCTGGGCATAGCAATGTATTGGGGCACCTACCGATCCTCCAGCGGTAGGGGTGGGGGAAGCTTTGATGTCCCGCGGGTGTTAGGGGGTATTATATAAACCGCTCAGCATGTAGGGCCTGGATCAGTAATTTCCACTAATTAACCCTTTACTGCACAGATAGTGGGAGATGGGGTGGGAGAAGGGGGCATTGGGCTGAATGAAGGGGCCCTGATACATAACTTCCAGGGTGGTAGAGGATGTGTAATACGCAGAGGAGGGGTGTATAGTGGAGTGGGCTCATTATTCATAATTTTCTGGTGGGAGGACAGCTTGCTTGACTGCAGATATCTCCAGTTCCCGGAAATAGATTTCTTAGATTTTAATGTAAAAAAACTAGAGAATCCCACCTACCAAATGGTATTGGGGACTAGGGGATCAGAGTTCAGGAGGCAGAGCCATCCGCCAATGAGTTTATAAAACTACATACCAGGTGTGTGGAGCTGGAGCAGTAATCAGAAGCTGGAAGGCTGATATCTCTGGTTCTATGAACACTAGAGACAAGCTACCAGTGTCCATCAAATGGGGAGAGTCCCAGCTTTTGGAATATATGCTCAGAAAAACTCTAAGTCATACAGAACCTGAAATATCTGACTGGGAAGAGTAATTAACAGGCTTGGATGGGGACCACTGCTTTGAAGTCAGATATCTCCGGTTCTCAAGGTCCGATTTTTAAAATTCTTGTACCCATGGAAAGAGGGGACCCTCAGCTTTCAGCCTAGGTCCCTTGGGGGGGTTTCTGTGTACTCAGAAACCCCCCCCTGCGTGTGCTACTGTAGCAGGAGGAGGGTATGTATGCAGGGGTGGTATACAGGCAGGAGGTGGTATGCAGGCAGGGGGTGGTATGCAGGTAGGGGGTAGTATGCAGCCAGGAGGTGGTATGCAGGCAGGGGGTGGTATGCAGGCAGGAGGTGGTATGCAGGCAGGAGGAGGGTATGTATGCAGGGGGTGGTATGCAGGCAGGAGATGGTAAGCAGGCAGGGGGTGGTATGTATGCAGGGGTGGTATACAGGCAGGAGGTGGTATACAGGCAGGAGGTGGTATGCAGGCAGGAGGTGGTATGCAGGCAGGGGGTGGTATACAAGCAGGAGGTGGTATGCAGGCAGGAGGTGGTATGCAGGCAGGAGGTGGTATGCAGGTAGGGGGTGGTATGTAGGAAAGGGTGGTATGCAGGCAGGAGGTGGTATGCAGGTAGGGGGTGGTATGCAGCCAGGAGGTGGTATGCAGGCAGGGGGTGGTATGCAGGTAGGGGGTGGTATGCAGGCAGGAGGTGGTATGCAGGCAGGAGGAGGGTATGTATGAAGGGGGTGGTATACAGGCAGGAGGTGGTAAGCAGGCAGGGGGTGGTATGTATGCAGGGGTGGTATACAGGCAGGAGGTGGTATGCAGGCCAGGGGTGGTATGTATGCAGGAGCAGGGTATGTATGCAGGGGGTGGTATGCAGGCAGGAGGTGGTATGCAGGCAGGAGGTGGTATGCAGCCAGCAGGTGGTATGCAGGTAGGGGGTGGTATGTAGGAAAGGGTGGTATGCAGGCAGGAGGTGGTATGCAGGCAGGAGGTGGTATGTAGGAAGGGGAGGTATGTAGGCAGGGGTGGTATGCAGGCAGGAGGTGGTATGCAGGCCAGGGGTGGTATGTATGCAGGAGCAGGGTATGTATGCAGGGGGTGGTATACAGGCAGGAGGTGGTATGCAGGCAGGAGGTGGTATACAGGCAGGAGGTGGTATACAGGCAGGAGGTGGTATGCAGGCAGGAGGTGGTATACAGGCAGGAGGTGGTATGCAGGCAGGGGGTGGTATGTATGCAGGGGTGGTATATAGGCAGGAGGTGGTATGCAGGCAGGAGGTGGTATGCAGGCTGGAGCTGGGTATGTATGCAGGGGGTGGTATACAGGCAGGAGGTGGTATGCAGGCAGGAGGTGGTATACACGCAGGAGGTGGTATGCAGGCAGGAGGTGGTATGCAGGCAGGGGGTGGTATACAGGCAGGAGGTGGTATGCAGGCAGGAGGTGGTATGCAGGCAGGGGGTGGTATGTATGCAGGGGTGGTATATAGGCAGGAGGTGGTATGCAGGCAGGAGGTGGTATGTATGCAGGAGCAGGGTATGTATGAAGGGGGTGGTATGCAGGCAGGAGGTGGTATACAGGCAGGCAGAGCCAGATTAAGGTCTAAATGGGCCTGGAGCTGAAAATGATCAAGGGCCTATTATGCACAATAATAGGGGTTGTGGCCAGCACCTAATAATGTGGGTGGCGTGACGAGTGTTCTGGTTGGTTGGTCTGCTCATGGGTGTGTCTGTATTTGTGTAAATACTTTCAACTAATTATATATGCCTGGAAAAGGCAGGGGGCTGGCATAAGAAAAATGCAGGGAGATATATTGGCGGGTGCCCTCCAAAGGTGCACATGCAGGATGCCAATGTCCTAAGATACTTGCAGGGTGAGGAAGCACTCAAGTCATAAAAAAAATACAAAAAGCCGAAACTTGGTAGACAACATTTCAGCACCTTTTATGTGGCCACCTAAATTTACCACACCATATACCCCTTATACAAATCATGCAACACTATAGTAAGCCCCTTATACTGTACTTGCCTCTTACACATTGTGCCACATGGAATGAGCCAAAATTCACACTGACTGAGCCAAAATTCACACTATGGCACACAGATTGAGTCAAAATTCACGTTATGCCACACAGATTAAGGCAAAATTCACATTTTGCCACATGGATTGAGCCAAAACACCCATTATTATACCAAACAGATTGAGCAATAATGCACAATATGCCTTATATATAGGGGCATTGCGCGCCTAAGGCGCGCATTAAAAATTGACACCATAATGCCCATTACATGTTAAGCCACACACCATATTCTCCATTACGTATTATGCCAAACACCATAATGCCTATTAAAAATGATGCTACATAAGTGTTGCTTAGCAACATGTTCATTGCCAGGGGTTCCATGCTCATTGCCAGGGGTTCCATGCTCATTGCCATGTGGAATTACATGCTCATTGCCAAGGGGGAATACATGCTTGCGGTAACTGGGGGACAGCCGCCACCGGGCAGAAATGACAGCCATTGACAGCTGGGCAGAGAGCAGGGGGCTGCCCGGCTGTATTCAGAGCACTGCATGTCCCGGCTATTTGAAATAATACCCCTTTCACACCAGAAAATGCAGGGACTTACGTGGGAATATGGTCCCAGGTTCATGCAGGGAAATTCCCGGACTGGCCCGTTTTACACCAGCCTAGTCCCTGCATTTTCTGGTGTGAGGGTGAAAGAAAAAAAACACGCCCCCCTTAACAACCAGCTACATCTTCGGAACCAACTGACCGATTTACATGTAGGCTTCAAATGATTTTGGTCCCGTGAAACTGGGCCATTTGGTTCCAGAGAAATCTGTCAAACAACATGAACAGCCATGAAATTTGAAAAAAAAAGGGGAATATGGAGCAGCGCTGTGCTGAATAATTAGAAAATATTTTTATTTAAAATATAAAATATAACAATATTGTGGCCAACAATAGACAAACAAGACTCACAACATATAGTTGGTTAGTCCATTCCCATCCCTCAGAACTGGTTAGTACTTGTTAGCATGCATATTTAAGACTTTTGTGGCTTTTTAGCAGATATATTCAAGTAATCAGTCCTCTCACTTGCTGTGCACATACAAGATTTTAGAATATACTTATGGTTCTTTAAAGCTCAGGAGCAGTGATGGGGTGTATGGGGTGTATGGGGCAGTAGATACCGCAATGCTTCTCCGACCGGTGGTTCTATCCAATTACACGGTCATATCCGAGATTTGATCGTTGATGGTGTCTAGTAGTAGCCAGAAAACGTCCCCTCTGTTCCTCAACGTGTTTCTCCGCCTGAAAAGTATTTTTAGGCGGAGAAACGCGTTGAGGAACAGAGGGGACGTTTTCTAGCTACTACTAGACACCATCAACGATCAAATCTCGGATATGACCGTGTAATTGGATAGAACCACCGGTCGGAGAAGCATCGCAGTATCTACTGCCCCATACACCCCATACACCCCATCACTGCTCCTGAGCTTTAAAGAACCATAAGTATATTCTAAAATCTTGTATGTGCACAGCAAGTGAGAGGACTGATTACTTGAATATATCTGCTAAAAAGCCACAAAAGTCTTAAATATGCATGCTAACAAGTACTAACCAGTTCTGAGGGATGGGAATGGACTAACCAACTATATGTTGTGAGTCTTGTTTGTCTATTGTTGGCCACAATATTGTTATATTTAATATTTTAAATAAAAATATTTTCTAATTATTCAGCACAGCGCTGCTCCATATTCCCCTTTTTTTTCTGCTTGGTCCTACTATAAGGGGTTTAGGTAATCCCCCTTTTTTGGTGCAGCTGCAGTGCAGAATAATCTAATCAGCGCTCAATATCACCTTGTTTGCCAGCCATGAAATTACATTTCAGAAATGAAAAAAAATTGGTTTACCCGCAATATCTCTAGAACCAATGAACCTATATGGACCAGGTATCAGATTGAAGGCCCAGCAATTTGGGTTCAACTGAGATCAACCTCAAGCTTCTGTTGGAATCGTGTAGAGGTCGGAATTAGCGGGTCCCATGTAATCCTATGGGGAAAACGTTCCAGGTTTGCCTGTCGTTATCTCCGGTTCCCGGGGGGCTACCGACACGGGGCTGGGCTCGTTGGAAAGCTCTGGCCCTCAGCTACAAAATGGGCCTATTTGGAGAATGGGCCTGGAGCTGTAGCTCCATCAGGCCCATTGTTAATCCGGCCCTGCAGGCAGGAGGAGGGTATGTATGCAGGGGTGGTATACAGGCAGGAGGTGGTATGCAGGCAGGAGGTGGTATGTATGCAGGGGTGGTATGTAGGCAGGAGGTGGTATCTATGCAGGGGTGGTATGCAGGCAGGAGGTGGTATGTATGCAGGGGTGGTATACAGGCAGGAGGTGGTATGCAGGCAGGGGGTGGTATGCAGGTAGGGGGTGGTATGCAGCCAGGAGGTGGTATGCAGGTAGGGGGTGGTATGCAGGCAGGAGGTGGTATGCAGGCAGGAGGAGGGTATGTATGCAGGGGGTGGTATACAGGCAGGAGGTGGTAAGCAGGCAGGGGGTGGTATGTATGCAGGGGTGGTATGCAGGCAGGAGGTGGTATGCAGGCAGGAGGAGGGTATGTATGAAGGGGGTGGTATACAGGCAGGAGGTGGTAAGCAGGCAGGGGGTGGTATGTATGCAGGGGTGGTATGCAGGCAGGAGGTGGTATGCAGGCAGGAGGTGGTATGTATGCAGGGGTGGTAAGCAGGCAGGAGGTGGTATGTATGCAGGGGTGGTATACAGGCAGGAGGTGGTATGCAGGCAGGAGGTTGTATACAGGCAGGAGGAGGGTATGTATGCAGGGGTGGTATACAGGCAGGAGGTGGTATGCAGGCAGGAGGTGGTATACACGCAGGAGGTGGTATGCAGGCTGGAGGTGGTATGCAGGCAGGAGGTGGTATGCAGGCAGGGGTTGGTATACAGGCAGGAGGTGGTATACAGGCAGGAGGTGGTATGCAGGCAGGGGGTGGTATGTATGCAGGGGTGGTATATAGGCAGGAGGTGGTATGCAGGCAGGAGGTGGTATGTATGCAGGAGCAGGGTATGTATGAAGGGGGTGGTATACAGGCAGGAGGAGGGTATGTATGCAGGGGTGGTATGCAGGCAGGAGGTGGTATGTATGCAGGGGTGGTATGCAGGCAGGAGGTGGTATGCAGGCAGGAGGTGGTATGTATGCAGGGGTGGTATACAGGCAGGAGGTGGTATGCAGGCAGGGGGTGGTATGCAGCCAGGAGGTGGTATGCAGGCAGGGGGTGGTATGCAGGTAGGGGGTGGTATGCAGGCAGGAGGTGGTATGCAGGCAGGAGGAGGGTATGTATGCAGGGGGTGGTATACAGGCAGGGGGTGGTAAGCAGGCAGGGGGTGGTATGTATGCAGGGGTGGTATGCAGGCAGGAGGTGGTATGCAGGCAGGAGGTGGTATGTATGCAGGGGTGGTATGCAGGCAGGCGGTGGTATGTATGCAGGGGTGGTATACAGGCAGGAGGTGGTATGCAGGCAGGAGGTGGTATACAGGCAGGAGGAGGGTATGTATGCAGGGGTGGTATACAGGCAGGAGGTGGTATGCAGGTAGGGGGTGGTATGCAGGTAGGGGGTGGTATGCAGCCAGGAGGTGGTATGCAGGCAGGGGGTGGTATGCAGGTAGGGGGTGGTATGCAGGCAGGAGGTGGTATGCAGGCAGGAGGAGGGTATGTATGCATGGGGTGGTATACAGGCAGGAGGTGGTAAGCAGGCAGGGGGTGGTATGTATGCAGGGGTGGTATACAGGCAGGAGGTGGTATGCAGGCAGGAGGTGGTATGCAGGCAGGGGGTGGTATGCAGGCAGGAGGTGGTATGCAGGCAGGAGGTGGTATGCAGCCAGCAGGTGGTATGCAGGTACGGGGTGGTATGTAGGAAAGGGTGGTATGCAGGCAGGAGGTGGTATGTATGCAGGGGTGGTATACAGGCAGGAGGTGGTATGCAGGCAGGAGGTGGTATACAGGCAGGAGGAGGGTATGTATGCAGGGGTGGTATACAGGCAGGAGGTGGTATGCAGGCAGGGGGTGGTATGCAGGTAGGGGGTGGTATGCAGCCAGGAGGTGGTATGCAGGCAGGGGGTGGTATGCAGGTAGGGGATGGTATGCAGGCAGGAGGTGGTATGCAGGCAGGAGGAGGGTAGGTATGCAGGGGGTGGTATACAGGCAGGAGGTGGTAAGCAGGCAGGGGGTGGTATGTATGCAGGGGTGGTATACAGACAGGAGGTGGTATGCAGGCAGGGGGTGGTATGCAGGCAGGAGGTGGTATGCAGGCAGGAGGTGGTATGCAGGCAGGAGGTGGTATGCAGGTAGGGGGTCGTATGTAGGAAAGGGTGGTATGCAGGCAGGAGGTGGTATGCAGCCAGGAGGTGGTATGCAGGCAGGAGGTGGTATGTAGGAAGGGGTGGTATGTAGGCAGGGGTGGTATGCAGGCAGGAGGTGGTATGCAGGAAGGAGGTGGTATGCAGGCAGGAGGTGGTATGCAGGCAGGAGGTGGTATGCAGGCAGGAGGTGGTATGCAGGCAGGAGGTGGTATGCAGCCAGGAGGTGGTATGCAGGTAGGGGGTGGTTTGCAGGCAGGAGGTGGTATGCAGGCTGGGGGTGGTATGCAGGCAGGAGGTGGTATGCAGGCAGGAGGTGGTATGCAGGCAGGAGGTGGTATGCAGCCAGGAGGTGGTATGCAGGTAGGGGGTGGTATGCAGGCAGGAGGTGGTATGCAGGCAGGAGGTGGTATGGAGGCAGGAGGTGGTATGCAGGCAGGAGCAGGGTATGTATGCAGGGGGTGGTATACAGGCAGGAGGTGGTTAGCAGGCAGGGGGTGGTATGTATGCAGGGGTGGTATACAGGCATGAGGTGGTCTGCAGGCAGGGGGTGGTATGCAGGCAGGAGGTGGTATGTATGCAGGGGTGCTATACAGGCAGGAGGTGGTATGCAGGCAGGAGGTGGTATACAGGCAGGAGGAGGGTATGTATGCATGGGTGGTATACAGGCAGGAGGTGGTATGTATGCAGGGGTGGTATGCAGGCAGGAGGTGGTATGCAGGCAGGAGGTGGTATGTATGCAGGGGTGGTATGCAGGCAGGAGTTGGTATGTATGCAGGGGTGGTATACAGGCAGGAGGTGGTATGCAGGCAGGAGGTGGTATACAGGCAGGAGGAGGGTATGTATGCAGGGGTGGTATACAGGCAGGAGGTGGTATGCAGGCAGGTTGTGGTATGCAGGTAGGGGGTGGTATGCAGGTAGGGGGTGGTATGCAGGCAGGAGGTGGTATGCAGGCAGGAGGAGGGTATGTATGCAGGGGGTGGTATACAGGCAGGAGGTGGTATGCAGGCAAGAGGTGGTATGCAGGCAGGAGGAGGGTATGTATGCAGGGGCTGGTATACAGGCAGGAGGTGGTATGCAGGCAAGGGGTGGTATGTATGTAGGGGTGGTATACAGGCAGGAGGTGGTATGCAGGCAGGGGGTGGTATACAGGCAGGAGGTGGTATGCAGGCAGGAGGTGGAATGTATGCTGGGGTGGTATACAGGCAGGAAGTGGTATGCAGGCAGGATGTGGTATGCAGGCAGGAGGAGGTATGTATGCAGGGGTGGTATGCAGGCAGGAGGTGGTATACAGGCAGGAGGTGGTATGTATGCAGGGGTGGAATGCAGGCAGGAGGTGGTATGTATGCAGGGGTGGTATGCAGGCAGGAGGTGGTTTGTATGCAGGGGTGGTATACAGGCAGGAGGTGGTATGCAGGCAGGAGGTGGTATACAGGCAGGAGGAGGGTATGTATGCAGGGGTGGTATACAGGCAGGAGGTGGTATGCAGGCAGGAGGTGGTATACAGGATGGAGGAGGGTATGTATGCAGGGGTGGTAAACAGGCAGGAGGTGGTATGCAGGCAGGGGTGGTATACAGGCAGGAGGTGGTATGTATGCAGGGGTGGTATACAGGCAGGAGGTGGTATGCAGGCAGGGGTGGTATACAGTCAGGAGGTGGTATGCAGGCAGGGGGGGTTGACAGGCAGGAGGAGGGTATGTATGCAGGGGTGTTACACAGGCAGGAGGTGGTATGCAGGCAGGGGGTGGTATGCAGGCAGGGGGTGGTATGCAGGCAGGAGGTGGTATGCAGGTAGGGGCGGTATGCAGGCAGGAGGTGGTATGCAGGCAGGAGGAGGGTATGTATGCAGGGGGTGGTATACAGGCAGGAGGTGGTATGCAGGCAAGAGGTGGTATGCAGGCAGGAGGAGGGTATGTATGCAGGGGGTGGTATACAGGCAGGAGGTGGTATGCAGGCAGGGGGTGGTATGTATGCAGGGGTGGTATACAGGCAGGAGGTGGTATGCAGGCAAGAGGTGGTATGCAGGCAGGAGGAGGGTATGTATGCAGGGGGTGGTATACAGGCAGGAGGTGGTATGCAGGCAGGGGGTGGTATGTATGCAGGGGTGGTATACAGGCAGGAGGTGGTATGCAGGCAGGGGGTGGTATACAGGCAGGAAATGGTATGCAGGCAGGAGGTGGAATGTATGCAGGGGTGGTATACAGGCAGGAGGTGGTATGCAGGCAGGATGTGGTATGCAGGCAGGAGGTGGTATGTATGCAGGGGTGGTATGCAGGCAGGAGGTGGTATACAGGCAGGAGGTGGTATGTATGCAGGGGTGGAATGCAGGCAGGAGGTGGTTTGTATGCAGGGGTGGTATACAGGCAGGAGGTGGTATGCAGGCAGGAGATGGTATACAGGCAGGAGGAGGGTATGTATGCAGGGGTGGTATACAGGCAGGAGGTGGTATGCAGGCAGGAGGTGGTATACAGGCAGGAGGAGGGTATGTATGCAGGGGTGGTATACAGGCAGGAGGTGGTATGCAGGCAGGGGTGGTATACAGGCAGGAGGTGGTATGTATGCAGCGGTTGTATACAGGCAGGAGGTGGTATGCAGGCAGGGGTGGTATACAGGCAGGAGGTGGTATGCAGGCAGGGGGGGTTGACAGGCAGGAGGAGGGTATGTATGCAGGGGTGTTACACAGGCAGGAGGTGGTATGCAGGCAGGGGGTGGTATGCAGACAGGGGGTGGTATGCAGGCAGGGGGTGGTATGCAGGCAGGAGGTGGTATGCAGGTAGGGGCGGTATGCAGGCAGGAGGTGGTATGCAGGCAGGGGGTGGTATGCAGGCAGGAGGTGGTATGCAGGCAGGGGGTGGTATGCAGGCAGGAGGTGGTATGCAGGTAGGGGCGGTATGCAGGCAGGAGGTGGTATGCAGGCAGGGGGTGGTATGCAGGCAGGAGGTGGTATGCAGGCAGGAGGTGGTATGCAGGCAGGAGGTGGTATGCAGGCAGGGGGTAGTATACAAGCAGGAGGTGGTATACAGGCAGGAGGTGGTATGCAGGCAGGAGGTGGTATATAGGCAGGAGGTGGTATGCAGGCAGGAGGTGGTATGCAGGCAGGGGGTGGTATGCAGGCAGGGGGTGGTATGCAGGCAGGAGGTGGTATGCAGGCAGGGGGTGGTATGTAGGCAGGGGGTGGTATGTAGGCAGGGGGTGGTATGCAGGCAGGAGGTGGTATGCAGGCAGGGGGTGGTATGTAGGCAGGGGGTGGTATGTAGGCAGGGGGTGGTATGCAGGCAGGAGGTGGTATGCAGGCAGGGGGTGGTATGCAGGCAGGAGGTGGTATGCAGGCAGGGGGTGGTATGCAGGCAGGAGGTGGTATGCAGGTAGGGGCGGTATGCAGGCAGGAGGTGGTATGCAGGCAGGGGGTGGTATGCAGGCAGGAGGTGGTATGCAGGCAGGAGGTGGTATGCAGGCAGGGGGTAGTATACAAGCAGGAGGTGGTATACAGGCAGGAGGTGGTATGCAGGCAGGAGGTGGTATATAGGCAGGAGGTGGTATGCAGGCAGGAGGTGGTATGCAGGCAGGGGGTGGTATGCAGGCAGGTGGTGGTATGCAGGCAGGGGGTGGTATGCAGGCAGGTGGTGGTATACAGGCAGGGGGTGGTAGTAAGTCACCTCCTCCTGCATTTGCATTGCTAAGGATGGAATATGCTAAGCTCGTGCGAGCATCTTAGCATATACAGTATGATCATTACTGAATTAGGCCCTTAGTTTGTACAGTTTGTACATTACCCTGTAATATGGTTTTGAATTGCTAACTCTAAATTAGGGTTTCTCAAACTCGGTCCTCAGGACCCCACACAGTTCACGTTTTCCAGGTCACTCTGCAAGTGCACAGGTGCACTCATTACTCATTGACACATTTATTTTTATTTTTTAAAAGATCCACAGTTGGAGCTAATTATTTCACTGTGAATCTGTGAGGAGACCTGCAAAACATGCACTGTGTGGAGTCCTGAGGACCGAGTTTGAGAACCTGTGCTCTAAATCAATGTCTGTGTGCGTTCCTTCATAAACCTGAAAGCCTCTCATCCCATATTGTGTTACGTTACAATACTTTATGTTATGTTTATGGAAGCAGTTTTTCAACTAAAATTGTATTTGTTTTTTTCCTGACAGAAATTTTTGTACAGATTTAAGGGCATAGACAATAAGTGGATTGGTCTAAGGTGGAGCAGGGACAGGAATTCCTGGACCTGGACCAATGGGACATTATACAATGAGCAGCTGTAAGTGTTCTCTGATTGTAATATCTCACACTAGTCTTAAGTCCCATCCTACGGACGGGCAGAAGTTTATGCTTATGCAATTCATGTTTGCGATTATAGCGTCACTAATGCTGTGCAAAAAAAAAGCATAATATCAGGCGAGAAGTCGACAATACAAAAATCACTGTTGGATTAGTACATTTGAATTTTTATTAAACTGCAGTACAGATCCTATGAACATTTAATGTACCACAGTAGGGCAGAAGCTGCTACAGCAGGCACAGCAAGTCTCCCATTATTTACCTTCCCTTCCCAACTACAGCAGGACAGAAGCTACTGCTGCAGCCAGATAAGGGTCTCCAACTATCCTTGTATCCTAGCCAACCACAGCAGGGCAGGAGCTGCTGCAGCAGCCAGAGCAAGTCTCCAACTATCCACCTTCCCTTCCCAACCACAGCAGGCAGAAGCTGCTGCAGCTGCCAGACCAGGTCTCCAACTATCCACGTATCCTTCCCAGCCACAGCAGGGCAGAAGCTGCTGCAGCAGCCAAAGCAGGTCTCCAACTATCCTTCCCAACTACAGCAGGGCAGAAGCTGCTGCAGCAGCCAAAGCAGGTCTCCAACTATCCTTCCCAACTACAGCAGGGCAGAAGCTGCTGCAGCAGCCAGAGCAGGTCTCCAACTATCCTTCCCAACCACAGCAGGGCAGGAGCTGCTGCAGCAGCCAGAGCAGGTCTCCAACTATCCACCGTCCCAACCACAGCAGGGCAGAAGCTGCTGCAGCAAGCACAGCAAGTCTCTAAATATCCACATCTCCTTCCCAACAACAGCAGGGCAGGAGCTTAGTGCATCTAGCCCAATATAGTTTATATCATGCATCAAACATTTGATCCCATTTGGTGGTAGAGGCAAATACATTAGTACAATTTAAACATGCTTGGGATAGGCATATTGATATCCTTACAAAAAAATAAGGATCAAATATGGTTTGAGGTAACGGGTGACATTCTATGGGATGCGATTTCCGTTTTTTTGCGGTAATTAGACCACAAAATGGCGATATCGCATTTTCCCATTAAATCGTTAATTTAACGGGATGCGCTAAGGGACTGAAATCGCATATTATGTGCGTTAAGGTATGCTGATAAAAATTGCGAGATTAATTCGCATTTTTATCGCATCCAGATGTTTTCGTATAGAAAAGTATACAAGTCGCTTATTTAATGCAATGCGCATTTGCACATCGCATTTTTTAGGTGCCTAATTATCGCACTTATTTCAGACCAGGGTCTGTTTGGCGAATTAGCCAGAACCCTGCACAGATCGCAATGTTCTGTGCAGGGTTCTGCTGTAAAAAATAAAATAAAGGGTTAAAATAAAAAAAAAACGAGCGCGGGGTCCCCCGCCCGAGTATAACCAGCCCCGGGCTCACTGAGCCGGTGCTGGTGACATAAAATCAGGGTCCCCGACAAATAGGGGTCCCCTTGATTTCATGAAACCAGCACCAGGCTCAAGGTCCGGCGCTGGTTCCCAAAATACGGGGGACAAAGTGACTAGGGGTCCCCCGTATTTTAAGAACCAGCACCGGACACAACCAGCCAGCAGGGTAATGCCACAGCCGGGGGAAACTTATTATATAAGCTCCCGCGGCCAAAGCATTAACCCCCTGGCTGGTCAGCATGGGCAGGGGTCCTGGGGAAGTGGGGACCCCCCCAATGAAGGGGTCCCCCCCCTCCAGGACTTACCAGACCATGCTGATAGTCCGGGGCTGTCCCCGATGCCCCTGGGCGGTGGGCATCGGGCTGATGGCTTGTGTAAAAAAAGAAGTAAAACTATTGTTTTATACTGGCGAACTATGAGTCCCAGCAAGCCTACCCCGCATGCTGGGACTTGGAGAACCACAAGTCCCAGCATGCGGGGCATTAAAGGGCCCGCTGGCACTTGTAGTTCAGCAGTACAAAAAATAGTTAACAAAATCACACTGACACACTGTAAAATAAAAGTTTAATACATACAAAACACACACACACTGATACTTACCTACCTTGAGCCCGTAGGTCGGTCCCTGGGTCCGGGCTCCGGGGCTCCAGGGCAGAAGAGCCCTCGCAGGACTTTGACAGGCGCTGAGATGTTTCCTCCTCGGCGTCTCTGCACAGAATGATTTCTTGACCAATCAGGAGCCGAGAAAGTCGGCTCCTGATTGGCCAGAAATCATTCTGAATACAGACGCCAAGGAGGAAACATCTCAGCGCCTGTCAAAGTCCTGCGAGCCGGATACCAGATTGGAGCAGCGCTGTCACCGGAGAGGATTCCGAGGTCGTCGCCGGGGACCAGGTGAGTTGGATTTGCTTCCTTAGGTACCCCTGGGGACTACCTCGGATCCCGGACCCTGGATTCTGCAGCCCAGGAGCCCCGGAACCCCAGGACCAGCCCCGGAACCAGGACCAAGGCCCCGGAACCGGACTCTTCTGCCCTGGAGCCCCGGAGCCCGGACCCAGGACCCAGGGACCGACCTACGGGCTCAAGGTAGGTAAGTATCAGTGTGTGTGTGTTTTGTATGTATTAAACTTTTATTTTACGGTGTGTCAGTGTGATTTTGTTAACTATTTTTTGTACTGCTGAACTACAAGTGCCAGCGGGCCCTTTAATGCCCCGCATGCTGGGACTTGTGGTTCTCCAAGTCCCAGCATGCGGGGTAGGCTTGCTGGGACTCATAGTTCGCCAGTATAAAACAATAGTTTTACTTCTTTTTTTACACAAGCCATCAGCCCGATGCCCACCGCCCAGGGGCATCGGGGACAGCCCCGGACTATCAGCATGGTCTGGTAAGTCCTGGAGGGGGGGGACCCCTTCATTGGGGGGGTCCCCACTTCCCCAGGACCCCTGCCCATGCTGACCAGCCAGGGGGTTAATGCTTTGGCCGCGGGAGCTTATATAATAAGTTTCCCCCGGCTGTGGCATTACCCTGCTGGCTGGTTGTGTCCGGTGCTGGTTCTTAAAATACGGGGGACCCCTAGTCACTTTGTCCCCCGTATTTTGGGAACCAGCGCCGGACCTTGAGCCTGGTGCTGGTTTCATGAAATCAAGGGGACCCCTATTTGTCGGTGACCCTGATTTTATGTCACCAGCACCGGCTCAGTGAGCCCGGGGCTGGTTATACTCGGGCGGGGGACCCCGCGCTCGGTTTTTTTTTTAAACTTTGCGCTGTCCTGCAAATGTGCGATTTTCAGACATGAAAATCGCACATTTTCAGGACTAAATACAGCGCACCACTTCGCCGCAAATCGCCCCTCTTCGCACTTTTCAGCCTCCAATGCGCATCACATTAAATATGCACATTTTGAGTGAAAAGTGCGATTTGTAAAAGTGCGATTTGCGGCGATGTGGTGCGCGAATAAAACATGCGCATTTAGCGCATCCCATAGAATGTCACCCAACATGTTTAAAAAAAGGGGCAGACTAGATGGGCCAAGTGGTTCTTATCTGCCGTCAAATTCTATGTTTCTATGTTTCTATCCCTCACAATCCACACTTTGATGAGCGGTTATGATGAGGGTTGGCTGGTTCTTGCTTCTGGGCACCGTGACTTACTGTAGTTACTGAGCAGATTGTATACTTAGGACTTTATTCAGACCTGATCACTGGGCTGCGAATTCACGGGGCCATCCTGCGGTGAAATCCTGCTGCTTTATCTATTCCCAAGCTGTTCACGAGGTGATTGACAGGAAATAGGCATCTGGGGGTTGGGCCATTTAGTGGGAGTGCTAAGAAAAAACCTGCTGGGAGTGTCCTGGAAAATGCTGGGCGTGTCTGAGCATTGTATGTGTGACGTCATCTCCAGGCCGGATATGCTCTTTCCCATCGCACCACTGAGTAAGGAGTTTGTTCTGTTGAAGATGGGATGTTGCTCTGGGTAACCAATCAGATTCTGGTTCACTTGCAAATGCAAATTCTCTCTCTAATGGACAAAACCATGCTGCACTGCAGGTGGTGCAGATGTAACATGTGCAGAGAGAGTTAGATTTGGGTGGGGTTTCTACTTCAAACTGTTATCGATATCATACCTCCCAACATTCATCCCTCCGAAGGAGGGACACCCACACGCGCGCCAAAGGTGCGCCGAAATTTTCCGGGGGCGGGACCTAACAAAGTAGCGCCTCCAGTTTCTGCCACTGTGGGGGCTTGCCAAGCAGCCCTGTTAGCTGCTGGCTATGCACCTAGCCCCTCCGGCGCCGCAGGAATAGACAGGTTGACAGAGGGGACTCCCAACTGCCCACCCCTGCCGCGGGACACTGCTTGCCGCTTGAGGGATGTGGGAACGTCCCAAAAAAAAGTTCCCCCGATAAGCGGGATAGTTGGGAGGTATGATATATTGCAGTGTAAGAATAAAGCAGCCAGTATTTATCCTGCACAAAAAAACAATATAACACCCAAATCTAACTCTCTCTGCACATGGGGAGTTATTCTGGTTCACTCGCAAAGGCACAATCACTTTCTAATGGACAAAACCATATTGCAGGTGGGGCAGATGTAACATGTGCAGAGAGAGTTAGATTTGGGTGTTTTACAGGCACAGAGAGAGAGGGGAGTCAGGCAGAAAGAGAGAGGAGTGAGGGGAGGTTGGGCAGAGAGAGAGAGGAGTGAGATTGGGGGTTCAGTCAGAGAGAGGGGGAGTCGGATAGAGAGAGGGGTCAAGCACAGAGAGAGAGGGGGGTCAGCGCCAGAGAGATAGAGGTGTGAGAGCGAGGGAGGGTCAGGCACAGAGAGAGACAGAGAGGTCAAGCAGAGAGAGAGAGTAAGAGAGAGGTAAGAGTGGGTGGGTTGGCAGAGAGATAAAGGGGTGAGAGAGATTGGGGGTTGGGCAGAGAGGGGGAATCAGGGACAGGAAGGTACAGTAGGTGAGCAATATACTGATGCAAGACCACCACCAGCAGCCCTCACTTTAGGGACACCACCGGAGCTGGGTGCGGGGAGCCAGGGTGCATAGTGGAAGTCAGTGGCGACACTCCACAATTATCTGTGTTCTTCCAGTGCTCCTGATCATGTGGCGGACGTAGATGTCAAAGGTTATGGCGCAGAGCGGAGGGTGCATGGAGGTACTGAACTCAGCACAGCAAAGGACAGCAGGAACCCACAGAAAATAATGGAGTGTATGCCGCCTTCAGGGCTAGAGCCCAGACACAAATGACTCCATTGTCTCTGGCCCCTATACTTTGTATTTATTATTATTTTTTACCAGTTATTTCTATAGCGCACACATATTCTATAGCGCACACATATTCTGCAGCACCTTTACAGAGAATATTCAATAGAAGCCTTGGCTTTTTATTCTATTCAATGGGGTGGGTACATTGATGACACTTCTTACTAATTGTTTTTTGAAATTTTCTGACTTTCTGTACACAAAGTGAGGATATTTATCTAAATGGTCTCCCAACAGGGGATCCTTATTTAAAATACCCCATTGTTTCTTGAGAATCCCTTCTATTTGTTTGAATTGTGAATTGTATCTGGTGATAAATGGTCCTCCCAAGTTTTTCTTTTGATCTGTAACTTTTTTCCCATAAATCATGTTATGTTTATTACTCTGGACCTTTTTGTTTTGCCTGGTCCACCACAAATGTATCATAACCTTTATAGATGTATTGATTCATAAGGTTGTCTGTGTGTTCCTCCTAAATCTCCAACTCACTAAGATTCCTACATATCCTTAGGAATTGACTCTGAGGGATGCTCCGTATCCAATGGTGATGGCCATTACTCGCGTAATCTGTACATGAGTTACAATCAGTTTCTTTGAGGAAATTCTTACTTTTTACCACTCCCTTTTCTACATATATCGTAAGGTCCAAAAAATGATCACTCTCTGTGCTGATTTTGAACGTAAGTATGATATTCAAGATATCCAAGATCCACAGGATTGTGGGAGGAAACCGGAGTATCCAGAGGAAACCCAAGCAAGCACGGGGAGAATATGCAAACTCCACACAGTTATTACCTTGGTGGGAATTGAACCCATGACCTCAGTGCTGTTAGGTAGTGATGCTAACCATTACACTGTCTGTGCTGCCCCGTATATATAACACATGGTGGGAATTGAACCCACGACCTCAGTGCTGTGAGGTAGTGATTCTAACCATTACACTGTCTGTGCTGCCCCACGGAAGCATCCTCACACAAAAAGTGATCCGTCTGCAATATTGTATTGATGCTTTCCCTCACAGCTCACTGCTGCCTTTTTGTTTTTCCAGATTTCCAATCCAGAGCTTGTCTGCACACGCTGATGAATTAGACTGTGTTTTCCTGAATCAAAATCAGGTCAAGAGTTTGAATGGAAAGTATCCGAAGAAATGGATTTGTTCAAGTCCAAGTTACTTTTTGTGAGCGTTAATGTATAAAACTGACCAGAAAGGGAAGACTTACGGGGTTGATCAGCTAATCATGCAATAGGCAATCACGGGGGAATGGGGGGCGGGCAGGAAACCCCAATTCTCTTGCCAAGTGGCTCAACTTATGACAATAAAAGCAATGGTATATACAGTAATTATTAGTAGAGATGTCATCATTCGCTCCACTAGGGAGCTTGTTGCACATCTGCACACCAAAAAATAATAAATTCAATTTTTCAAGAGAGGCTCCAATTAATCTTATCGATGAAGGGGGTGCTGTTCCCGGCAGTCAAGTATATACAATTTTTTTGAAACAAGAGAAAAAAGGGACTGCTTTGTGGGGAGCGCACTGAAAAAAGGGGAGTCCTAAAATGTAACCTTTATTATTTTATCATTAATATTCCCAAATTTCCTGTGTGGGAATTGGGGTTGCAGCGAAAAATAGAGGTTAAAAACATTTACATACAACATATTCACACAATGTGCTCAAAGAGAGAAATAAAGTGTTTTAAAATTACACTCGGATCCAATTTGAAAAATGCTTGTTGGGATTCTACAAGTGATGTTGTGTCACGTATAATTGTTTCCTTATCAGCGAACAGTTATAACTGTGTAGTGTGGTTTGTTCTAATCTCAGATGTTATAAAGATTTATAAGCTGTTTTATGTCCCGTTAGAGGTGCATTTGATTCTCCACCATTTATTACAGACAATCTTTTAGTGCCACCTACTGGTGGTTAATTGTATTGCACTGAGTCTGAATGTATTGATTAACCCCTTCCCGACATTTGACGTACATTTACGTCATGGTCAGGATGTACTTCCCGACGCATGGCATAAATGTACGTCATGCATTTAAAGTGTCACCGCGTCTATAGACGCGGTGACAGAGGGGAGACGGCTGCTGTCCCTGACAGCAGACATCTTCCCTCATTGCCCAGGGGGGGCAGCGATGCCCCCCCCATCGGCGATCGCTGCGATTGGCTGTTCAAATGTGAACAGCCAATTGCAGCGTTTTCTGTGTACCGGCGAATAACGGCGCTCGGTAACACAGGGATCAGTGGTGATTGGTGCTGTTAAGTACAGCACCAATCACCACCGGGTGTAAAGGGGTCACTGGTGGTCACCCCACCTCACCCCACCTGCCCCCAAGGCTGTGATTGGTCCGTCAGACCGACGGACCAATCACAGCCATTACACCTCAGAGAAAATAACGGAGACAGCCCTGCAGCCGCCATTCCGGTCAGGAACAGCGTGCAGAGCGGTCTCCGTGCCCATCTGTCCTCTTATACTGACCTGATCAGCGTTGGTGGTGTGGTGGCATCCGTGCTGCCTGCTGCTGGTGCTTCCTGGTTGTTGGTGCTTCCTGGTTGTTGTGCTGCTGCTGCAGCGTCATTGTGTAATATAATTTTGTCTCTGCTGCCCCCTGCTGCCCCCCTTTTGTGCTGATCAGTATAAATTAACTGATCGGCAACTTTTTGGGGGTGCAGGTTTTTTTTTTTATATTTATACCATGTCAGGTTGCACCAAAAGTTGTGCGCCTGCTGCCCCTCACTGCTAATCAGTGTCGCATCACTGATCAGCAATTTTTAAAAAAAAATTTTTTTTTTTTTTTGGGATCAAATTCCTGTTGCCTTTGGGCGCTGATCAGTGACGGACGTTACTGACCAACATCTGTGCTCAATTTTTGGCGCAGGAGCATTTTTTTTTTTTCTTTTAACCCCTTCAAGGTAGTACCAAAAGCTGCCTTGAAGCTGCTGCACTACATACACACTACATACCCCCCGTGTTGAAATAAAGTTTGTACCCCCCCTACACTATACACGTGTTGAAACACTACACTTACACAAACACAAAAATAATAAAAATGTCCCAATCATCCCAAAGACTGTTTTCAGCGGAGGAGGCATATGCCCTTATTGCCTCTGACACTGACACAGCCAATGATGTAAGCGATGAATTTGCATTCGTCTTAAGCTCCTCTTCCTCCTCTAGTGATGAGGGACCCCCTCAAAGACGCCCCCGTAGAGCAGCTGAGACCCCCCAAATGATTGATCCCGTATGGACCCCACCACCAGACAATTTTGAGCCCCAGGTTCCTGAGTTTTTGGCCAACCCAGGAATCCAATTTGACACTACAGGCCTCAAAGAAATTGACTTTTTCAAAGTATTTTTCTCTGATGATTTTATAAATTTAATGGTGGACCAAGGTAATTTATATGCCCAGCAGTTTATTGCCCAAAACCCCACGTCATCATTTGCTAGGTGGACCCCTGTAGATGCAGTAGAGATGATGACGTTTTGGGGTCTGGTGTTTCATATGGGCATAGTAAAAAAGCCAGAAATTAGGCAATATTGGAGTACAGATGTTCTGTACAGCACCCCACTTCATCGTATGGCCATGACCCGGACTCGTTTTGAGACGATCCTTAAATTTTTGCATTACAACGATAATGCACAGTGCCCACCCAGAGATGATCCCACCTTTGACCGGCTATTCAAAGTCAGGCCGGTCATTGATCATTTCAGCGCCAAATTTGCTGAGATGTACATCCCCGAAAAATTCATTTGTGTAGACGAGTCACTTATACATTTTAAAGGAAGGGTTAAATTCCGCCAGTACCTTCCCAATAAGAGGGCAAGGTATGGCATAAAAATGTATAAGCTGTGCGAAAGTACCTCAGGGTACACCCACAGGTTTAGGGTATATGAAGGGAAGGACACAAGAATTGAACCGCCAGAATGCCCCCCCTCCCTCGTAGGTGTTAGTGTAAAGATTGTCTGGGATTTAGTGCACCCCTTCCTGGATAAGGGTTATCACCTCTATGTGGATAACTTTTACACCAGCATCCCCCTGTTTAAGGCCCTTGGTTCAAGAGGTACAGCAGCTTGCGGTACTGTGCGCAAGAACCAAAGAGGCCTCCCAAAAACGCACGTTGCCCAATTACTGAGAAAGGGTGAAAGCAGGGCACAATCCACCGAAAATATGTTGTTGGTCAAATATAAGGACAAGAGGGATGTCCTTATACTGACAACAATTCACGGAGACAGTACCACCTCCGTCCCTGTACGAGGTACCAGTACCCACACCTCAAAACCTATTTGTATCCTAGATTACAATAAGTACATGGGCGGAGTGGATCTTTCAGATCAGGTACTGAAGCCGTACAGTGCCCTGCGGAAAACAAAAATATGGTATAAGAAGCTGGCCGTGTATATCATCCAGATGGCACTGTATAATGCTTACGTACTATTCCGTTCTACCAGCCAGACGGGGACATTTATGCACTTTCAAGAGGAAGTCATAAAGGGCCTAATATTTGGGAACCAGCAGGCAGAGGGCCCCAGTACTTCTAGTACTGGCCCCAGTACTTCTAGTACTGGCCCCCGTATTGTATCAGGGCAGCATTTTGCTAACGAAATCCCCTCCACTGGAAAAAAGGGCAGGACACAAAAAAGGTGCAAAGTTTGCTATAAAAAGGGAATAAGAAAGCAAACTATTTTCCTCTGTGAAACTTGCCCCGACAAACCCGGCCTATGTATGAAGGAGTGTTTTAAAATATACCACACATCTATGGATTATTAGGTTCATCATTTCACCGTGCTTCGGGTGTCTTGCTAATGCGACATAGCACCCACCATTCATTCCACCAGAATCTGTGCTGCAAAATCAAAATATTACTCCTTCCCTTCTGAGTCCTGCCATGCACCCAAATGGTATTTTTTGGTCACATATGAGGCATTGCCGTACTCGGGAGAAATTGCGGCACAGATTTTGGGGTGCTTTGTCTCCTTCATTCCTTGTGAAAATGAAAAGATTTGAGCCAGAACTGTATTTTTGTGTAAAAAAATGTAATTTTTCATTTTCACAGCCCAGTTGTACCAAAATTGGTGAAACCCCTGGGGGTTTGAAATGTACACTATACCCCTAGATGAATTCCCTGAGGGGTGTAGTTTGCAAAATGGGGTCACTTGTGGGGGGGTTCCACTGTATTGGTGCTTCTGGGGTCTTGCTAATGCGACATAGCACCCACCATTCATTCCACCAGAATCTGTGCTGCAAAATCCAAATATCACTCCTTCCCTTCTGAGTCCTGCCATGCACCCAAATGGTATTTTTTGGTCACATATGAGGCATTGCCGTACTCGGGAGAAATTGCGGCACAGATTTTGGGGTGCTTTGTCTCCTTCATTCCTTGTGAAAATGAAAAATTTTGAGCCAGAACTGCATTTTTGTGTAAAAAAATGTAATTTTTAATTTTCACAGCCCAGTTGTACCAAAATTTGTGAAACCCCTGGGGGTTTGAAATGTACACTATACCCCTAGATGAATTCCCTGAGGGGTGTAGTTTGCAAAATGGGGTCACTTGTGGGGCAGGTTCCTAACTTTTAGCATCTTATGGTGCCTAGAAACCTACATGGTGCCTAAAAAATAATCTCATAAAAAGGAGGCTCCAAAATCAAGTAGGTGCTCCTTCTATTATGAAGCCTGTGGTTTGGTCAACGTGCACACTAGGGCCACATATAGGATATTTATGAAAACAAAAGAATTGGGGGAATCAATTTTTAGTCACATTTCTCTAGTAAAATCTACTGTGTTCCTTAGAAAAATGTATTAAAATTGAAAATCTGCTAAAAAAAATGAAATTTTTAAATTTCACCTACACTTTGTTTTAATTCCTGTGAAACACCTAAAGGGTTAACAAACTTCCAAAATGCTGTTTTGAATACTGTGAGGGGTGCAGTTTTTGAAATGGCATCATTTATGGGGGTGTCTCACATACAAGTCCCTCAAAGTCACATCAGAACTGAACTGGTCCCTAAAAAAATCAGTGTTTGAAATTTTCTTGAAAATTTGAGAATTTGCTATTCATATTTTAAGCCTCCTAGTGTCCAAAAAAATTAAAAGGAGGTTGAAATAATGATGGCAACATAAAGTAGACATATGGTCTTTGTTAGTTATTTACTATTTTGAGTGGTATGATTATTTGTCTCACAAGCAGAAAATTTAACATTTTGCAAATTGCTAAATTTTCAATTTTTTTACGACATTTTGGTATTTTTCACAAATAAACACAGACTGTATAGACCAAAATTTACCACTAACTTAAAGTACAATGTGTCACGAGAAAACAATCTCAAAATCACTGGGATAAGTAAAAGCAATAAAAAGTTATCCCCACATAAAGTGATACATGTCAGATTTGGAAAAAAAGGGCTCTGTCAGGAAGGCAAAAACAGGCTGTGGCGGTAAGGGGTTAAACAGAACTCCTGTTGGAAATGTATTTAATTATCCACCATTATTATGATTGGTCTTTTGGTGTCACCTGCTGGTAGTTGATTATATTGCACTAAATTTCAGTGAGTTTGACATACAGGACTGATTTTAATAAACATCTGGGGCCAAATGTAATAGGGTGAGAGTTTCAGAAAGTGAGAGATTTTGGGAGAGTTTTCCCATTTTTTTAAAGCAGCAATCAATTACATAGCAAAATCACCCTGGTTTTGCAGTGTAATTGATTGCTGCTTTAAATAAAATGGGAAAACTCTCCCAAAATCCCTCACTTTCTGAAACTCTCACCCTATTACATTTGGCCCCTGGTTTTTGGGGGGATCAAGAAAAGACACCTGTATTCAAGTATTATTTTGAGAAACACAGAAACCACTTGTACACAAAAAAATAGAGAGTTTACGTGTAAGATACTTTGGTATACTCGTGCACTCAGGTGAGTATTCAAATAGACCTCTAACGGGACATAAAACAGCTCATAAATCTTTATAACATCTGAGATTAGACCAAACCACACTACACAGTTATAACCGATAAGGGAACAATTATACGTGACACAACATCACTGGTAGAATCCCAACAAGCATTTTTCAAATTGGATCCAAGTGTAATTTTAAAACACTTTATTTCTCTCTTTGAGCACATTGTGTGTGTATATGTTTGTATGTAAAGGTTTTTAACCTCTATTTTTCGCTGCAACCCCAATTCCCACACAGGAAATTTGGGAATATTAATGATAAAATAATAAAGGTTACATTTTATGACTCCCCTTTTTTCAGTGCGCTCCCCACAAAGAAGTCCCTTTTTTCTCTTGTTTCTAAAAAATTAGTAGAGCTGTCGTCGCCACATCATGCACTTTAACGGAAAGAGCTGAGGCACAAGACCAGTGGTAGCAGTTGTCTTCTTACAAGTTTGCTGTGTGTGGATCTGAGGGCCTGATTCACAGTTGATCTCGAAAACAAAATCATTCTCAAATGGGCAAAACCATACTGCGCTGCAGGTGGGGCAGATGTAACATGTGCAAAGGTTTTGGTGAGATGTTTTCAAATGGAAATCGAAGTTGTAAAAATAACACAGACATTATTTACCCTGCACAGAAACAAAATAACTCCGAAATCGAACATTCTCATTTTACATTTGTGACACCTGCAGTGCGCATGGTCTTGCCCACTTCATACCTCCCAATTTTTGTAATTCTAAACGGCGTCCTGCAAAGGGGTGGAACTAAGGGTGAGTGGGCGTGGCCTTGGCACAGGGGTGTGTTCTAGCACCTCAACTAGCTACCAGGAAGAAACAGGAGCCTTGGCATGAGGTGGGAGAAAGTAGTGCAGTACTGGTTATATTACGTGTGTGTATTTATTAATTATGGTATGTTTAATCTTTCCGAACCACCTATTTATATTATTTGAGTGTGTGATACAGCCTATACTATAGACCATCTATAGTGTCAGTATTCTATAAAGTATCCAGTGTATAAAAAGACCAATGTTTACATTAATGTCCAGTACTGTTACTAAGTTCACCTACCGCTCCCCCTGGACTCCTGCCCTTGCTCCAAAGTTTTGCAGAGTGGCAGATTGTGGATGGCAATCCTGTGTTTGCCACAGCATGCATTATTACAGTGTGTGTGTGACTGTCCCACGTTGCGCTTGGCAGTGTCCTGCGGTGGGAGAAGAGCACTTGAGATTCCCCCCTGCGCACAACGTCTATTCACATGAAACGGAGGGACAGGGGGCATGGCCAGGAGCTCTCAGAGCGCTGGCCCTGCCCCCACAGCCGTGAAACGGGGGCTTTGTGGTCACGGACATTTCCAAAAAACAATGGCACTTTTTCGCGAGGACACGCCCCCTTTTGTGAATGCACGTGGCAGGCCACACGGGTGTCACGACTCTCAACGCTTGAAAGTTGGGAGGTATGCATCCCCAGCCACGCCAGCATCTCGGCACTGAAGACGTAAATCACTTAAAAAATGGCCGCCATTTCCAAGTGATTTGTGCATGGGCACTGGATATGTCCCTGGGAACAAGGCCCGAGCGCCATGCCAGAGTCTACTTGCCCGTCAGAGAGGAAAAAGAAAAAGATGGAACTGCGCAATAAAGGGGAATATATGCAATTTATTTATGCACTAATAAAAAAAATACACAATTTCAAAATACAATTATGAGAATTAATAATTAATAAAACAAGGGGGGGGGGGTATATAAAAATATTAGCACAACCGGTCGTGTCTGATTAGTAGATATTTAAAACCAAATACAATTTGCTTCCCTTAAGTTAATCACAGTCAGATTAGTGTATTAGTTGGTTAGAATGCTGGTTTTTATAACAGTCTTGTTTCATGGATTAGTGAAGTAACTGTCCAGGTTTTTAATGTCTGGCCAGACAATTTTTTTTGGTGTATGTGGGGTACCTTACAGCTGCCACCTGTAGTTCCTCCGGTCTCCCAGTGGATGGTGCTGAATCACCTTTCTTGTTCCCACTTTATCTGGAGTCACCTTTGTGCTGGTGGTCTGATGATAGGCTTGTATGGTTCTCCCCTTTGATGCAAATAAAAAGAGTTATGGATGTCCCAACGCGTTTCCCCGCCTCCGGTAACGGTCTCAGCGGCTTTTTCAAGGAAAATGTAAGGAAAATAGCAAGTAGCTGTTTATGTGTCTCACCCCATATTTATACCTCAGGATGGTCTGAGCGGCGTGGCTTAGCGCTGTCTGGCCGTTTCCGGCTATGCGGCAACTTCCCTTCGTTTGTAGCTTTGTTTCCGGTCCGTGCGTTCCACTGGACCGGAAACGCATCATTTTGCGTTCCATTCGGCGTAGTTAACAGTGTTCGTCATTTATGATCCCTCCCTTTGTTTGTAGCTTTGTTTCCGGTCCGTGCGTTCCACTGGACCGGAAACGCATCATTTTGCGTTCCATTCAGCGTGGTTAACGGTGTTCGTCATTTATGATCCTTCACTTAGACCTTCAGTTGTCTGTGAGAGAGTCTATATGCGGCGGCCATTTTTACTGTTGGAATACGCATCTTTTACTAGTAATTCTTACTATTTGGTGCATTATGAGTACGCCGTAGCCATCTTTAATTAGGGAAGCAGGGAAGCAAAAGTATTCGTCTGATATACAGACTTTTAGCTGACATTGATATACACATTGTGCCCATTCACTATTTGGATGGGTTTATAAAGCCACATATGCAGCTATTTTATGCTGCGCTATGGATATTGTTCTATACCTTTTATTGTAATTAACAATTGGACACATTAATAGATAATACTTTAGATCTACCAACTATCTTCCTACTAATAAAATAAAATCTATATTTATATCTATAGATGGAGGGGTCCATATCTCTCAAGGCAATAATATAAAGATCTATGTAAAAAATTCATCCCATAGAGTCTTTATAATATAAGAAAACCAATAATAATACAAAATAAAATACAACAGATCTTAATATTTGTTTGCGAAAAGAACAGGTCTTTTTGTAATGATTGGCATAAATGGATCTATATATCCCAACAATCATATTTAATAGATCTAAACATTCTAAGCAACAGATATTTATGGAAAAACGTATGTACATGTATATTCTTGTAAGGAGATATATAAAAATTAAATAAATAAGAATAAAAAATAAAAAAACATATATACACACACATAGACAGACATACATATCCACATAAAGGAGCATAGAGACAGATTCAATTCAGAGGGTATCTTTCATCTCTTATGTATCAGGTATATATTTCAGACAGTAATCCATTTTTAAAGATAGTGTCATGTCGATCTATCACTCTAGCACGGACCGGAAACAAAGCTACAAACGAAGGGAAGTTGCCGCATAGCCGGAAACGGCCAGACAGCGCTAAGCCACGCCGCTCAGACCATCCTGAGGTATAAATATGGGGTGAGACACATAAACAGCTACTTGCTATTTTCCTTACATTTTCCTTGAAAAAGCCGCTGAGACCGTTACCGGAGGCGGGGAAACGCGTTGGGACATCCATAACTCTTTTTATTTGCATCAAAGGGGAGAACCATACAAGCCTATCATCAGACCACCAGCACAAAGGTGACTCCAGATAAAGTGGGAACAAGAAAGGTGATTCAGCACCATCCACTGGGAGACCGGAGGAACTACAGGTGGCAGCTGTAAGGTACCCCACATACACCAAAAAAATTGTCTGGCCAGACATTAAAAACCTGGACAGTTACTTCACTAATCCATGAAACAAGACTGTTATAAAAACCAGCATTCTAACCAACTAATACACTAATCTGACTGTGAATAACTTAAGGGAAGCAAATTGTATTTGGTTTTAAATATCTACTAATCAGACACGACCGGTTGTGCTAATATTTTTATATACCCCCCCCCCCCCTTGTTTTATTAATTATTAATTCTTATAATTGTATTTTGAAATTGTGTATTTTTTTTATTAGTGCATAAATAAATTGCATATATTCCCCTTTATTGCGCAGTTCCATCTTTTTCTTTTTTCTGATACCAATTCGGGGGAACTGAGCTACCCCTTATAGAACAGCGGCAATAACGGGGATTGTGATTCTGATAAATTTTTGTTAATATTAATGGATTAGTGAAACCAACCCACTCACGGCGCAGGACTTAACCAAAACCTTTTTCTGCCCGTCAGAGAGGAGCCTTGATCTGAATCAGGCCCTGTCCCAAAGCCCACCAGCTTTTGTTACCTGCTACAGCTACTCACCTGTGTGCTAGACTTCGAAAAGGCCCAATTGTTACCACTGGTTATAGTGACTTTGGGCCTTATTCTAGTTCACTCTTTCTGACAAAATCCTTCTTAGATGGACAAAAGCATGTGCACTGCAGGGGGGCAGATGTAAAATGTGCAGAGAGAATTAGATTTGGGTGAGTTATTTTGTTTCTGTGCAGGGTAAATACTGACTGCTTTATTTCTACACTGCAATATAGATCTCACTTTGAAGTAAAACCCCACCCAAATCTAATGCTCTCTGCACAAGTAACATCTGCCCCACCTGCAGTACGCATGGTTTTGTCCATCTGAGAAGGATTTTGTCAGAAAAAGTGAACTAGAATAAGGCCCTTTGTCTTTAAAGCCGGACCAGCTTGTGATACCCTCTACTGTAAGAGAACTAACTTACTGTATATTTATTGCACGTTGTTCTTCCTTTCCACTGTTTGCTCATTGTACTGTTGTATATTGTTGTCTACTGTTATTTCTTGTATGGGTGAAGGTTTTAGCCAATAAATTCTGTTGGATATTTACGGCTCGGTTCTGTGTCTGCAATAAGAGGGGAATCACCAACATTTGCCCCCCTGTCACCATGTGCCTCGCTGGAATGTAAGAAATATGTGATGGTCGCTAGGAGCAAGCACCGATGCAATGGAGAAATGATAGCTAGAATCTGGTTGCTATAGGCAACATCCCAACTTTTTACCTTTAGAAGCGTTAGTAAATCTGCCCTAAAGTGCCTAACAGAATGAACATAATACAGGGTTGCCGACTTTAAGAATCTCCTCTCCAGGAGAAGCCCAGAGAGGAGATTTTCAGCAGCAGTTCTGGGGGCCGGGGCTTCAGCGTGACATCATTAAGCCCCACCCCCAGGATGCAAAATAGCCGAATTCACGGATCTCTGTGGAGGGGGCGGGGCTAAAATGACGCGATTGTGACATTTTACCTCCGCCCCCTCCTCTGAGACCCGTGGATTGCGGCATTTAAATGCCGACGTCGGGGGAAGACGGCCGCAAATGGGGGGAAGCAGTGGGAGGGTTGGGTTGCCCATCTTTTTTTTTAAATTAAGATCCAAAAAGAAATCCAAAACGTGAGGGTGGATACAGATCATACTTTCCTGCCCTCCCAGAATGGCCGGAAGGGTGGGCAAGCCAAACAACTGCGAATCACGGCATTGACAAGAATATAGGCGGGGCTTAATGATGGCAAGCCCCACCCCCCCAGAATAGCTGCAGTGAGTCTCCTCTCCAGGCGTCTCCCGGAGATGAGACAATTAAGGTAGGCAAGTACGATAAAGACCAAAAACCAAAACATGAGGGCCGGTGCATATCTCGTCCTTATAGATGATGCAAGTGATGTCATCAAACTCTTTTGATGGTGTTATCTAGCTGTCATATAGATATGGAAAGAGAAAATACATACAATAGGGGAATCCTGGTGGAACATTCTATACCACATACTTGTCCGGATGATATGAGGAGTAGTGCTTGAGGGGTAGATTTATTAAGCTCTGTGAAGTGATAAACTGTCCGGTTTTTATCACCGGCCAATCAACTCTGACCCGTCATTTTTCAAACCAAGCCTGTAACTTCACAGGTAGGAGCTGATTGGTTGGTGATAAAAACCAGACAGTTTATCACTTCACCAAGCTTAATAAATCTGCCCCTGTGTCCCTCCCAGGTCTTACATGTATGCTCACTGTAACACAATACTGATGTGTTGATCTGCGCGGGTGAATGGTGGTCGCTGAAGTACATACAGAGTCAAGAGCAGAAGTAAGGGAGCATAGCTCCCAAGTGTCACGATTTCAGCGGGACAGTCCCGATTTTCGGGTCCTGTCCCGTTGTCCCACCCGCGGCCGGCATTGTCCCGCTGCAGGGGGGTGGCAGTTGGAAGCCCCCCCAAGCTGATTGAATAGATGCTGTGCGCATGTGCACAGCGTCTATTCGCGGCCGAAAATGGGGTAGCAACTAATTTGCATAAGCCGCACCCTCATTTGCATATGACCCGCCTCCTTTCCGCACGAGTGTACCTATTCCAGCAGCCAAGAAGTTGTGAGGTATAAGGGAGGTGTTGTATAGGGAGGTGGCTTGTTCAGAACAGGAGAGAGATGAGGAGAAAGAAGTGAGTCAAGCAGAGGGGATAGGGAAACAATGGCCTCAATGTTACGCGTAGTGGTGGCAGTCTTTGGAGGTAGAGATGGAGAAGCAGAGGGGATATGGAAGCTGTTCCAATGGCCTCAATGTTACGCTTAGTGATTGCAGACTAGCTTTCAAAGCATTTGCCTCGAGCGGGCTTACGAGTAAGTTATATAAAAGTTATATGACAGCACAGCCTGCTCTGCCTTCCTGTGTGGTTTACATACCAGCTTATGCATCGCAACTGGTCCCTAGCAACCAAGAAACAAACTCTATGGTCAATCGGTGGTAGATGTACAGAACATCTGCAGGAAATGAACCTCCGCCCACAGTCAGTGATAACACTTTCATGTGGATAATATCTGAGGCTGGGTACAATTGTAGAGATATCTCTGGACGGATTGGGCATCGCCTTCTCCATACACACTGCCCAATCCTCTGTGACTGGTGTCACAACTGGGCGGGCACATTTACATGTGTCAGCTTATTTGAGCTGTCAATCACAGGCTCATCAATCACAGGTCACACTGGCCAATCTCTAATGATTTTATGCCAATCAATTGATCGGCCAATATATGTGCCAGTGTGTACCCAGCATAAGGCTCCAAACTACCTGACCCCTATGTTTTCAGTATTTAGATAATTGCGCAGCTGAAGTAGATCCTTTTGATGAGCCTTAGGGGGAATTTTACCAACGGGTAGGAACGGGATCGGCCTTATACGACCCGGAAATACCAATGAGAAATACGGCAAATTTACAAAGCTGTCATATTCTTCTCATTCCTATTTTCCGATGTCATAGCCGTACGTATTCGTATTTTGGTGGATATATGTACTCTTCCATATTGTGTTTAACTAGTGTTTTTAGATCTTTAAAGGAGATTTATTAAAGCTGGAGAGAAATAAAGTACCAACTAATCCAGTGGCGTAGTAATAGCCCCCCGCAAACTAAGCAGTGGTTTGAGGGTGTCTGTGTCATTCAGATTTGTTTCCGTCTAGCCATCTGCATGGAAATCTGCTGAAAATGTCCCTCTAAAAAATGGTGGCTGCCTAAGAGAACCACTGGGCCTCTAGCATCTGTCAGGGAAGCACAGAATGTATAGCGTTACCTGGAAGTGTCCTGGGGGGAGGGTATCCTAAGAACACTCGCATTGCTGGTGAGCATACAATGGTGACCCCTGGCAATGAGCATGAAACCCATGGCAACGAGCATGTAAGTAAAAATGAATGTACCTGAAATAGTTTTAGCATGGGGGGCATAAAATGTATGGTTATACCAATGAATCAATCACCTCTTAAATGTTATTTGTCCAAGCTTTGATGCATATGACCCTTTATCATTTATCAAATCTATAATAGCTGCAGGGCGTGCAGTGCCGGCAACTGGGTCCAGGGGGCTGACACTGCAGACAATAAACCCACATAATTATAATACTTACCCAACCGGAGTCCCACAGGACCTGGCACTGCAGACAGAAATCACCAGGTGCAGTGCAGCTGCTGGTTGATTAAAACATTTGCTCTGGGCCTTGTGTGTGAGGCTGTTCACCTGTAGTAATTCTCCTTATTAAGGGAGCTTGTCAGTCTTGGATATTCTGATTGGGAGTGTCTCCTTAATCTCCCATGCCGCCTTTCACCAAGGTGCCGATGACCACTGGGAGAGACAACAGAGTTAGTGAGTATAGGTGTGGCTGTGATCCTCACCACTCACGGACACGGCCTCACAGACTGGTCTGGGTTTCCACTTTACCATCCGATTTCTCAGGGTTCCAGACCAGAAGACGATACCCGTGGGTTCAGGTCAGGTTCTCACAACACACAAGGCAGGACGTTGGATGGTTTTAGCTGTTTTACTTGGCACAATATGCATGGTCGCCCAATCACAAGCCTGACAATTTTTATAAATGGGGAAAATAGATGCCCAAATCAATTGTATCACCCTGATGGAAGCAGATATTTAAGGTGTGATCTTGGATGGTGACTAAGAATAACAGGATCGGGGGGGGGGGGGGGTAAAAAAAGATGCACATCGTTGTGTCTTACAGGAGTGTTGGAGGCGTGTTGTGGTCATGTTGCAGAAAGCAGTTGTGTATAGACATGATGAGCTGCTCCCATATAGGAGGCCATTGTCAAGTGGTGAAACTTTAGCTGCCATAGGGCTAATTGCAGTTTTGATGGTGCAGCCAATGCACCAATTAGTATTTAAGGCCTATTAACACTGACAATGGGCATCTCATTCCTTGCAGATTTGGATGCGTGGGTGAGCACCGGAGTAGTGGCAAAAGCCTAAATACTGTATGCAGGTGTGACTGTGGCAAAATATGCTGACACAGTCAACTATTGTGTTAAATTGTCAAGTTATGAGTCAACTACATGTTAACATACAGTATAATATGCCAACATGACTGTAAAATGATAATTTTAACAATGGAAGTATACGGGCGCTACAACAGCAAGGCTTGCAGCTAAATGCAGCGGGTTCCCTGCATTAGCCGGGAGCCTTGCTGTTTGTGGGAATCCTCGCCGTCCTCTAACAGCAACGATTTCCCCAGCACATTGAATAGGGTGAGTGGCCGGCGTGGGGGTTAAATGCCTGTTCTCTTCGATCTCAGCCATTTAACCCCCTCGTCGGCCGCATTGAATACACACCTATGAGCTGAAACACAGTTCCATCCAGATAATATATTTCAGATAAGCTGTTTTTCTTCTTAAATAATGTACAGGATATCATGCATATTTATTTGTTCTTAGATAAATTAGATTACAATATATATTTTTTCTTTGCCTGTGGGAAAAACCCATTTAATTAACTGTAGAGCACATAAAAGGAGGATGGCGGGATTGAGCAATTCAGGGGTGCCAATACAAATGTATGTCTTGCCATGTCAGATTTTGAGAGCATTCCGCTGACAAATGATTCTATAAGTAGAAATACAGATCCCAGTGTAATATCCAACTTTATTCACCAGCGCACATTTCCCTGAGTTCACAGTCAGCTGGAACCTGGGTAGAAAGACATAAAACAAGATGACAAACCACATTACAATGGGCGGGAGTAGTCAGTAATAAGGTGATGGTCTACTGGGTAAACTGATGACCACAGATGTTCAGATAAATGAACTAGATCCACGGACATAGCTATTGTGGATGCAGGGAATGCCGCTGCTATGGGGCCCAGAGGCTTAAGAAGCCAGGGACCCAGGATCAATAGTTGCATTTACATTACATGGATCTGTCTGGAAGGAATTGGGTCTGGCCTGTTGCCCTGAGGTGTGTGTGTGGTTAAACGGTAAATGGGCACTGCAATGTGGCCTAATCTGAACTGGAGGACACTGTCATTTGGCATCATCTAATCTGATCACTGTAATGTGTCATGATCTGATCTACTCAGTGTAATGTTACATAATGTGAACTGGGGACACTGTATGTGATAACATCAAATGGAGGAACTGTGTGGCATAATGTGTACCGGCAGTCCTACAATGTGACATAATGTGAACTAGGACATTACTATGAGGCATAGCATTAACTAGGCCAAGAGGGGGGAGCAGGAACAAATTAGCTAGGCAAGGGCTTGCTGGAGGGGGCCAGCAGGGGCCAATGTTAACCCCCCCCCCCCCTTACCAAGTATGCTTACTTTGATCTGGTAAGCAGGTCCCTCCTCCTCCTCTGTGGCACCATCTTCCCAGTGATAACTTCAGGAAGATGGCGCTACACAGTGAAAGAGAGTGAACATGCGCCAATGGCCAAATATCACTGGGAAGATGGAGTTAGCTGAGGAGGTGAGACCTGCCTACCGGATCAAGGTAATGCTCTTGCTCAATCCACCTCCCCCATCTAAACGGCGCCCCTTGTGGAGTGTATATGTCATTTTTGCTATGGGCTGTGGACACACCCCCTCTTTATTCCCCCTTCCCTCCCTCCCCATGCAGTACCCAGGCTCGGTGCTGCTCTCTACAGCCCTCACTAGGGCATTCATATTAGAGATGTGCAGGCTCTGATTGACTCTGATTTCAAAGCAGGATCTTATTGGCTATCAACTGTCAACAACTGCCATGTGATTTGGCATAGCCAATAAGATCCTGCTTTGAAATCAGAGTCAATCAGAGCCTGCACATCTCTAATTACTATGGTGTAGAAAATGATCTAGGTCACTATTGTGGGGAATAAAATTCACCACCAATGTGCAGTGGGGTCTCTCTAAAAATATTGGGAAAGGGGACCCTGCAGAATGTTGCTGTGGGGCCCCCTACGTTCTGTTTCAGCCCCTGACTAGATCAATATACTGTAACAAGATTGTCTTTGACGTCAGAGTCACTTACAGGCTGGTGTTATAGTGTCGGCCGTTCACCCATCTCCATCCATTTCCATCATGATAAAGTCCAATCCAAAACATGGCTTCGGCCTGTTGTGTGAGGATTCCGTGTATAAACTCCTGTAACATATCTAGAGCGTCAATGATCATAACAACTGCTAAGTATTCTATAGAAATGTAAGGTGGTCTTGGATGTATACTGGTATTACGCTAAGTCAGGGGTGGCCAAACCTGTCCTCAAGATCTACCAACAGTTCATGGATCCAGTGCCGGCTTAAGCCTTTGGGGGGCCCGGGCCACTTTAGACAGGGGGGGGGCTAGCTAGAGGGGGGCCAGGGATACTGACCCCCTGTGCCCCCCCCCCCTTAATCCGGCCCTTCATGTATCTCAGACAATCTGTGGATCTATAGTAGGAATTAATGCAGCATGTTTGACAATGTGACAGTTAGTAATGACTACACCTGTGCACCAGCTAGGGAGTCTGGGAAATGTGACAGTTAGTAATGACTGCACCTGTGCACCAGCTAGGGAGTCTGAGAAATGTGACAGTTAGTAATGACTGCACCTGTGCACCAGCTAGGGAGTCTGGGAAATGTGACAGTTAGTAATGACTACAGGTTGGCACTAGCTAGGTGATCTAGGGAGTGTGACAGTTAGCAATGACTGCACCTGTGCACCAGCTAGGGAGGCTGGGAAATGTGACAGTTAGTAATGGGTACAGCTGTGCACCAGCTCGGGAGTCTGGGAAATGTGACAGTTAGTAATGGGTACAGCTGTGCACCAGCTCGGGAGTCTGGGAAATGTGACAGTTAGTAATGGGTACAGCTGTGCACCAGCTGGGGAGTCTGGGAAATGTGACAGTAATGACTACAGCTGTGCACCAGCTAGGGAGTCTGGGAAATGTGACAGTTAGTAATGACTGCAGCTGTGCACCAGCCAGGGAGTCTGGGAAATTTGACAGTTAGTAATGACTACAGCTGTGCACCAGCTAGGGAGTCTGGGAAATGTGACAGTTAGTAATGACTACAGGTTGGCACTAGCTAGGTGATCTAGGGAGTGTGACAGTTAGCAATGACTGCACCTGTGCACCAGCTAGGGAGGCTGGGAAATGTGACAGTTAGTAATGGGTACAGCTGTGCACCAGCTCGGGAGTCTGGGAAATGTGACAGTTAGTAATGACTGCTGCTGTGCACCAGCTAGGGAGTCTGGGAAATGTGACAGTAATAAATACAGCTTTACACCAGCTAGGGAGTCTGGGAAATGTGACAGTAATAAATACAGCTTTACACCAGCTAGGGAGTCTGGGAAATGTGACAGTTAGTAATGACTACAGGTTGGCACTAGCTAGGTGATCTAGGGATTGTGACAGTTAGCAATGACTGCGCCTGTGCACCAGCTAGGGAGGCTGGGAAATGTGACAGATAGTAATGGGTACAGCTGTGCACCAGCTCGGGAGTCTGGGAAAAGTGACAGTTAGTAATGGGTACAGCTGTGCACCAGCTCAGGAGTCTGGGAAATGTGACAGTTAGTAATGGGTACAGCTGTGCACCAGCTGGGGAGTCTGGGAAATGTGACAGTAATGACTACAGCTGTGCACCAGCTAGGGAGTCTGGGAAATGTGACAGTTAGTAATGACTGCAGCTGTGCACCAGCTAGGGAGTCTGGGAAATGTGACAGTTAGTAATGACTACAGCTGTGCACCAGCTAGGGAGTCTGGGAAATGTGACGGTTAGTAATGACTACAGGTTGGCACTAGCTAGGTGATCTAGGGATTGTGACAGTTAGCAATGACTGCACCTGTGCACCAGCTAGGGAGTCTGGGAAATGTGACAGTTAGTAATGACTGCACCTGTGCACCAGCTAAGGAGTCTGGGAAATGTGACAGTTAGTAATGACTGCAGCTGTGCACCAGCTAGGGAGTCTGGGAAATGTGACAGTAATGAATACAGCTTTACACCAGCTAGGGAGTCTGGGAAATGTGACAGTTAGATGAGACAGTTAGATGAGATGAATACAGGTTGGCACTAGCTAGGTGATCTAGGGATTGTGACAGTTAGCAATGACTGCACCTGTGCACCAGCTAGGGAGGCTGGGAAATGTGACAGTTAGTAATGGGTACAGCTGTGCACCAGCTCGGGAGTCTGGGAAATGTGACAGTTAGTAATGGGTACAGCTGTGCACCAGCTCGGGAGTCTGGGAAATGTGACAGTTAGTAATGGGTACAGCTGTGCACCAGCTGGGGAGTCTGGGAAATGTGACAGTAATGACTACAGCTGTGCACCAGCTAGGGAGTCTGGGAAATGTGACAGTTAGTAATGACTGCAGCTGTGCACCAGCTAGGGAGTCTGGGAAATGTGACAGATAGTAATGACTACAGCTGTGCACCAGCTAGGAAGTCTGGGAAATGTGACAGTTAGTAATGACTACAGGTTGGCACTAGCTAGGTGATCTAGGGATTGTGACAGTTATCAATGACTGCACCTGTGCACCAGCTTGGGAGTCTGGGAAATGTGACAGTTAGTAATGGGTACAGCTGTGCACCAGCTGGGAGTCTGGGAAATGTGACAGTAATGACTATAGCTGTGCACCAGCTGGGTGATTTGGAAAACGTGGACCGTTGGTAGATCTTGAGGACCAGTTTGGCCACCCCCTGCTCTTTACCTGCTGTACATGGTCCTCTAGGACTAGTAGGTGGCCTCTCATCCTCTCGCACAGCTCCTGGCTCTCATTCCATGTCCTATGTGTAATATTGGAGTAGTAATAGCAGTTGTCTTCATGCAGAACCCAATCTTTAGGACACAGCGAGCACTCTGCAATAGTAAGCCACCATTACTGAGAAAGCCCAGCCACAGTGACCGATCAGCCAGGAGTCACTACTGATGAGGCACTGGGGTAAGCTACAAAGGCATACTGACTCTGCCGAGCTGTGCATCGCCCCACCAATGGCTAATGCCAGCTACTCTATTCACCCTTCCAGACTTCCAGCTTATTGCTTACTGCTTCGTCCCTTCTCCCTCCATGGACATTGCATGATATCACCCCCTTCTGCAGAAGCTTGTTCAGTGTTATCCCCCTACAGGGACTAATGCTGCACTGCCCCCTGTGGACAGTTTATAAGAATACATTGATCGGAGATAAAGGCCAAGTGATTGATGTGAAATGTATCAGTTGTTTTTGTACTGAAATATGCATAAATACTAACTGAACTTAATATTGAACCAAGCCAATGTACAAACTGGGTATAGATTGTATCCCAACCATGACTTGTATACAGCCATGTATTGTATATGTGTGGGGTGGGGGAGGGGGGGGGTGTTCTCTGGGGTTGTCCTCTTCTCTCTGCCAAATTATTCAGAAGGTACAGTCCAGAGGCATTCAGGACGCTGAGATAGAAGATCTCTGGAAGATACAGGTACGTCACACACCCCATACACTGGAAGCTTACCACAGATAGATAGATAGATAGATAGATAGATAGATAGATAGATAGATAGATAGATAAGTGCAAATAGGAAACACACATTGGTTAGGATTACCACCACCTGTCCGGGATTACTCCGGACAGTCTGATAGTTAAGTAAGACCGGAGTCTGGAGGGGTGGCGTTCCCGGACTATACAATGTACTCCAGTCTTAATTACCGGATGACTTGAGTAATCCTGGATGGGTGGTAACCCTAACATCGGTAATCTTCCTACAGTGACACTGACTTCCCTCCGTTGGTCACAAGGAACTAATGGACCTCACTTATACCGCTTGCAGACATACTGTAATAGTAAATTACCGGGTGAAGCAGTTCTACCGGTAATTTGTGTAGTGTGAAAGGGTCTACCCGGGTCCTAAATCCCGGGTCACCAACCCTGCTTTTTACCAGGGTCGTCAACCCGGATTTGTGACCTCTGTAGACCCTTTCACACTACACAAAAAAAATTATCGGGTTGATAGTTTTTAATCCGGTAATTTCCAGCTTTGTGAAAGGGGGTCAGACGGCACCCGGCAATATGACCCGGCACTCAAAATGCCAGTTAATTGCCGGGTCGCAGGTCTGAAAGAGGTATCATTCTGAGGAGAATCTTTAACACCCCCTTACATTGAGATAAGCATTATTTTCTTTTATTTCTATTGTATACTATATACATTTCTTGTCTTTATACTAGTTGGTGGGGAAAGGGGTGGAACTGAGCTCCACCACCTCTAATGGTGAGGTCAGGGACGCCAATAGGGGGGTGCTGTGGGTACAGATGTTCCGGGCCCCGGCCTCTCGAAGGGCCCGGGCACCTCATTTTGCCCACCGCAACCCTCCCGACTGGCTCCACTGCGTGGAACAAAGCAGGCCCTAGAGCACAGGCTTATTCAACCCAGGAGCCAATGAAAATGCTGCACCAGCTTTTTAGCCAATCAGAGCTCATGTACCGGCAGACAATCAGAGCTGCTGCCGGTACGCGAGCTCTGATTGGCTCACCAGCCGGTGCTGTATTTTAATTGGCTGCCGGCATCCTGAGTTAAAGAAACCTGCGCTGTGGGCTGCAGCTCAGCGGAAGAGGAGATGGGGGAGCAGGAGCCGGGGTGGGGGGCCCGGGGCCCAACTGTAAATGAGTTCTGGGCCCCAAAATTCCTGATGGCAGCCCTGGGTGAGGTGAAACTACTTCAGCTCTGCCTTGGCACTAGAACAGGAATTCTAGAAGAAAAGCATTATAGTTTGCATGGGGGTACTGAAAAACTCTGCCTAACGGGGGAAGGGGAGAGGGGGTAATTAAGTGGCAGAGGGAACAGAACCACTTCTAGCCCTGGCACCATACACCTACAGACTGATTACGATACAGGTCTCTGTATCTGCACTGACTAATAATACATCTGGCATGCTGGCCACACAGCCAGCACACTACACCTATAAATAAACCATACCGCACTATCAAGTGCATTTCCTGTCTCTATCCACACAAAGGTGACTACAGAACAGGAAAAACCTTTCTGATGCACCCACTCTAATAAACCAACCAAATATCATATAAGTGTATAATATTTTAAGTTGATATTACGCTATTGGGTGATTGTTCTGTCTCTGTGTCACTGGGGGTCCCTAATACATATCAGTCTGGGGTGTGGGCCCCCATCATGTCAGCACAGGCCGACCACTCCAGGGCAGCACACAAATTAAAATTAGTAGGGGTTAATAAGAAACACATCAGTGCTATGTAAGGAAGTGAGAGGTGTGATTAAAATAATACAAAATATATACAATGTGATAGGGAAAACATAAGTGTTAATAAAGTGTTATGCTGCTTTCCCACTGCAGACCAGTTTAAAGCACTGGTAATCTTAAATGGTATTTAAAAGGGTATAAGCATTCCCACTGCAGCAGATTACCGTTTTAAATACCATTTAAGTACCATTCCCATTGCAGTGAACCGTGTAAAATGTAGAGTGCCTACCCCCCCCCCAGTGTAAAGAGTGCCTAATCCCTCCCCCCCCAGTGTAAAGAGTGCCTAATCCCTCCCCCCTCCCCCCAAGTGTAAAGAGTGCCTAACCCCCCCCCCCCCCACCTGCCCTGTGCCCCCACCTCCCCTCCCCTTGTACTTACCTGCACGGGGATGCAGGGCAGTGGGGAGGCAGCGGGGGTCCATGCAGGGTCCATGCAGGGTACAGGCAGTCCCAGTGCCTGATGAGAACTAGTAGTTCTCACTTTGCGCATATGTAATAAGTGCACGTGCATAATAATGAGCCGCTCATTACATATGCGCATTTGTAATGAGTGGCTCTTTATTATGCACGTGCACTCATTACACATGCACAAAGTGAGAACTACTAGGTCTCATCAGGCACTGGGACTGCTGGAGGCTAAATAACGTTTAAGAGGCATTCCCACTGCCTCTTAAACGTTATTTTAACGTGTAGGACTCGGCTTTAAAAACGGGTTGAAATACCATTTAACTTTAAACGGTATTTCAACTCTGGCACTTTCCCACTGCAGCCTTAAACGGTAAATTGCGCTGAAAATCTGCAATTTACCGTTTTTTTAGCTGCAGTGGGAAAGGGGCATTAGGGTGTGCTGACCTGGAGCAGCCCAGCAATGCCAACACAGGGGGCACCACACCCCTGCCAGCAAAACGTGTCAGGTATTGACACCCCTTACTCTTCAAAATCTCTGTGGAATAAAAATTAAGAAATCATGAACCAGGACTATAGATTCATCACCAAGGAGCATTGTGCCCCAAGCAGGACAAAGAGCTGTCGGCCCCACTCCAAAGAGTTCACACAAATACTGCAATTCAGCGCAGGACTGTCTCTCCCAAAAATCGTGAGTGGTACAATCAAAAACTACAATTGATTATTGGTACCAGTACAGTTCCATTTTATAGGAACAGGATCTCCACAGAGGAACATGTCTCCCCCCTTTCCTACCCAATCAAAGCGATTTATACTATTATCAATATTTTTATACATTATTTATTATTATTTTAAATGTTTTTATGATCAAGTCCAAACATATTATGTATTCAATTTGTTTGCTAATTGTGTGTTGTAGCATTAATCTATCCTCTAAAGGTGGCCATACACACGCAGATTTATCTTCAGATCTGGCTGGTTGGAACAAAAACATGGTTATGGATGAGAGCAACTGACAGTTGACCATTTGTATGGAAATGCTGGAAAACTGACAAACTGTCACTCATCCATAACCATGTTTTTGTTCCAACCAGCCAAATCTGAGGATAAATCTTACTAGTGTATGGGCACCTTAAGCGTAGATACTGTATCTTGATTTTTTTATTGTTTGTTCTAATGAGAAGGATTGATTATGACGTGTGTATTGTATAAAACCAGTATGAGTGACTACATTTACAGGCTGAAGTCTGTATCCCAACAATTAATGTCTGTAAGTGTCCAAATAGATGATGAAGAGATACCACGGTGATGCTGCAAAGTTGATGTCTGAGTTTGTTTTCCTAGTATAGGTGTTGAAAGCATAACAGCTGTGTTAACTACAGACATTGTTGGTGGAAAAGTGCTACAGTTCTAGGAATGTGTGCCAGTAGTATTAAATACTGAGAATTCTACATTAAAAGTGAGAAGTTCAGAGATTTCAAATACATGTGTTCTGTACAGTATATAACAAAATAGGTCACAAAGTATTTGAATGCAAGTAATGCAGAATAAGAAGTACAACCACAAATATGAGTCAGCTTTGAGTGTCACAGACAGCCACAAAAATTATTACTGGTGGGTTGACTTCAACTAATTACCAGGCATTTCAGCTGCATTAAATGGTGGAGGAAGACATCAGCAACGTTGAAGGTATCAGCAGTGATGAGTTCCTGAACACAGACACTATTGAAATGGTCAGAACTGTCAGTGAGAGGAGTCTTACTGATTTCCCTACAGTACCAAATAAATGTGGACTAGAATTGATTGAAATGTTGATATTTTCTTGCATGAGTAACCCTCAATTTCTTATAGGTCCCTGCAAGAAAGTGTAAGGAACTGTTTGTGAAACACAGAAAGATTAAAAGATCTTAATATGTATTGTTTATAGTTTATAGGAGAGTAGGGAAAGGGGGGACATGATAGAAACTTTCAAATATACCAAGGTCCAGGTGGGAGACATTCTTCACAGGAAGAGGAGCAGCAGAACACGAGGACATGCACTGGCACTAGGGGGAGCAAGGTACAGGTGGGAGACATTCTTCACAGGAAGAGGAGCAGCAGAACACGAGGACATGCACTGACACTAGAGGGAGGAAGATTCAGGGGAAATCTGAGGAAGAATTACTTCACAGAAAGGGTAGTAGATACGTGGACCACCACCATCAGAGGTGGTAGAGGCACATACAGTAGAACAATGTAACATGCGTGGAATAGGCATAGTGATATCCTTACAAAAACCTAAGGATCCAATATGGTTTGAGGTACTGTAACATGTTTAAAAAAGGGGCAGACTAGATGGGCCAAGTGGTTCTTATCTGCCGTCACATTCTATGTATCGATTTGGGGGGGGGGGGGATTATTGAAGCCAGGAGATCACTTCTGCTCCATGCTGGTTCCTTTAGGAATGCTTCATTCTCTTACCAAGATGGCCACTGTCTGTACTTATGTGCACCTTGTCATTGTGTTGCAATGCCACAGTTGGACACGAATGAGTTCAGGGGGAGAGTGTGGGGGCCCCTAATGTGTGGGGGCCCCAGCATGATTGCCCCTGTGGCCCCTCCTTTGATCCGGCCATAAGTATACATATTGTATCCACCGCATTGATCACCAATTGTATCCTGCAACTCTCACCACATGCAGTCGCCCCCTGGTGGACTGTATACACTGTTACATGTATTACCGTGAGTACGCTTTACATCCACATTACTGCTAAATACACCACCCCGCTGGTGTGTGCATTTACTCCTCTGTCATACCATCTGTAACAATACATAGGTGTGGATCACTTTGGGCGTCCTATAATCATGTACTTACCAGAGAGTGGATCGGTGACAGATACACAGAGATCCTTCTTTATCTCCTCACTCTCACACTGGAAACGCTGACTCTGATAAACTGAAAGAGGGGGAATAAAGGAATTTGTGAATGTAGAAACCTGAGAACCCAGCTGTGTGCACGGGATATTCCCAATAACACTATGGGCCGATCAAAGAAACAAACGCGTATTCCTGATTGACAGGCAGAGGAGTGGCCAACTTTTAGAAAAAAAGGGGGTGTCGCCCTTACCCAGGCTGCAGTCTCACAGCTGCTGGCCATGCCCACATTCCCTCTGTCTGCTGTGATTAGACGCTGTGTAAGTGGAACAGTTGTTAAGAAGCGGGACTGTCCCATGAAAATCGGGACATTTGGGAGCTCTGCATGTGGCTCAGAATCAGGCCTATTCCATTTGGACTTCTTTCTGTAGGTAATAGAGCTTCTCTGCACCCTCCATTGTTTGCATTAAGCATAAACTGGCAGACAGGTGGCAGAGCTGGGTACAATACAGAATAAGAGGCCGACACTTCCAACCTGTGACATCACTTACTGAGTTCTGTGGTATACAGGTAGGGGGTGGTATACAGGCAGGGGGTGGTATACAGGCAGGGGCTGGTATACAGGCAGGAGGTGGTATACAGGCAGGAGGTGGTATGCAGGCAGGAGGAGGTATGCAGGCAGGAGGAGGTATACAGGCAGGAGGAGGTATACAGGAAGGAGGTGGTATGCAGGCAGGGGGTGATATACAGGCAGGGGGTGGTATGCAGGCAGGGGGTGATATACAGGCAGGGGGTGATATACAGGCAGGGGTGGTATGTAGGCAGGAGGTGGTATGCAGGAAGGGGGTGGTATGCAGGCAGGAGGTGGTATGCAGGCAGGGGGTGGTATGCAGGCAGGGGGTGGTATGCAGGTAGGGGGTGGTATGCAGGCAGGAGGTGGTATGCAGGCAGGGGGTGGTATACAGGTAGGGGGTGGTATGCAGGCAGGAGGTGGTATGCAGGCAGGGGGTGGTATGCAGGCAGGAGGTGGTATGCAGGTAGGGGGTGGTATGCAGGCAGGAGGTGGTATGCAGGTAGGGGGTGGTATGCAGGCGGGTGGTGGTATGCAGGCAGGAGGTGGTATGCAGGCAGGGGGTGGTATGCAGGCAGGAGGTGGTATGCAGGTAGGGGGTGGTATGCAGGCAGGAGGTGGTATGTATGTAGGGGTGGTATGCAGGCAGGTGGTGGTATGCAGGCAGGTGGTGGTATGCAGGCAGGGGGTGTTATACAGGCAGGGGGAGGTATACAGGCAGGGTGTGTTATACAGGCAGGGGTGGTATACAGGCAGGGGGTGGTATGCAGGCAGGGGGTGGTATGCAGCCAGAGGGGGAATGCAGGCAGGAGGTGGTATGCAGACAAGTGGTGGTATGCAGTCAGGGGGAGGTATACAGGCAGGGGATGGTATACAAGCAGGGGGTGGTATACAGGTGGCAGCGCTGGGTACAATACAGAATAAGGAACCACAACCAGAGGCCGACACTTCACACCTGTGTCATCACTTACTGAGTTCTGTAATGATGCGAATGAAGATGATATTAGTTCCGATTAGAAGGGTAATAATCACCCCCTTCCAGGAGGGCAGCCAGGGTTTTGTCTGCAGAGGTTTATCTGAAAGAGATATAAATAAAGGAGAGCGCTGTTACAGTGACAGGACAGCCGCGGTAATGTGAGATTCCGGAAAGAGACAAAACGAAATTATGGGGCACCTGGTGCCAGAACCAGCAACTAAGCACATGATGCCACACAAATGGGGCAGGGCTGTCAGCTCCGGAAAGTGGAGGGTTCCAGCACAGAGTGCATCTAAAGTACACTCTTGGTGGCACTGCTGTAGCAACACAGGCTGGCAGCAGTGGCGTAACATTGGCACTTCAGAAGTGTATATCACTACCTGGAAGTTAGGGATTCCGGATAGCGATAAATATATATATATATATATATATATATATATATATATATTGCCCCAGGTAACCCACTTGTAACAAGCAAAAAAAACACTGGGAATGAATAAGAAACCCCTGGCAATGAGCATGTAATCCCTGGAAATGAGAATATAGGTAAAAAAATTATAATAAATGTATCCGACATTTTTGGGATTTATATCAAAGCATTAAGTAAGTATTTTGAACCATAAAAATGTAAGATTAAACATAGCATCCTGAAACTGATAACCTATCCTAAAACATTAACACCCACCAGATTGAGTGAATCACTGCAAACCCACACTCAAAAATTAAATTGTGACCAGCTAAACCATATAGAAACTCAGGGGTTTATTCTGGTTGATTCACAAGGCTACGAATTCGATAGAGCGAGGGCCACATAGGCTGGAGGGAATTTAAGAGCCTGTGAATTTGTTGTCCATATGCAAAGTCAGCAGAAGCATCAGTGTAAAGCCCTAAGGAAATAGCAGTTGAGTGGCAGTTAGATCTGCCAATCAGGTAGCAAGGGGGCGTTAGCCTAGAGAGGGGTATATTAGGGATCAGGGCTAGGAAGTAAGCCTCTTTGAGTCTGGATCCCCACCCTCCCTACCCTTTCCTTCTGTGCTACCTGGCCTGATGCCATTTCACCAAATTTGGACATTCCATTTTATAGCTTTAGTTAACAATCGGCGAGAAGGTGCTCTCGACCAGCAGTCAGGTGGGGTGTCAGGTGGTCTCTGTGCGGTATTGCCCCCCCTTTGCCAAGAAGGCGGGCGAGTCCCCATGCTCCGGCTGGGGGCGTTGGACACTTCATGGAAGGTCCGCGCCATGCAATAGAAGGGGGCGGTATGTCCGTCACAGCTCGGGCTGTACCCCACAAGAAGGGGTGTTGTCAGATTGGGGCGCTCCGGTCGCTACCATGGCAACACCCGGGACTGGTGCTGGTCTCAAGTGCTTTCTTTACCATCCCTTATACAAATAGGGGTTATACCATTTCAATAAATAATCATGACCTTTTTAAACTTACGCAGTTGGTGTCTGTGTCGTTATTTTTAGATAAGGTGTTTGTGTCATTTATTTCTAGGCATAAGAGTTAAGGAATGGTAACAACATAATTCATTAGGCGCCTTAACAGCCTTGCAAGTCCACCATACCCCTCCCGGCGAATGCTGGGCCACCTGCCCCGCCCCCCCCCCCCCCCGCGCAGCGTGTGTTCCCATGCACATAAACATCCATTTGCATGCTCCAGGGAACACCCACATCTTTCTATGGTCCCCGACCATCAAAAGATGTGGAAGGTGCAGGCATATAAAAGTGACTTTCAAGTCACTTCCATATGCGTGCACGCTGGGACAGAAATAGGCGGGCAGCTGACATCCGGTCACACGCGTCACGGCCTCATAACACTGGGCATTCCCATATGTAAACGCCTTCAGCCAGTATCACACTCAGGGGCAGATTTATTAAGCTCAGTGAAGTGATAAACTGTCTGGTTTTTATCACCGGCCAATCAGCTCCTACCTGTGAAGTTACAGGCTTGGTTTGAAAAATAACAGGAACGAACCGATTGGCCGGTGATAAAAACCAGACACTTTATCACTTCACCAAGCTTAATAAATCTACCCCTGAGCGAGGCCTTTGCACGGGTAGGGAAATGCCCAGCGTTTTATGGGTGTCCCCATGAAAACACTGGCTGTTCCCCTCAGGGCTGAATTAGGCTTGGGGGGGCCCCGGTCATTTAAGAAAGGGGGGCCTGGGTAAAAGGGAGTGGTACATTAGATCGTACATACTACACAACATGGCGTCAGCGCCCGCCCCGTTTCTGGCCATCGCCGTCTGAAAAAAAAGGCGACCATCGAATGCTAATGAGGGGATGTGGGCGGTGCCGGTGGCAAGGGAGGGCAGGCATTCGGCGGGGCGGTGGGCCATGCTGACCTGTTCGCTAGGCTGCGAGTACAAGCAGCCGAGCAAACAAGTCTGAATCAGGCCCACTGTTTCTAGGAAGAACATGTTATGTTGTGACTACAGATTCTCACCTACTGGCTGTGCAGATGGAGGCGGCATAGATGGAGCATGGGCCATCGCTGACTCCACCGGTGTTGGCTGAGGTACCGAAGGCGGGAGAATTCTGCAAGATGCTCCTGAAGATGATCCTATAGGGAAATAAGCTGTCTGTGAACAAGGCCAAGATGAACACAATGAAATGAACATTACAGATGTGACTGTACCCGCTAACGGATCCTCCTCGCTCAGGACCGAACGAGTTCTTGCTGCCTTCGGTGTTTTCGCTGGATTTTAGAAAATAAAATATTTAATATAATAAAAACAGTTCAGGTTTGTACAATATACACAAATACAGAGCCAACCCCACACTAGTAACTAAATGTCAAATATAAGTGTTCTGCCCTCTCTCAAATTCGCTCAATATGGTCCGGGGAGGGCCCGCAGAAATATATATTATTGAGGTGCTACCCACTACTTAATATGAACATCACAGATTCACAATATAACAAGAAAGGAAGGTTCTGTATTACCCAGGGTGCACTGGAACTCAGAACATTTTATCAAAACTTTATTGGCATGCATTAAGATATCTCATTATTTACAAAATTATCCAAAATTAGCTGTTTTCAATTTGTCATATATTTGATAAATTGGTGTTTTTTCACCTTGTTGAAGGGGAAACAATTGTTGCAGTTGGTTCTGGTGTGACGGATTCATGCACCAGGTGCTCTGTTATCACACAATGGCGGAAATTTACTAACATCCCCGGATACGGACGTTGCTGGGTACGAATGGATACAACCGGCATCAGCCGTATTCCGGCGAAAATAAGAATACGTGAATAGGGCAAATTTACTGATCTGCCGTATTCACCTGATACGTATTTTCCAATGTCATAGCCCTTCAAATCCATTCATATTCATATCCATTTGTATTCATGCAACCGCCAAATACATATGAAGCGGTAGCATCACACGGATCAGTCCAATCCGTGCACTGCTGCCCTGTGTAAAAAAATAAAAATTAAAAAAAATATAAAAATGACCTATTACCAGCTCCAGGCTGAATGAACCAATCCGGGTGTTAGAAATGTTTTGGGGGGAAATAAAAAAAAGTGTGTTTCCCCCATATTTCTAGAGTTTCATAAGTCAGTCCTGGTTTCCAAGATATAGCGGACAAAATGAATAGGGGACCCCCTTATTTTGACAACCAGCACCGGGCCCAGTAAGGTAATGCCACAGCCCGGAGAGACTTTTAATACAGGTTCCCACGGCCAAAGCATTAACCCCCAGACTGGTCAGCCCGGGCAGGGGGTAGCATTGGGGGGACGATCCCTTTATTTACCTTTTCAATACATTTTCTCTGAAGAAGCCACTGATGTTGACAGTAGGCGGGGAAACGCGTAAGAGATGGAATCAGAGGGGCCAATCACTGTTTTAAACAGTTTTTTTTAAATTCTGCCTCAGCCGCTGACCTCTGCTGCCCACTAGCGCTCCTTCACAGCGCTAAGCTACTCAGACGGATGTCGCCAGCGGTCCCTCCGGCCCCCTCTCCCCAAACCAGACGCCGCCAAAAGGTTTACCGCTGCCCCCCACCCACAGATTGCATTCGAGCAATCGCCCCTGCAATTTGATAGATATTATGTGCAGCACAGAAGAGGGTTTTTTTGGGGTGACTGGTCGCACAACAGTACTTTACCGCTGTCACTCCAAGCCGACTAGCCGCGGCTGCTGCCTACTACCGTCACTACCCAACTGGCTGTTTTTGTAGCCACAGGGAGGACGGGGCAGATAACTGCCGCTGCTGTGCTTATGATAGACAGGTACATCACTGTTTATTATATACAGGGGCTGCCTGGCACCGGGACAACAGACATAGATCTGTGAGATTGCTCCAACAGTAACTAATATTGCTAGCAAGATTCATTGCCCTCACTAATTGACAGGAGACCTCTCCCTTTATTAATTGGCATTTGGATACTGTTGTGATTATTACCATCCCTGTTTCAACTGTCACAGTGCAGATAAAACCAAGCCTTAATGGTACCAATGTTCACAAGCACCACTACAGACAAACCCAGATAAAAAGAAGGGATACAGATCCTGGGGGCCCCACGGTGTGAGGATTATTCCTTTTAATCTCACTGTCCGTGTCATATTTGTATTCATATTTGTGTTGTATATTTCGCAGCTTTTAGAAGATAACAATTAAAGGTTATATTTTATTAAAACTTTGTAGGTGCACCACACCGAGACACCCCTCCTTTCCCCCCTTGTTATGTGCAGCACATGCTATCTATCGATGCAACATTTGACCGCTGGGCCCACACATCGCATCACAAAATGTGCGGGGCCCTAAAATCTGCATACAACCATTTGATTTATTGAACAAGTGTGGTCGAAATCGAATGATTGTATACAATATCTCATAAGTGTATGGGCTACATAAGTTTTTATTGGTCATTCCAATCGGTCAGAAACGGCCATATTGTTTAAAAAAATCTTACCGTGTGTGGGCAGCTTTAGATGTCCGGAAACTGGTAACTACATTGTTTATATCATTTATACATTCTTGCCTACTTTTGAAAAAGCATATCAGGGATATAGGAGCACTGGACCTGCGCTTTACAGACCCGGGCCTCCATATACCATAGAGACCTGCTCACTAGTAAGTGATCTCAGGAGAAAGCTGCAATTTTTGGATGAGCGCCAGAAGGTGAGAGACACCAATAGGGAGACTGCTGCAGTCGATGCGGTGAATGTGTTGTTCCAGCCAGAGTCTGCTATTAAAGCAATCATCTGCTCTCCATCGTTAAGAACTAATACTAGCTAATAAAACTATCTGCTATTTATTCCAGCGGAACTAACAACATACTAACTGAGTGTTGGAACAGCCTCTATCTACAATCTAATAAGACTTATATCAGACAACTCATCTGGTTATGACTAACGACATCACTAACTGCATTAGATAAATCATAATAGTGATTATGGCAAGAAAATGGATTTCAGTCATTGTTATATTACAAATGTTAGATTATGAGTAGTTTTTTAATAATTTTATATATCTTATTTAAAATGCATGTAGCTCTAGGGATCATTGGGGCAGATGTATTAAGCCTGGAGAAGAGATAAACTGAAGATAAAGTGGAGATAATGTAAAAGGAGCTAATTAGCTCCCAACTGTCATTTTCAAACACAGTTCATTGGCTGGTGCTTTATCTCCTTTCACTTTGGCCCTTATTCTGGATCACTCGCAAAGGCACGTTCCTTCTGAAATGGACAAAACCATGTGCACTGCAGGTGGGGCAGATGTAAAATGTGTAGAGATAATTAGATTTGGGTGAGTTCTTTTGTTTCTGTGCAAAGAAAATATTGACTGCTTTATTTTTACACTGCAATATAGATATCAGTTTGAAGTAAAACCCCACCCAAATCTAATTCTCTCTGCAGAAGTTACATCTGCCCCACCTGCAGTGCACATGCTTTTGAAGAAATTTGCCTTTGTGAGTGAACCAGAATAAGAGCGTTTATCTCCACGTTATCTCCAGTTTATCCCTTGTCCAGGCTCAATACATCTGCCCCATTGTGCCTTATAAGCAATTCAACAAAATGGCGCTGATGATCCCAATTGAATTACTAAATATACGATTTCTCTTTTTTTTCTGCTGAAAATGTAACAGCTGCATAATATGGGTTAGGGAGATGTCTAGTCTCTGCAGGGAGACAGGGAGATCACTATTATTTCAGGAAGTCTCCTGTAAAATGCAGGAGGGTAGGCAACTATGCAATAGGGTAAAACATAACACCTTACCTGGAATCTCCATGTGTTCAGCTTTGTAAGGGTAACGGCCAAGATGCTGAAGTACACAATCTACAGTATATGGAGCATTGGCATGACATATGAAGGTAATATGACAGCACACCCTGCGCTCTCTTCCTGTGTGGTTTACCCAGACTACACGATCAGGACACTTGGTCACGTACATTCATGAAGCATACTCAGTGGTCAGTGAAGGTAAATCCGGAAATATGCAGAACGTCTGTGCTTTAATAATAATAAACAAGCCTCTGCCCTGTAGGCTATAATAGTGCATACCTCCCAACTGGCCCACCTGTGGACAGAGACACCCATTGGAGCCATCGCAAAGGCACCCAACCACTTACACATTGCCAGCACACACATGGATCCATTGATTTTGGTATGTTATAGCCTTATTTCAAAATGCAATAAATAATTTTTTCCCCTCAAAATTCTACACACAATACCCCATAATGACAACATGAAAAAAGTTTTGGGGAGATTTTTGCAAACTAATTAAATATAATAAACTAAGAAATCACATGTTCATAAGTATTTTACACCCCCCTCTTAAATTGATCATAACTTTCCCTACTACTGATGTAAGGTTTACTGCTCAGTAGTTACTTGTGTCATCCTTGCATCCATTTTTGTGCAGTGGGACTACATTCGCTCTTTTACAGTTGTCTGGATTTACTCCTGTAGCTAGTGACTGGTTGAATGATTCTGCTAATGGAGGTGCCAGGACTCCTTCAAGCTCTTTTACTCTCCATGGAATGAGAGTTCTGTTAGGAGCATCTTCTCTGTATCTGTGCTTGTATGAAAAAATTTTTTATGAATGTCCTTGCATATTAAATGTGGCTCCTTCCCTTCTCCTTCTGTATTAAATACAGAGAAAAAAAATATTATTTATATGAACAGCTATTACTTTGTCTCCCTCGTTCAAACACTCTTCTGCCTTTCAGTCCTGATCACCTTCTTTGCTTCTTTCTATCTGGCAATGTGAATTTGTGATTTCTTTTTTTTTGGAGTCAGCTTATATTTCCCAAGGACCATCACAGTAGTTGATACCTCTTTTGTGAACCACACTGGTTTCCTTTTCCTGACGGGGCAATGTGTGCGTGCAGTGACACAGAAACTGGGCATCTCAGGGTTTTCACCAGCAGATGGACCTTAATCTGGGCCGTTATGGGGCTGGGGGTTTCCGTACAGTGCAGTCTGACTTTGCTGCGGATGCTCTACCTCTGTATGTAGGCCATGCCGAGTGTCTGCAATGCTTTCTCAGACACCCTTTGTCTGTTTTATTCATATGGTTTTTTTTTTTTAAATATGACTTTTATCAACAACCATTTTAATGTGTCTTTATTGTATTGTGAAGGGAAGGTAACAATATATTATTGGCTTAACTATGGTATATAAACCCCTCCTTCAACACATACTTGGCACACTGTGATATATTCAGACTTGTTCGCTAGGCTCCCTAGGCTGTGTATATTCGTAGACTAGGGATCAGGTAAACACAGCCCCACCGAATGCTCGTATCCCCCCACCACCCCAATGAAATGCCGCCTGTCAGCACAAATCATTTTTGGACCCGACATGTGCCGGCAGCCGGTATTTCATGCCCTACCATGCACTAGGGCATGGTAGGAGAATAAAATAGCGTACCGAGCATAGTAGGGCACTGAGCCTGAATCATGGCGAGTGCAGCATCCATGTGAGGGGATGTGGTGCACTTTTTAGTGTCCGTGTCAACTGCGTCGACATTCGAGTAAAGAAAAAGTGAAAAACCCCATGTCAACATTTTGACGGTCATCCTAATGCTTGTGTAGACTTAATGACCCTGTCGACCTAACCCCATGTCGACCTTCAGTCATGTCAACCTTGTGGAATTGACCTAATGTCTGTCGACCTAATTCTTGTCTATCCGATGATCCATTCCATACCCAGGCAAGAGAGAAAGGGATGGTTTATCCGCACAGGATGCTCATTGTGTTTGAGGAATAGGAGGACCCCCCTGAGTTATGGTTGATAAGGTGTCAACCTACAAATCAGCTTTTTGGGAGGTGTGCTACCACTGGACAACAATTGTATAGTCTAGCAAAAACAGGAAAGAGAAAGGATGTCCTTGATGGGTGCACCTAAACGGTCTTGGTTAAAATATAACCTTTAATAATCTTATTAAAACTTAGCGAAATATGACAAACACACATGTATCATCAAAACGTGAATACCCTTCCCTTGTATTCACGTTTTGATGTTACATGTGTGTTTGTCATATTTTAATAAGACTATTAAAGGTTATATTTTAACCAAGACTGTTTAGGTGCACCCATCAAGGACATTCTTTCTCTTTCCTGTTTTTGCTAGACCATTCCATACTCACCAATCCAGATCCAAAACACAACGGGAGATCCAAATCCAAAACACAAAAAGGTACTTGTGTATTATCTGGGCGCCCGATTTATTCATTGCATGCCACTACTTAAGGCATGCGATGCGATGCTTTATTGTAAAGACCCGATTTTTAATTGCTTAGTCACCCATGGGTGACTTCATATCCCCACTATCCAACTACGCATGGAGTTGATTTTATATAGTGTGGCGAGCACAGCGAGCCCCGCGAGGGGACACGGATTACTTTACATGTATTCTGCGTCCGCTCGCCACGCTTCGGGCTCGGTGGCTCGCTGCGCTCGCCACTCTATATAAAATCAACTCCATGCATAGTTCTATAGTGGGGATATGAAATCACCCATGGGTGACTAAACAATGAAAAATCGCATCGCATGAATTGTATGCCACTATATTGCATGCGATGCGATGCAATACAATGAAAAAATCAGGCTCCCAGATATTACACACATACCCACAAAAAATGCCCGGTGCACACCCCTAGTGGAACCATGAGGTTTTCTGGGTGTGTTAGAAAAATGTAGGTGTTTTTGTGGTGAGTCTCTTGTCAGTGCTCTATGCTTCCCACCGGCCTGTCTCTGCTGCAGATTGGTAGATGCACAGTACTCTTCAAAGTTTTGCAAGCCGGCCGCTGTTTGATTGACAGGAAGCTGCCATTTGGGGTGTTAACCGTTAACTGGGAGTGTCAGGGAAAAGGCGTGCCCAGACGTTTTCAGGGAGGGTCTGTGATGTCACAGCTCCGGCCCAAATCAGCCTGATTCTATCGCACAGCTAGAGTAGGTCCTGGGTTATCCACAGACTGCGCACAGTGGGGAAATGATTTGATGGGGAGTGCGTTGTGTGATTTGCAGCTGTACTCCAATTGGCAATATTTTCCTAGTACATTTGCAGAATTGCACAGGGCAGGTTTTCCCTCTGGCGGGGCAGAGGCTATCTGATGACAGGGCTCTGCAATACGCACAGCGGCGATCAGGTCTGAATGACCCCCAGCATTCTTTATTTTTGTTGCGCTAAAACTTGTGTCAAGAAAACGGCATCTGATGTAGAGGACTCGAAGAATTGGGAGGGGCCGGGGCAGATGTAATGATGTCCAGAGACATTTAGGGGGCATCCTATCATCCACGTTCATTCTCCGGGTAGCTGCATTAGCGTATGGGAACGCCCAGGGTTTCATGGGCGTTCCCATGAGAACACTGGCCGTTCTCATGCTAATGCGCGCATGACGGAAAGGCGGGGGGCTAATGCTAATGCAGGCATGATGAACAGACGGGGGGCGGGCAGCTGACATCACAGAATATCAGCTCCCTGCCCACTTTCCCCTGAATGTAAACACATATGTAAGGTTGCTCCAGTGGCGTAACACGCACCCCGCCGCACCAACCCCCGCCCGTTTGCCCCGTCGCACCAACCCTTGCCTGCCCGGCTGCACCAACCGCCGCCTCGCCGCCCATGCAATCCCCCCCATCCTTACCTACGCTCAGTACGCTCTGGTCCCGGCTCCCTTCTTCTGCTATGAGGACCACCACAAAATGTCCGCCCCCATGCAGCAGACAGTTTCAGAGAACTCATAGCAGAAGAAGGGAGCCGGGACCAGCACGTACTGAAGACACTGACAGGTAAAGACTGCAGGGGATGGCGGGGTGTAACTATAGCACTGCAGCCTCCGGTGCCCGCACATGCACAGCGCCCCCCCCCCCCCCCCCCCCCCCCCGCGGGGGCTGCGGTGCTATAGTTACGCCCCTGGGTTGCTCAGAGCAACCTTACATATGCGTGCACACATCACATCTTTTGATGGTCATCGACTATCGAAAGATGTGGGCTGCGAATGGATGTTACTGTGTAACATCCATTTGCATGCCCTGTGAGCAAGTTGCACTTTCGAATGGGTGGGGGCAGACAACCATTTGCAAGGCGGAGTTTGGTTGACTCGCAAGGGTGCGAATTCGCATCCAAGCGAATGAACCAGAATAATTCCCTCATTGCATAGCTATGGGGAATCTACCATCCATTGCCTGAGGTAAATCATTCTGGATACTGGATACTACCGATTAAGACCAGTAGGTAAACGCCGCCCATTAAATGCTGGGCATTCCCCTGCTCTCACCGCCCTTCCCACCCACTAAGGAGAGAACACCCCCGCGGAGTGTGAAACATGAGAGAGGCTGTGCTGTTGCGGCAGTCTGTCCTCTCTATTCCCGCTGCCCGACTCTCTGCAGCGTGCCCGGGTAAAAAAGTACCCGCTCCCCCTCCCTCTCAATAGCACTGAATATGCCATACAGCGATGCGCGCACACATTAAGGGTAGCCACCTGGCGGCACAGGCAAGCCACCATGCAGCCATCATGTTTCAGGTGATATCACACCCTGCCTCGCAAACAGTCAGCACCCTCGCAATGCCCTGTCAACGCCACCACAGCACCACGGTGTCAGACGAACCCTAATATTGTGGCGCCCCCTGTCGTCTCTTAAGCGTCAGTTACATTTTTCACAATGCTGAAAATAGCTTAACAGTGATTGTTGGTAACTTGCGTGACCTAATGAATTACATAAATAATAAACTCTACCAGATGATATAAACACACTGGTAAAGAGGCCGGAACACTTCTCTATAGAGAACACATAGCATTTCCAAAAGTATACAGACAGCAAATGAATGCAATCTATCGGTGAAGACTGCACCAGTGTGCAATATATTATTTATTTTTTAGCAGTTATCCATATAGCGCTCACATATTCTGTAGCGCTGTACAGATAATATTTGAACATTCACATCAGTCCCTGCCCCAGTGGAGCTTACAATCTATATTCCCTACCACATGTACACGCACACACAGACATTCTAGGGTTAACTTTGGTTGGAAGCCAATTAACCTACCAGTATATTTGTGGAGTGCGGGATACCCAGAGAAAACCCATGCAAGCATGGGAAGAATATACAAACTCCACACAGTTAGGGCCATGGTTGGAATGGAACCCATGACCTCAGTGCTGGGAGGGCAGTAATGCTAACCATTACATCGCTGCTCAATTAATGCCATACCCACGGCGATGCATTAACCTGTGTATAACACACTTTACAAGTGTCTGGACCTCCGATTGGACGAGCAGACGGATGATCAACCTGCAGGCCTGAGGGTATATGTGAGATTACCCGTTGTAGACATAATGTGGGTGTATGATAACTGCAGTGTGGTCAGGGAAGGGCAAACTCATTCTGCTCCAGTGATGGGGCGCATATGTAGGAATGCAGACTTGCCTGTACAGGGTATGTAGGCCTCGCACCTCCTTATAACACGAGGGGATACAGAGGATGGTCTAGCATAGGCTTAGTACAGTAAGGATGACTTAATGCATTGGCGGCCCATGCTGTTCTACATGTATGCCTATTAGGAGGCAAATTCTCTGCAGCTGATACCCCCTGATGAGGAGTCCTTGGTACATATGCTGGTGACGCGTCAGAAGATGTGTAGGATACTGGACATGGGTGAAAATACTGCTACATCGATGCTCATTTGCTAACGGCTCCTGTGACGTTACCTCCTGCTGCACACAGGCAGCGACAGTAACATTGTCCTCTCACACTTAGTCCTCTGTGGATGCTGACAGTATGGAGCAATGGCGGCTCAGCGTTAAATCCTCATGGCGTGATACATGTGGGAGAGGGAGATCTTTTGGTTTTACTCCACTGGGTGCAATTTCCCTGCTTTTACAGGACATAGATGTATGCCATCCCTGACCATGGCACTGGTCCACAAGGACCTGGCTTTACAAACCACTACCCCCATTCTGTAGTCCGATTCTACCAGAATACCCCATACAATCAGTTTATTATCCCCCCCCCCCCAACCTGAGAACTTCCCAACATCCGTCCAGTGGCATGCCCAGCGTATCACTGCCCTGCATGTGTGGACAGATGGCGTGCGCTGCCTGTGAGCAGGCAAAGAGCAGATCAGACCCAACACACGTCATGTACAGTTCAGGGTGCATTCCCCGAAGTCGGAGGAGTCAGTCTCTTGGATGGGGTAACATAAGTCTTGTCCCTCCTCTTGCATGGGCAGGGCAATTGTACAGGAATGGCTCTTCTGGCCTAAAAGGGGATCCACCTGACATCCAGGGCCGCCTCCCTTACCATAGCCATTGACGTTAGACCCTGAAGATGAAAAAAATATGATCAGCGATAAAAATAAATATAATTAATGCTGTGAATTTATGCAGAGATCAGTAAAACATTAATAAGAAGCCAAAAATTACCTAAAAAGAGCGTAACCACCACAAGTCCATATTTGTTGGTTAAAATGTTTTATTGGTTCCTATGAAAAGTGTAACCTAATGTGTAATATGGGATGGCGTTAAAGACAGCTGACATCCAATCAGGAGTCTCCGTTCTGCTCCTAACCCCAGCATGAGATGTTTTATCTCTGAGAATGAGAAAGTCCACTCATGGAAGACCCACCCTTATTGTTGACTAACAATGGGGGGGGCGTTGATGGTCAATGTTTTGGTATGGGGCTTTCACTATTAGCCAGAAGTCCTCCATGCATTATGTTTTGTGCACCAACGCATGTTCAAAACACGTGTTTCACCATCAGGCTGAGCCATAGATAATATAACACATCAGGGGAAATTTACTAAGATATGTATTCTACTTCACATGTGATGTTGCTATGGGTAACCAATCAGAATCTACTTCTTATTTATTTAGTACCGTCTAGAAGATAATAGACAGGATCTGATTGGTTGCCCATAGCAACATCACATGTGAAGTAGAATACACATCTTAGTAAATTTCCCCCGTTGTCTTCTGACCACCAGCGGTTGACCTCCAACCCTAGATACCCTTCTGCTAGCAAGAGGGACCATGGCTTAAAATTGGATAAAGGGAGAGATGTAGCAAACTGAAGTGTAGGAGTGGATCGGTAAGCACGATATATACATACATGTATCATGTATGTAATGTATGTGCTGGATGATCTCCCGGGATCTCCAGCCCTGAGTGCATCGGGAATCTGAATCAGCATAAGACATTGCACACTGGGCACCGTATAAGTGTCCCACAAAACAGTTTTGTGGATCTATGCTTCGGGGTCTTAGTGAAGTCTTTCCATATATCTGTGTGTTTGTCCTGTTTTTTTGTTTCACTATGATTTGAATCCCCTGTGTGGGGAAATGTTTTTGTTTGTTCCTGGTTTACAATGGCTCAGACGATACTGTAAAATCAGCGTTGGATGTCAAGGACTAGCAGTGATCTACCACTAGAGGGAGCTGTGAGCACATTTTTGTCACCTCAGACACAGGCAGCCAGGAGCTGTGCGTAACATACTGGAAATGGGGGTCAAGCAGTCAGGAAAATGTAAAAACTGTTCATGATTGTTTGCTAGATTTTCAAGGGCCACGGAAGTCTCCACTGGGCTCGCACCACGCTCTTCTTTGGCCTTACTGCAGGAAGCAGGCTATGAGGAGATCGGTGTGGAACAGACACAGCTGTCAGGGATGTGGAAAGAGTAGCCTACACATGGGGAGATGTTGCTGAGAGATCTGAGCAATGTAGATCGCTCAACAAGATCTCACAACGCACAGGAATGTGTCAGCACTGTGTGCAGAGGGATCTGTCAGGGCCAGTGTTCTCCGGTGATGGCACCTGGCGATGTTACAGATGGAAGAAGGTGAAATGTGGATGCAGGTTGTGCTTCGCATTGGATTTTTATGATAGTTCAGCAGGTGTCCACGCCCACATGGCACTGGCCACTCCCTCACAGCAGCACTGGCCACACCCACACATCACTGGTTACACCTCCTCCACTTCTCACTATTTCACCCTTGATCATTTCCAGCCCCTAAAACTGGCCCTGATGGTAAGACTTGCATTGCGTACATTATCCCCCCACCCTGTTGCCTCACCTGCAGTCTCACATTCAGCTGTTGATTCAACATGTTTCTGAAAAGGAAAAAGAAAACGTTTAGCAGATGGCACCCAGCCTGACCCATGTGCAGATCTCTGTGTGATAGGGATTCTTAGCCCCCCCATTGCAATACATTGACAAGCCCTGTGTGAGGAAACCAGGGGTCAGTAATACTGTCCTGTATTGTTCCTAGTGACCAATCAGATGTTTGCAATCATCCTCTGTAGTGTGCTATGTTTTTGAACCAATGTTAGTTTTTGAACCAATGGTAGTGTTTTTCCCAATTAATATTCCAAATGTTTTCCAATTTTCAAATAACATTCCAATGTTTTCCACCATCGAATGGTAAACTATCGATGGTGTTGTGATGGTTACACTGGGTCCCACTCCCTTAGTTCCATCCAAAGGTGACCATGTTCAGAGGTTTTGCACATGTGCAAAACGGTTATTTTTAATCCGTTACCATCGCATCGAAAGATATGATAGCGGAAGCCCAACCATCGTATGATGTCCATCCAATGTCCATCCCTTTCCTCCCAAAATGGCCAGGAGGCTCCGCATTCTGACCCCCGGAAAGAGTCAATTCCTCCGCATTGCCTGCCAGTCTCCCGTGACACACGCACAGTGCCCCCCCTCCCGTGGGTCTGTGGAACCAGATGACATGAATCGCTTCATTGTAGCCCTACCCACCACTGTACAATACCTGTAATTTCCAGCATTGCACAGTGGGAGGCGTGGCCACGATGATGCGATCATGCTCACCACACCCCAAACAACACATTGCCCTCATAGCTCCGCCCCTTTTCCCATCACACCAGCAGCCCTGACCCCCTGCCTCACGGATCTGCCTGCCCTCTCCTGATAACGAACACACATGGAAGCCATACATGTTATAGGAAGAATAACTTCTGTATACTGTATATCCCACACAGGGGCCACAGCCTTGTGTATATGTAACTGACAGTGACCCAGGTAATAATATCTTTGCTCGTGGTTATGGCACATTATTCACATTAGCATTTTATCACTTGTAACAGAAGCTCACCTGGAATTTCAACGTACGACCTGGAAAACAGAGAACACCAGAGATGTGATTGGCTGTGCTACACACGTGTAACACTACATACAGTAATAAACCCGTTATTAGTAATGACAATGTAATACAGTGATCATGTCAGTGCACTGTATAACAATATAAGCACATCAGGGGGGTCTCCGTCACCTCCCAGCCTCCTCCTTCTCCCTTCACACCGGGACAGCTCAGCGTGGCTGTCCCCGGCGCCTACTCCTCCCCCCTGCAGCCGGAAGGACGTCCGGCTGCCTTGCTAGGGGGAGGAGGGGCTCTCCTTCCGGGTCCAGGAGGACCAGCAGCAAGAAGGTAAGCCAGGGGAAGGGGGAGAGGGTGGCAGGGTTGGGGTAGAGGCGGCGGGTGGCAAAAAGAAGCCCATAGGCTTCTATAGGGTATCGCCACCCAAAGGTGGTGATACCCTGCCCGGCGGTAATTGTGCAGCCGGGTTTTAGAACATATGAAAATGCTGTAAAACAGGGCTTTTACCGCATTTTCAGCTTAATACATCCCGCCCGAAAGCTAATGCGCCAGATGCACTAAGCTTCAAAAGTGATACAATGGAGAGTGATAAACAGCCAGCCAATCAGCTCCTGCCTGACATGTCACAGACTGTATCATATCAGACAGGAGGAGCTACATGTGTATAAGCCTAGGGCACGGGTGTCAAACACAAGGCCCGCGGGCCAAATCCGGCCCGCCAGACCTCGTCATGTGGCCCGCGCGAGGAGATAGCACGCAGGGGCAGTGTGTCCCAGCTCCTGCCTAGGCCACCTCCTCTCACCCACCCCCAATCCCGCGCGCACTCGCTCACTCGCCGGAGCTGCGGGGTTGGTTGATGGGACTGGGACGTCACGCAGCTGGCGATCCGTGCTGGACTGCTGGTAGTAGCGGTAACCGTGTGTGCGAGGCGGCTGACTGAAATAGGTTAGTAGTGTATAGCTCGGGCTGGTTACTGTACGTGGGGATCTCTGAGCGTGACATTTACACACCAGGCCATGCTCTCCTCTAGTCACTGCGTGTCTATCTTGCTAGCCCACATTAAAATGTCTTTCCCAAAATGGTGTCACCTCCTCTAACATCCCTAAGGCAGCTCTGTACCTTCTGTCCCTGTCTACCACTGAACCCTGCACCTCAATATAATTAGTACTGGATGTGGAATTTAATTTCTGCAGCATAGCTCTGTGTTTGATGGCCCACCATTTTTGTTATCGCATTATTGTTATATGCATGTCCTGTTTCATACTGCTTTAAAGTACATCTTGTACAAGTTTTCTGTCATTTGTACTTTTTGGGGGACCGGCCCTTTGAGGGTGACCAAACTGCTGATGCGTCCCCCGATGAATTTGAGTTTGGCACCCCTGGCCTAGGGCACCTGGAACCTTTAATTCACTCGTAAAGTGACAGAACACTTGCCCATATCTAGCGATAGAGATGGCGTTTGGCCAGTGGGGAAGTAAGTGGGACCTCGGCTGGTCACGGTTTTGGGGGGAGGTAAGGCTATTTTTCTCCAACTTTTTTCAGAGACAGTTAATTCTGTTCTGTACAGACGTGCGGTTCGGTTCTCTAGATGTCTAAACCCACACAAATGTGTGGATCCGGACTGAACAATAACCTGCTCTGGATCTACAGACGATTGTTATCCATCCCTGGCTGCCTGGAACTGATGGCTGTGTGTGTATGGGCAGTGCAGTGACGTAACTAGTGTAAGGCAGCCCCCGCTGCCGCTTGGGGGAGCAGGCGGCTGCGTGGGCGCCGGCACCCGCCGGGCACACTGACTGCCAATCATAACTGATATGCTGCTGCCGCCGAAGTGTGCCGCCTGCTGTTGCCCCTTCTTAGCACAGAGGAGTTGGCAGTTGCGTGGCGCGACCGTGATGACCGTCACTGTCAGTTCAAAAAAAAATCCTTCACTTGACTGTCGGGCGGACGCAGAGTAGCCACTTGGACAGATAGAACCTTTTCTGGACGGAGCTGGGGGCTGACTCAAAAACAGTATAGATGCGGCAATTCGAAGACACAGAATGAGCAGTGAATGAGGCAGTGAGAGCCCACTCCCATAGACCAGCACAAATCAGTGCATAGAGATGTAATAATAAATAAGAATACAGTAATAATATACTTACCAATCGTCCTCATTATGCACGCTCTGTAGTAGAAGCCCACGGCCAAAATAACCACAACCACAAGAACTAGAACAATGATGATCCCGAGGGTATAAGCTGTGCAGATAAAACAGTTATAAACGGATCAGTAACAAAGCAGAGGTGGTCAGATCAGGCAATGATATCAGTGATGTACACAGACGAGATTGCGATGTATGACAATGTCCGCATGCACCGTGTACGCGTCACTGTGAGTGCGTGTAATCTGAAACTGCAGCAGCAATGTGAACTGCTGTCTAAGTCGGCAACAGAGCGAATCTAAAGGGATGCACCGATTGCCTTACTATTCGATCCCGATTCGAGAACAAATCGAACAGCAAGGCAAACACATTCTATTTGGACTGTACTATTCTTTCTATTCAATTTCCATGCCGCTGGGCCATGCATCGGGATCAAATCGAATGCGTTCGATTTCCATTCGATTTTTCTTATATAAGCAAAATCGAATAGAAAAATAGACCACATCAAATCGTGTGCACGGAACATAACTCTCTCTGCACGTATTACATCGGACTCTGGAATTGAGAAAGCCACCCTGTGAGCGGAGAAACGCGTTTTCCATAGGAGTCTGATTGTGAAATTTGGCCGCTCGGTCCACCAACACCATCAAACAGGTCCCGTGTGTGGTAACATCATAGCACAGGCGGAGCAGTGGCAGAGTTCCACGAAGTGCTGCTACACCACGAGAGCCCGGTGCACAAACGCAAGGAGCCGCCGGGACACAGCAAGGCCATTCTTCCACAGACGTGCCGGAGAGACACCCACATCAGCGGCGCCACTCACACTGTAGCCGCATCGTCCACACTGGGTCCAGTGGCGTAACTATAGCACCGCAGCCCCCACGGTCGCGGGGGGGCGCTGTGCATATGGGGGCGCCGGGGGGGGGGGGGCTGCGGTGCTATAGTAATACCCCCACCCCCCATCCCCCGCATGCTTACCTGTCCGCGCGTCCCGGCTCCCCTCCTGGCTTCAATCAACGCTATGGAGACGGACCACGATAAAATGGCCGCCCCATAAAGCAGACTGTTCTCTGAAACTGTCTGCGGTATGGGGGCGGCCATTTTATCGTGGTCCGTCTGCATAGAATTTATGGAAGCCAGGATGGGAGCCGGGACGCGCGGACAGGTAAGCATGGGGCAATGGGGGGAGGGGGCACGGGGGGCAGGCGGGGGGGGGGCGGCCGGACGGACGGGCGTAGCTTTGTTTGGGGCGCCCCCTCATTAACGGCAGGGGGGCGCCCCAAACAAAGCTACGCCGCTGACTGGGTCCCCGTGTTTCAGGTCCAAGCGAGGACGCTTCACCCAACCAGCGCTTGTTCAGCCCCAAAAAGTACCGGTAATATAAAACACACTGCTGCTATACTGTGCTGTGCAAGTTACCGGGAGCTTGGCCTGATCACTTATCGGATATGCTCAATGTTCTAGCAATACTTGAATTCTTTTAATCTATGGATATCCTTAACTAAGCCCCACGAGCTTAAGGACTTATTCCTATACCCGGACGCGGGTAATTTTATTACATATATGGACAGGATACTGTGCCTATTATAGTCTGTTAATTCAGTGCTGCTAATTTGTCTGTCCATTGTTTCCCCTCCCCCTTTCCAATATTCATTTATTTTTTATTATTTTTCTCTGTTTATTTTTTATTTTATTCTTTTATCATTTTTCATTCACATTTTTTATTTTCATTTTATTATCTTTCATGATTTTTCATTTTGTAGTAAATGTTCACATATAGGTTGTGTTAACAGATGCAAACGATTTATATTAGTGCGCATTTGCACAGAATTAATTGTATTTGTGTACCAATAAATTTACTAAAGTACATTGAGTTTTCTATTCACTTCAGCGGCCCTTGCTAGCTGTTTTTTGTTCTATTGGATTGTGGAGGTTGGCAACCCTCCAGCACGGAGGCAGCAGAAGTTGAATTGGCCCGGTACACACTAAGATATTCCCTAGCGCCAAAGACATTTGTTGTTGGTTACATATTACATCTGCCCCACCTGCAGTGCACCATGGGTTTGTCCATTTGCTAAAAAATATGCTTTGCAATCAGGTCTGAATGACCCCCATAGTACATTTATGAAAAATGCAGTAAAACCAGGAAAACAGGGCTTTTGCTGCATTTTTAGGTTAGTACATCCCACTCTCAATATAGTTCTGACTTCATCCTGTCCTTTTTCTGGCGTGTATTTATATAATTAGCATTTGTCTGGGTTTTATATCATGTAAACTAAAAGGCCTATTTGGTAAAGTTATGGCTGAATATCACATAAATATCTAGTATGTAGGGACACACTGTAATCAAACAAAGAACATAAGGGTTATGTTGCCACCACCGCTGGTGCTAATCAATTAAAATAAATAGATCAAATAAAGTCACAGTCCTAATCCGGTGGGTGGGATGGATGCTCCCTATCGTTACAGTATATAAGGGTGTGGTGATCACATCAAAAGGGGTTTTGACTCCTACATTCAATGACTGTAATTTGAGTAAATGCTTTGATATTCTTTATACCTGGAGTGACCAATAGATGGCGATATAACAAAGAGGATTGCACTAACTAAAAAGGAAAATCAAACAACAGCAATAAAAAACTTCTAAAACAAAAGCAGTATTAAAACAAATATATAAAGAACAAACCGTTCATGATGAAGCTGTCCGGTATCTGTGTTGGTAGAGTTTCAGGTGGCGTTGTGGCAATAAGCGTGCACTCTATGCACTCGCCAACTCCATTGCGAATTGTACAGTTATACCCAACTCGGCAGCTGCAGACAGTTGCGTGAGTGGCAGAACATGGCTTCTCCTCTACCAAATTTGAGACTCTATACAAGGCTGCAATAGAAGAGAAGAGGCTGGAGGGATTAGGACAGAGGAACATAAGGATGGAAACATAAGTGCTCATTTACTAACATTATACTGCACCGGGTCCATAGTGATACGGTTAGGTCTGAATTGAAGTAGGCCAAGGGACCTCCTGACGTCACAGGGGAGAAGAGGGGACGGAGAGAGGAGGAGCAAGCTCCGAAGTAGTGTCCCTCTAGAGGACCCTCGCGTGGCGTGGATAGTGAAGGAGCAAGCCCCCCCGCCTTACTCCTCCCCCTTGGTGTGGAAGGTCCTTTAGCCCACTACAATTTAGCAACTACCATAGTGATACCGGTGTGGTAGGAAGTGACGGAGATCAGATTACACAATCACGTACAGTATATGTATCCGGAGACAACAATCCGGAGACCCCATTAATACCTAAATTATATCAATGTGACCTGTGTGTAATGATCAGTGCATACCTAGGCTCCCAACATTTGAGTTGATGAAGTCGGGACTTCTGTAAGTAGGAGATTTATAGGCACAATGGTCCGGTGTGTTATGGACCGTGGATAATCGGCAAATCAGATGTACAGTACCTTTTTATGGGTGGCCATCCGGTCCGATAGTACGTCCCACTGGTTGCTCAAATCACACTGTGACCGATTATCCTCAGTATATAACACACCGGACCATTGTGTCTATAAATCTCCTACTTACAAAACAAGGCAGTCAAACTATCCTATATCCACGGCCTCACAGAGGGGACTAAATATTACCGGTAGTATATTTCCATCAAGTAACCCACAGTGCTTAATTATTGGGTGCCAGCTTTTTGATACTGGGATGCCAGTCTCAACTGACATGTCTCAATACCCAAATACTGTGGACTTTATCATTAATTATTTATAGCGCAGCATATTCCATTGTGCTTTACAATAGAAGACAATAAGACAACAAACTGCATATTGATAGACAGTCAAAGGTATGAGGGCCCTGCTCGCAAGCTTACACTCTATAGGGAAATAGGCATTGATACAGAAGGATAGATACTGTATTCTTTATTGCATCGATTCCACCAGAAAGCAAAGGTTCCTGGTGTGCTGCATGATACGGTGACCCGGCAGTTTGGCCAGGGGCCAGGAGGATGGAAAAAGTGTAAAAGAAAGACAGTGGATCTGTGTTGCCTGTACAGTGCGGACGTGATTGGATAGGAACGGCATATGAAGCTGATGTGGTTGATTCTAATTAATATTAATATTACAGTATATATTAATATGTATCAGTATTAACCTAGATCTGTCATAGAGATACATTTTTTTAAAATATTCAGGGCCCTGATATATTGTTGCAATATTGTGCCAAGCTATACAGCTTTATAATAATATAATGATATGATACATGTTATTTACATTTTTCTATTGGGTTGTTATTTTTGTACTAAATACTATACTATATCCTGAAGATTCTCTTTGTTTGGGACAACAGACGACCAAACTGCTATTGTTTTTTATCTTTTAAATAAATCCAAATACATTTTCACACCAAGCGAAGTGATTAACAATTTTTTTTAATTTAGTTTATGCAAATCAGATATCTCTTATAGCCAGAACTGTCAGTCTGTGACTGTGTGTATAACGCTGGGCGGAGTCATAGGCTAACAGCCTATCAGCAAAAATGGGATTTTTGTGAGCGTAAGAGGACCCAAGAAGAGCCCCTCAAGTTCACAGATCCTGGCGCTGTTTTAGATAAGCAAAAGGGCTTAACCAAAAAAGATGATATAATCAAAACCGTATATAAGGATGGCTGCTGCAAGGTGTAAGTGAGAGTGCTAAATCTCACTAAGGGTTAATAGGACAAGAAATTGATTACACCTGCGCTGCTGAGCCTATGAGCTTTTTGCTGAACAAAAGGACAACCGGAGACACTCAATAGTAATGTAACAAATTTTATATAAAAAGAATATAAATAAAGATATATAAATTCATACAGATATATTTAAAAACAGATACAATAAAGCATGCTCAATAGAGAAATGTATAGCAGAAAACACTCTCCACTTGGATCATAAAATAAATGCCTGATAGCAGAATTATAGCCAGTCTTGTTAATTTAGCAGAGTTCAGCTGTTAAATAGCAAGGGGAGAAGGGGGGAAGGTTGCGGGGGACACAAGCCAGTAACGATGGAAGCAGGCAGATAGAATATGCACAGATGACAATAGCGCAGTACCCTTTTTAGCGCGTGTAACGCAGATGGATGGTATTCGGGGAACGCACTAATGTCCAGGACCATATGCTCACCCTCCTTAGAATGGATAGCTGGAGGGGCCGGGGAGCACGATGTTGTAGGTTGCTCGACCCGGTGTCCGTGATGTTACTGTGTCTGCAGCTCTGACGGGGAACCCGATGGTGGCAGGGGCTCTACCCGGAGCGATGGCTTGGTGACGTCCGCCGGAGGGGAGAGACGGAGGCTCCAATCTGCTGCCGGCTGAGATGGAGAGCCGTGGGCAGTAGTGGTTGATGGGAAATGTAGTCGGCTGGCTTGTAGTTTGAGCTCAAGTGAGCAGCGTGAGTCGGCTCCAAGATAGCGTGTGGCTGTGATCACAAACAGTGGGAGGTTTCTGCATCAGCTGGTGCAGCTTCCCGCTCAGTACAACCTCTACCGGAAGCTCTCCGGTAGAGGTTGTACTGAGCGGGAAGCTGCACCAGCTGATGCAGAAACCTCCCACTGTTTGTGATCACAGCCACACGCTATCTTGGAGCCGACTCACGCTGCTCACTTGAGCTCAAACTACAAGCCAGCCGACTACATTTCCCATCAACCACTACTGCCCACGGCTCTCCATCTCAGCCGGCAGCAGATTGGAGCCTCCGTCTCTCCCCTCCGGCGGACGTCACCAAGCCATCGCTCCGGGTAGAGCCCCTGCCACCATCGGGTTCCCCGTCAGAGCTGCAGACACAGTAACATCACGGACACCGGGTCGAGCAACCTACAACATCGTGCTCCCCGGCCCCTCCAGCTATCCATTCTAAGGAGGGTGAGCATATGGTCCTGGACATTAGTGCGTTCCCCGAATACCATCCATCTGCGTTACACGCGCTAAAAAGGGTACTGCGCTATTGTCATCTGTGCATATTCTATCTGCCTGCTTCCATCGTTACTGGCTTGTGTCCCCCGCAACCTTCCCCCCTTCTCCCCTTGCTATTTAACAGCTGAACTCTGCTAAATTAACAAGACTGGCTATAATTCTGCTATCAGGCATTTATTTTATGATCCAAGTGGAGAGTGTTTTCTGCTATACATTTCTCTATTGAGCATGCTTTATTGTATCTGTTTTTAAATATATCTGTATGAATTTATATATCTTTATTTATATTCTTTTTATATAAAATTTGTTACATTACTATTGAGTGTCTCCGGTTGTCCTTTTGTTCAGCAAAAAGCTCATAGGCTCAGCAGCGCAGGTGTAATCAATTTCTTAACAGCCTATCAGCGCCTTTGACTCCGCCCACGCACAGTGACAGAGAGGCACCACAGTGGCTGCGGAAATGGGGCTGGTTATAGTGGGGAGGGGGGACCCCACGAGGTTTTCATTTTTACACAGAGAAGCATCGCACGGATCAGTCTGATGGGAAACTCGGCATCCAAATAGGAATCGTTTTACCATCGGAAAATACGAATCTGGAGAATACGGCATCTTTGTAAATTTTCTGTATTCTCCATTCATAGTTTTGGGCCAATAACTGTCGATCCGGGTCGTACCTATTCGTACATGGGATCGGCCAAATTCAGCCTTCTTAGTAAATTTCCCCCTGAAAACAAATACAACTAAAATGTACAGTATGGGCAAACCCTTCATAACAAAGACGCAGCCATATTGTAAAACAAAAACGAGTAACGATTATGAAAATAAGGATATAGGTGGGAATGAGATCTTACCACAGAGATTGCAGCGCCGGCATTTTGTAGCATAGTTCCAATTAGCTGCGTACGTCCCATTAGTACAGCCCTGGCACAGGGTGTCTGATGACGCCGTACATTTCTGCTTTACGAAGGAACCTGTTATAATAAATCAGTGTATTTATTACGAAGATACATTCGCCTGCTATGTGATATCTTATGCAATATGAATATTTCTATACATACAATATGAGTATATAATAATTTTGCACATGGACCCAACCCGTCAGTGCGACATATCAGTGTTAAAACCCCGACACTCGGGATCCTGATGGCCACCGGCTATTCTCCCTTGCTTCCCCCCACAGTCTGAGTCCGGCCAGTCAGCTTTGCGATGTCGGGCTAATGATTGTCAGGATCCCGACTGTCGCTATACCACACCCTATAAGGGTATAACTGTGTACTGGTGGAATGTGAATAAGGTTCCGCTACTGTGTGGTTTCATTTTAATTCTAGGTACTAATTGTGGCCAAGCCCCTTCCCAGCTCGATAACAGCATTTTTTTTTGCGAGTACAGTACTCATTCCCAATCTTCTATTCCTCCACACCAGTGCTGTGAAGCCGGACCCAGGTGAGTACACTACATCACAGGACAGTACAGGGAGGCTAAGACTGAGGGCTGTGACAGCATTTCTAGCCGTGCACATGGGCGGGATTTCACTCCTGAAGGGCGCCGTTTACCTGCTCGCTGGGCTCCGAACTCTCACAGCCCAGTGAGCAGGTCTGAATCGGGCCATTAATCTCTGCCCTGTAGCACATTTCAGAGAGGGGAGGGGAGGGGGGGGGTGAGTCCCAGATAACGTGACTCTAAGAGAATGGTGTCATTGTACCCCCATGCCACACGTTACACTAGTAACTGCACTTATTTACAGGACACCCTCCTCCATATACTGCTCCGACCATATACCGTTCTAGTCACCACCATTATTAACACCCATTGACCGGAGCTGGTCTCCAAGCGCTTTCCTAGCCGTCCCCCCATACAATAGGGTCATACCAGTTAATAAATATCAATGACCTTTAAACTTATGCAGTTGTTGTCCGTGTCATTATTTTTAGTGATGAGATGTGTCCGTGTGTTTTATTTCTAGGGGTAATATAGAGTTAAGCTGGTGTTAAAGGTCAATCGCTATAAATCAATAGGCGCCTTAACAGGCTCAGCTGCCTTATATATATACACAGCGCAACGGCGGAGGGGTGGGGTCCCACACTCGCCCCTCCCACAGCCTGCACAGGAAATGCCCTGACCCCTCCGGCCGGCTGCTGGTGGCTACTGGTGTCCTCGGCCCCAGACTGGCTGGGAGCTGTGTGGGGACTGGTGAGCTTACATGTGTCAGTACTGGTGAGCTTGCACGCGTGTCATCATCCCCTCCCCTATAATCTGGATTTCGTGTGTCATTTTAATGGGCTTGTAAATTATTTGTCCCCTCCGGCCAGGCACACCCCTCTTCTCAGGAACATTCTGCAGTTCCTAGAATTGCAGCCATACCATAAAGTGGAGGTTCCCCTTTCAGACTAGAACGTGAGAACTCTGCCGCTGCTTCATTGTCTAAGACGTCACGGTAAACCCTGTAATAGGTTTATGACTCTTGGGTGGGAATGTATCAAGCATTGGAGCCAATACAGTGGCTCAAAGCAACCAATCCGCTTCTGTCATTTATCTAGCACAGGCCTTGAAATGATAGATACAAGCTTTGGGCACCATATCCCCTGTATCGGTCTCCAAGTCTTGCTACATCTCCCCCTCAGTCACTTTTACTTCTGGAATAGACCTGTCCCTGTCGCTGAGTATTAGGAACTGTGGCAGGGAATGAGGAAGTAGTGTGATTGGTCATACAACGTGGGTGGCGCTCACATGATATATACTGTAGATCCGACATTAGCCCATCTAGGAGGTGGGCGTTATCGGTACCCAGTGCTACAGCTGGTGATGTGGGCATATCTCTGTACAGCGCTGCACAACTGTGGGTGCCATGTAATAACGGGTCACAATTATGCATGTCCTCAGAGGCAGAACACTGGGAGGCAACGGAGTCATCTGCCACCAGGCTCCTGCTCCTAAGGGGGCACTTCTGCAAGTTTAAATCCATTAATAGAAAGCCATTGATATCGCTTCAGTGGATAAAAGCCTTTAGAAGCCAGAGCGACCACTCTAATTAGTATCATGACGCATTTCTTCCATTTTATACGCACACAAATCCTGTAAATAGGTTAGCTTCAATTTGCGTATATCTTAATAGTGTCCCAATTTTTGCGCCCTAGTCCTGTTTCTTTTGGACTTTGTCCCACACACAGACAGCTGTTATGGTTTTCACCTGGGCTCTGGGTGATACGACAGCTGGCAGGAGAGAAAAGATCAGGCGTGAGCCCGCAGCTGGGACCGCTGTTTAGGACGGCCACAGCGAAACCTACACTGACTCTGTTGAGTCCCCCGGGCAGGTGGAATACCCCTGCAAGTGCTAGGCTTCGCCTGTAGCCGCCGCGTTCGACAGAGCCAGTTAGGCCGGCTCTGACCCCGATACAGCCAGGTGTTAGGTAATGACAAGGGGTGAGCAATCGCCAGGGGGTAGCTCAAAAGGATGATCTGGCTAAAGGACCTAGCTGGAAAAAGACCCCTGACTACCGGCACCAGGCCAAGGACGGGAGTTGCGACCCAGTCGCAGACACAAGAGATACAATAGGGAATCTCGGAACAGGGGCACACCAAGGCAAGTGATTCCCCAAAACCAGTTGCAGATGGAAAGGGAAACACCCCTGCCTGATGGAAGCTAGGGTGACAGACAATAACAAAACAGGAGGAACAGCTGGAAAAATGACACAAAGGAATAACGACGGACCCACAGCGGGGAACAGCCACGGCGGGCAAATGAATAATAAAAGATAGAACCACCGGGCTCCAAAGGAGCACTTATGTGACCCACAGGGAGAAGAGGGAAGTGGATCAGGCGCAGGCTCTGGCCCAGGACTGGATGACACACCAAGCAGACTTGGAAGCAGGAAACCAGGAGAGCACTGGAATTTCCAAAGGAGAACAGCAGGAACCAGAAAGCTCCAGGGTCCGGGTATACAGGCTGATGCTACAGTGAGCAATGTAGATTTTTAGGGGAGGGGGGGGGAATTGGATGTATCCACACAGGCAAGTGCTATAGCACTAGTGAACCCCAAATGAGACAATTTTGTGTGTAAAGCTCGGAGGGGGTGCAGCCAAAGACAATAAGTTTACCATAGAAAAAAGGACAGAGAAGAATGTCTTTTTTATTGGCGCACAGAGATGAGTTTGAAAGAATTATATTTTTAAAATTTTAATGTTTTAATTCATATATTATAATAAGTACTGTCCTATGAGTGAAATGTTTTCCGGATATATGGGAAAATTCTTTTATTTTTAATTCAGTTTTTAAATTGTTATTAAAATATTTATATGGTTGTCAGTGTCCTTTATTTGTTCTTAATTTATTTATTGTTTCCAGGGGAAGTTAGTTTTTAAATGTCTTTCTTAGAGGAGAATTGTTTATCTCGTTCTTTTTGTAAACTCCCACTGTATTAAAACTGTGTGTGATATAGTTGTAGTTTTACTTCCTTAGTGAGCAAAAATATGTGCTTCAGTATTCCTTAATTTCTGTGTCACTTTTGCTTTAAATAGTCCCGTGGGTTCAAGCGGTGCGTAGCGGTTTGGCATATACACTTGTCAGTTTAGATGACTTGTGTACTATAAGTATATAGCAGTTGATTGATTTCCCTTCTTATCAGCCAATTTCCCGCAAGTAAGAGAATGCACAGGGATTTATTGCTGGGAGTGAGGAATATCTAATGCCTTTTATATATCCACAGACTTAATATCTAGTTTTATCAAACAGTTCCTGCGTATCTTTGCTTTGTCAAGTATCTGCAGGATACGCTGGGATGTTGGGTTGATGTAAGACAATCAAAAACGCAGGTTTTAAAGAGTATCCAGCGATCTGGCATACACACCATCAGATATCTGCAAGATACGCTAGGATATTGGATTGGTGCGGAGCAATCAAACCTGCAGATTTACAGAGTATCCAGCAATTTGGCATACACACAATCAATTAACGCGAATATCTTCTACTAGTATGTTGCCATTGTTTTAGCTGGGTTTGCAGCAATTGATTGATTTCCCTTCTTATCAGCCAATTTCCCGCAAGTAAGAGAATGCACAGGGATTTATTGCTGGGAGTGAGGAATGTCTAATACCTTTTATATATCCACAGACTTAATATCCAGTTTTATCAAACAATTCCTGCGTATCTTTGCTTTGTCAAGTATCTGCAGGATACGCTGGGATGTTGGGTTGATATCCAACAATCAAAAACGCAGGTTTTAAAGAGTATCCAGCGATCTGGCATACACACCATCAGATATCTGCAAGATACGCTAGGATATTGGATTGGTGCGAAGCAATCAAACCTGCAGATTTACAGAGTATCCAGCAATTTGGCATACACACAATCAATTAAAGCAAATATCTTCTGCTATTATGTCGCTGTTGATTTAACTGGGTTTGCGGTGTATCCAAATTCTGGTATACACTTCGTCACTTTATTGTGACTTGTATTGAATTTTACCCATCTGCGGGTGTGTAGCAGTTGCACATCTATCAAAATGATGTAACTTGTCTGCTACAAGGTATGCTGGCGTGTTGGATTGGTGCGATGTAAAACTTATCAGTCTCGCCGATTTTAAAGAGTGTGCTTCAATTTGGCATACACATCTGTCAAATTTATTTGACTTATTTTCTGCGAGTGTTAAACTGATTCACCAATGACACAGAAATTAAGGAATACTGAAGCACATATTTTTGCTCACTAAGGAAGTAAAACTACAACTATATCACACACAGTTTTAATACAGTGGGAGTTTACAAAAAGAACGAGATAAACAATTCTCCTCTAAGAAAGACATTTAAAAACTAACTTCCCCTGGAAACAATAAATAAATTAAGAACAAATAAAGGACACTGACAACCATATAAATATTTTAATAACAATTTAAAAACTGAATTAAAGATAAAAGAATTTTCCCATATATCCGGAAAACATTTCACTCATAGGACAGTACTTATTATTATATATGAATTAAAACATTAACATTTTAAAAATATAATTCTTTCAAACTCATCTCTGTGCGCCAATAAAAAAGACATTCTTCTCTGTCCTTTTTTCTACAGTGAGCAATGAGCTGCAGAGGATAAATCCTGAGATCCAAACAGCAGACGGAACAGGGAACCAGGTAGCGAAGCTGAGAGCTGACCGAGAGTTCTCTCCACAGGAAGCAGGAACTAAACATAGGTTAACAGGAAGCTATCACTGGCAGAGTACTACAGGTGAGCCTGCCTTATAAAGGGCTCAGGTGATTAATTACACCTGAAGATTCAGGGAGCTCCCAGGCTAGTGCTTGATTAGCTTAATTATCTCACAGCCTAGTGAATAAATTAAGCTCCCAGAACACAAAGCTGTAATGGCAACAGACCTGCCACTGGAGGCCACCAGTGAGTCAAAATGCCAAACAGAAAATGACAGAAAACAAAACAGACTGGTTCCTGACAACAGCAGTGTCCCGCAGTGTGGGGCTGGGCAGTTGGGAGTCCCTGTGTCACTCGCATGCTTACAGAGTCTCTTCACAGGAGACAGATGGACTGGGGCATGGCCAATAGCGCAGAAACAGGGGCGTGGCTCATGATCGCAGCATTCCCACTAGGGCACACCCCCTTTGTGGAGGCCACACCGCCTTATCGCGAGCATCCCATATTTAGAAAGTGAAGTGGTATGAGTATATATAACATATACAATGTTTAGATGTAATAACAGCGATGGAAGCGCTGCGTCTTGAAGTTCACCGATCACACAATTCATAGAATTCAGAAAATGATATACGAAACCTATACCTGATAACATTATTTCCTATCAATAATGGGGACATAAACATTCATACTGTAGGTAAACAGTTCTAGAAAAATGGGGACATCGGAGTCAATTTCGACACCCTCTTCTGAACTGATGCTGACACCCAGAAGAGGGTGTCGAAATTGTCGAGGAGACTGAAGATGAAGTAGAGGAAGGGAAGAACAGGACAGAGCACAGTATCTTCTTCGGAGAAGACGCCGGCAACTAAGAACACTCTGAGGAGAGGTAAGGTTAGGGACAGTTAGGGCATTCACACCCTCCTGAATACCGCTGACAACCAATCCCAACGGCGACCTCCGCAAGTACAACAAAGTGCAAGCCACGCCAATACCCCATTGGAAAAAACTCCACTCACTCCAAAAGGAGTTGTAAACATTGAAAGGCTACATTTTACCTGTCATTATCATATGTTTTATTTTATTTATTTTTTCTGGCATGCACATAGGCATTATACACAAGCGCTTAAATCATTCTATAATATTGTGTAACCCCTCCCCCCTTTTTAAGCAGCTAATTTGAGCGCAGTGGTATCCTTCTTTTCCAAAGAATCTGATTGTTTCTATGGGCAAAATCGCTTTTTTTTTTTTTCATTTTTTAATTTTGAGAAGATTTAAGGTTCCCAAACACGGTACAATGGTGCTGTGCGATGCGCGCTCCCAGGGGCATCCCATCGCACAGCACATGAAGTCTGTGCAGCCCGCGCTTTTAGTACTAGATTGTATCGTGTCTAGTACAAAACGTATGGTGCTGTAGCACATTGTATTCTTTTGTACTAGATGATATGCAATCTAGTACAAAAAGCACAGAGTTCATCGCACCGTGTATGGGCACCTTTAGAAAATGTACCCCATACAATCATTCCATTGACACTATCCCTATGTTATTCTGTGGGGAATTAAAAAAATAGTCAGTTTGGTGTAAAGGTTCCAGCAGGTTACATACTGTAGTGTACAGATTTAGCCAGGCTCCCTCTTGATGGCGAATCGCCAGAACGTCACCGCTGGCGATCCGCCAGCAGCCCGGCTCTCCATCTGACTAAGACGCGCATGCATCTCATGCGCGTCTCAGTTTCTGTGCAGCGGGGCGACGGGAACCTGTCCGTCTCCACTTCAGGGAGATGGACAGGGTTAGGAGGGGGTGCGGGGAGGCGGCGGGGACCCGGGGGAAGCCGTCGGAAAGGACGCGTGCGCATCTCGTGCATCCCCTTTCGCAGATACAGATGGCGGGTGGCGGGGGATGGCGGCTGGCGCCATCGCCATCCCCTGCAAAGAAGAGACCCGCTCCATCTGTATGTGCGCTGTGATACTGGAAGCTACACACACCTGGCCATCTCACACAGTGGCGTAGCTAGAAATTTTTCTCCCCCCTGCCAAGGCGATGGACTACCGGCACTACTGACTGAGTGAGCCCCGAGCTGATCCCGCTCTGTGCATATCTAATGAGCGGGGACCCAGCGCAGTGCATATTTAATGAGCGGGTCCCGCTCATTTAATATGCACTGCACTGGGTCCCCGCTCATTAGATATGTACAGGGTGGGACCAGCTCAGCGCTTACTGCTGCCTGGGTTGCCTGTCAGTTTCTCCAGCGGCGCCCACCACAGACCCCGCTGGCGCCACTCCCCCAAGCAGCCGCTGGGGGAGCTGCCACATTTGTAGCTACGCCGCTGATCTCACACCTGTGACACATACCCTTAGACACAGCTGCACATTGTCTTACCTGGGGGACAGCGGTCACAGCACCTGTCCCATTCCTCGGACTTGTACTGAGTCTCCCCGCATTCAGGTTGCTCTTCAGCTTTTGTGAACTGTGAGGAATAAAAAAAAAACATCAGCCGATATTCATAAGGACGCCTGATATAACATCCACAGTGCCTCATGCCTCATTGATGTCACTACTCATAGCATGGGTGATTAGCAGCCTAAATACAGTAAATGGCTGCCTTCACTGAGTGGTGGTGACCATAGGCGAATCTAGAATTATGGTAATGGGTGGTCCCAAATCTAGGCACAACAGGAGGGGGACCTTTGCGCGGCGCAGCCGCGCTGCAAAAAGGGGGCATGGCCTCATGGGAAGGAGGCGTGGCATTACAAAAAGGGGTGTGGTATTACACTTTAGACCTTACACAGTAATGCCCATTACACATTTTAGCAAACTCCGTATTACCCATTACACATAAAGCCACACGCCGTAATTCCAATTACACATAAGGCCACACACCATTATGCCCATTACACATTGTGCCACACATCATGATGCCCATTACATACTATATAACAAACCATAATGCCCATTACATATTTGCCACATAAGTGCTCATTGCTAGGGGGTTCTTGCTTGATGGCCCCATAGTACCCATTACACATGATGCCGCACACCATACTACCCATTACACATGATGCTACACACCATAGTACCCTTTACACATAATGCTGCACACATAATGTCCCTTACACATAATGTCCCTTACACATGATGCTGCACACATAATGTGGCTTACACATAATGCTGCACACCGTAATGCCCCTTACACATTAAGTCACACATTATGCGTGATGCCCCCACATACTGCCACTTGTAGCGTCCCCCAAAAGTGCCACTTACGGTAAATTTTTATATGAGCCTTCGCTGCTGCTGCAGGGAGAGATGGAGAGCGGTGCAGCTGCTTCTATGGGGAGAGGAGCAGAGCGCAGCGCAGAGCACGCTCCCACTACCCTCCTGGTGTCCCCTCTAGCCGAGTGGACATTTGAAATATTGTGCGCGCTGTTGTTGTGCGTGACGTTGGGGGAGCACGCCAGGCGCTGGCACCACATGGTTAAAGGGGGGGTGGGCTGAGGTGAAAGTGGGGAGAAGAATTGGAGCGGAAAGCTGCAGGGGTGACAGTCATTGACAGCTGGGCAGAGAGCAGGGGGCTGCCCGGCTGTATTCAGAGCACTGCAGGTCACGGCTGTTTGAAATAATACCCCTTTCACAACAGAAAATGCAGGGATTTACCCAGGAATATGGTCCCAGGATTATGCAGGGACATTCCCAGGCTGACCACTTATACACCAGCCTAGTCCCTGCATTTTGTGGTGTGAGGGGGAGAGACAACCACTCCTCTCTCCCTACCTCCCTTTAACCAACCAGCTATATCTTCGGAACCAACTGACCCATTTACATGAGACCAGTATCATATTGAAGAACTTTTGAGTTGGCTTCGAATGATTTTGGTCCCGTGAAACTGGACTGTTTGGTTCCAGAGAAATCTGCCCTCAAAGAACATAAACAGTCATGAAATTACATTTAAGAAATGAAAATCAAAACAAAAAACGGTGTAACCTCAATATCCCTGGAACCAATTAACCCATATGGATCCAGCCTGGTATTAGATTGAAGGCCCAGCGATTTGGGTTCGACTGAGATCAACCTCGAGCTTCAGTGATGCCGAAGGGGGAACTGGCAGCCGTTGAACTGGGTGGGGGTCGGAATTAGCGGGTCCCATGTTATCCTATAGGGAAAACGTTCCAGCTTTGCCTGGCCGTATCTCCGGTTCCCAGGGGGCTAGAGACACGGGGCTGAGCTCGTTGGAAAGCCCCATCCCTCAGCTACAAAATGGGCTAATGGGTGGTCCTGTGCACCCCCGGACCACCCCCTAGATTCGCCTATGGTGGTGACGGATCCACATAATGATATAACAGTACTCACCACAAAGCATAATAATAATAACAATCTTAAAGAAGATCATAATCATATTTTCTCACCCTCATTAGCCACAAAACCATCAGGAAAGGTGAAAATGGGATAAAGGATGACCTCAAAAATGTGCGAATGAATATTATCAGAGTGTCTCCAGACATAAGGCTATGACAAAATGGCTTCCACAGCAGTGTAAGGCAACTAACGTGACAGCAATTCCAAGGATCACATGCCTGTATGTACACAGTATGTAGCTGTACTAAGTAGGCAAGAAGCGGAGGTGAACGTTCGCCTGTCAGCAGTGCATGTTTTGCATTTTTTCTCAAAAATATGATGTGGTAATATACATAAGAACGGGCGACACCAAGTCCCATACAGTCCTGTCTCTACTAGGGCCAGATGTACTAAGCTTGAAAAGTGATATAATGGAGAGTGATAAACCACCAGCCAATCAGCTCCTACCTGACATTTGTCAAACACAGGGCCAGATTCTCTAAGCTTCAAATGTGATAAAATGGAGAGTGATAAACAGCCAGCCAATCAGCTCCTGTCTGACATTTCTCAAACAGTCTGTGACATGGCAGGTAGGAGCTGATTGGCTGGTGGTTTATCACTCTCTATTTTATCACTGTTCATGCTTAGTAAATCTGGCCCTAGCGAGAGAAGCTGACTACCTGGGCTGTTCTCATAAGCTCAGCTAGATGGTGACAGCATAACTGTGGCCAGGGCTGCCAACAGGGGGGTGCTGTGGGTACAGCTGTCCCAGGCCCCAGCCTCTGGTAGGGCCCGGGCAGCTCATTTTGCCCACCGCAAACCCCCCCCCCCCCCCAACTGCCTCCGCTGTGCTGCCTGTGCTCGGTGCAGGTCCTGAGCACAGGCTTCTTCAATGCAGGACATCGGCATCCAATAACAATGCTGCATCGGCTTTTGAGCCAATCAGAGCTTGTGTACAATTAGCCAATCAGAGTGGCTGCTGGTACACGGGCTCTGATTGGCTCACCAGGCGATGCTGCATTTTAGTTGGCCGTCGGCATCCTGCAATGAAGAAGCCTGTGTTTCGGGACCTGCTGCGCTCAGCAGTAGAGGATGAGGAAGCAGGAGTCGGGTGGTAAGGGAGGGGGGGAGATGAGGGGGGGCAGGAGGGGCCCAGACTGGAAATCAGTCCTGGTCCTCAAAATTCCTAGTGGCAGCCCTGACTGTGGGCTATACCGAGTGAACTATGTGGGTGACTCTGTAGTGATCGGACAGAGCCCCGTTCCGGTGGGGGAGGTTTGCGAATGCTCATGCATATATTTGCGCCTGTGCAGACGCCCTGTGCTAACGCCTCCAGCGAGTATCACACTTCGTTCGCACAGGAAGGGGTAGAAGGGGGAGGGCGGACACCGGCCCGGGGCAGGGGTACCCCTAGTGTTTTATGGGCGTCCATAAGAAAATGCTTGGTGTTCCCCTGGGAACGCAGGCGGGCAGATGCTTGCTCGCGGCGGGGGGGCTGATGTCACATGACACCAGCGACGCCCCCCTCTTCGGCGAACTCAGATGTAAATAAAGTCAGTTATTTTCAAAGGTGACATAAATCATTTGATGGTCCGTGACCGATGATGTCTCTGCTCGTGTACATCCCCTCGCATGTTACCGAGGGGATTCTGAGGCGGGGGGGGGCATTCCGAACACATTAAATATTTATAAGTGTAAGTATTGAATGCGTATTATTGCACTGATGATGATGAGAAGGAAAACAAGTATACGGTTAGCGACGGGCGCGCTGCAGACATAAGTACGAGTCTGCCGACCACCTCATGTGCACATTTATAACCACGCACGCGAGGCAGAAGAGCCTGCGGACAATTGGGGTGAGATTTAATAGGATAAGAGAGTCAGAAAGTGAGAGATTTGGGAAGAAATCTCCAGCTTTTTTAGAGCGGCAATCATTTACACTGCAAAATCACACTGGTTTTGCGGTGTAATTGATTGCCGCTTTAAAAAAACCTGGAGATTTCTTCCCAAATCTCTCACTTTCTGAATCTCTCATCCTATTAAATCTCACCCTTGGCGGGATGTATCAACATACATCCGCGCCCTTCGCACGGCAGCCGCCGCGATGCTACCGCATATGTACTAACATATGCGGCCAGCATCGGGCTGCGGTAACGGAGACCCCCGCGATACCTGTGATGTGGGCTGCGGGGGTCTCCGTCACCTCCCGGCGGCTGCCAGCGTCCCCCTGTGTCTCCTCCTCCCCCCTGAAGCCGGATGTCCTCCCGGCTGTCACACCAGGGGGAGGAGGAGGTTAAAGGAGGACGGGAGGGGGGGCGGCGCGCGGACGGCGTACGTCGGGCGGCGAAAGAAGCCCATAGGCTTCTATAGGGTATCGCCACCCTCTGGGTGGCGATACCCTGGCCTGCGAAAACGGGGCGAACCGGTGATAGTACATAGGAAAATGCGGTAAAACGGGGGTTTTACCGCATTTTCCCTTTAGTACATCCCGCCACCTATGCGTTCAACTCACCGTCTTTCCTAGCTGATTACCACCAGCCATTTACAAATAAACAAGGTTAGGAGGGGAGAGGAAGGAAGTACAGAGCAATATTTCACCACGACATTATACTAAGAACTGTCAGCGAGTTATGTATCATTACTTCCCCTTTCCCAAACACAACCAGTTGAAAAACACATTTGGGTTTAACAATAGGGTAGAGAAGGGGGGAGCGGTGACCAGGGTAAGGTACAGACAAGGGTCCGTATAGTACAGCTAATGTTTGGATCAACAGGTCTGAGAGTCCTAAGCAGTGAGGCCCAGGTATATATGTGCCCAGCTTCCTATGGCTCCGACGTAATGGTGTCAACCTCTAAATTCCAGCCGCTTGCTTCTATATTATCAAATAACTAGTTAAAAGCCAGTCAAAATGACAGCTTCTGCAATTTCTCACTTTGAGCTGTGACAGTGTTTACCTTATCTTTGAGCTGGGACAGTTTTTAGTCCCCAACTCTCCACCCCACCCCCAGTCCCTATCTGCTGCTACCTCCAATCTCTGTCTTTACAGCTATCTCTCAACATATCCAGGAAGTTTGAAACAGATCAGTGTCCCTGCAAAGATTGCTTTCACTTTCGGTGAACGAGTAATTTGGTATGTCGAGTGGTCTCTGTTGGTCACCTTATAGAGGTGAGGAGTAGTTGGCCTTTTATATAGTGTTAAGGCTATGAGATGTATCCTCTTGTCACGTTACAGAGAGCCAACCCTTGATCTACCATTCGCAGGATCCCTTACCATAGACCAGTCATGGGAAACCTTTGGCACTCCAGCTGTTTTTGAACTACACATCCCAACATGCCCTGCTACAGTTTTGATACTATGCTAAAACAGTTGCAGGGCATGGTGGGATGTGTAGTTCAACAACAGCTAGAGGTCCAAAGGTTCTCCATCAGTGCCACAGACCCTCACTAATCGGAAGATAGCGGCACAGCAATTCCCACTTCGCTTCATCTTCACTGGGCATTGCTCTGTCCTGGCACTCAAAGGGTGCTAAGGCAATTGACAATACAACACTGCGATCATCTCACACGCATTAAAAATGCGAGATGTAAGAAATATATCCCTAAATGTCTACAGGAAATGATTATTTAAAATAACCAATAAAATAAGGCATTTTACGCAATTTATGACAGCAACTTGGCCGAATGTCACATATCTGTGCTGTGTTTGAGTAGGACGAGATCTCACTTCCTTATTCCAGGGGATAATGTCCAACATGTGACCTCCGAGGTTCCCACTAGTAATATCACACATTGCAACACAGGCCACGTTTCACTTTCCAGCTATCCTGGAACTACAAGGGGTAAACAAACCAATCAGATGCTATGTATCATCTTCTAGAAGGTGTTAAATAAATAAGAAATGGAATCTGCTTGGTTACAACATCGCATCTTCGGTGGAACTCCTATCTTAGTAAATTTACCCACAAATGTCAGTATGTAACTGCCGGTGCATGCTGGGAGTTGTAGTAACAACAGTTAGCTGATCTAAGATGTATTTAAGCACGGAGAGTGATAAAGTAGAGAGAGGAGTACCAATCAATCAGCTCCTGGCATTTTTTAAACACAAACCATAAAAATAGTGTTAGGAGCTGATTGGCTAGTACTTGATCCCTCTCCAAGATTTAAGAAATGTCCCCCAAACTAAGAATATTATGTGGTACACAATTCTGATCACTAGCATTCACCTATTATGACTACAGAACATTACAAAACGTGGCACACAATGAAGCTTTTTGCATCATCGGGCCACCTGTGCAGTGGCAACTGTGGTAAGGATTATTGGCAAATGTGTCAGGCTGCGGTAGGCTGCAGGGTGGTGCGGGCGGATTGTGTCCAGTCTGGAGACCTGCCCACTCTTCCAGCTGAGTGTTCCAGAGCTCCACGTGATTTTTGGGAGCCTCCTGGTTGTTTCCAGGAGATTATGCAATTATCTGTTTTGCTTACTTACTTTACATTTTAAGATGCAGACACACCCGGGACTCAAACCCACCACCTGTGGCACTGCAGCCAGACACTCTATGTGCATTAGCTGCACGCTACATAGATCTGCTCATTTGCAATGCTGATTAATATACTTAGAAATCTTACAGTTCTAATGCAAGATCAAACAGCTCAATGAGTAGGGTGTTTGACTGGAATGCAACAGGCCATAGGTTTCAATCCCGGACATGGCAGTGTATCAAAATGTGTCATTTTATAAAGGGTATTATAACTAAGCAACATAGAGCTGTTTGGGGGGGTGTCATTTCTCTTTCTGGCAGATGCCACGCAGAACTCTAGGTACGGCTCGGAGTCTCACGCCAACTGTAGCTTTTACTGGTTCAGGAGCCACAATAAACACTTGCACCACAGTTATATATTTATGGGAGCGCCCGCACTATTTGTTGAACAGAAATGATTATAATGTGTGATTGTTTAACCAGTGGAACATTGCCCAGGAAGTACAATTATACAGACCTGGTGTGTGTGTACAGAGCGCACTTGTGTTATTATGGCCCCGCCTCTAACGGTGCAATGCGAGGTATATACAGTATGGTACAAACTAACCGCACATTCCAACAATTCATTTATATATTACACAGAATCAAACAGAATATTTTAGTTTCATTCTTATCAGACTGAGTGGCTCATTTATCGCAATTCATACCAGTTATATTTAAGTTAATATTGCAGTGGTTCCCAAACTGTGTGCCGTGGCTCCCTGGGGTGCCTTGGGACACTTGCAGGGGTGCCACGGGTTGGTGGTTCAGGACCAATTCAAATTATTTATGATCAATTATTTCTGGACAAAACCAGTGCTGGAGGCTGCCAGTCATAAAATGTGTACAATCAGAACCAAATGCTGCCCTCTACCACATAACTGAACCTAAGAAGCACATATAAACACAGTCTATTTAATTTGATATATAATTCAGATTTTTTAGGGTGCCGTGATTAGAAAAAGATTGGGAACCCCTGTAATATTGCATTAGATGGCATATTTTAACCCCTTCCCGACATATGACGTACATGTACGTCATATGACGGTTGCGGGGGAATCAAGCCAGCTCACGGAGTGAGCAGGCTTGAAAGAGAGCAGGTAATGGCTGTATATTACAGCCAGGTACCTGCTCTCACGGCCACGAGCGGCGAGTTCGCCGATCGTGGCCGTTTAACCCTTTAAGCACCGCGGGCAAAGCGCCCGCAGTGCTTTAATAGCTGATCGGAGGGGGGGCGCCCCCCTCCGGCGCCAATCGGGGCCCCCCGCGGCGAGATCGGAGGGTGCCGATCGGTTGCCATGGCAGCCAGGGGTCTAATGTAGACCCCTGTGCTGGCCATGTCAGCATTCCTATTACATCCTGCCTGAGGCAGGATGTAATAGGAAGTGCTGAAAATCACTATGTTCAGCCATAGAGCTCTATGGCTGAACCTAGTACAGGCGATCGCGCCCCCGAGTGGTCAAGTACACTAGGGGGCCTTGTAGTAAAAGTAAAAAAAAAAAAAAAAAATTAAAATATACAAAAAAAATTAAAAAATATTAAAAAAGTTCAAATCACCCCCCTTTCCCCATTTTACAAATAAAAATAAATAAAAAATAAAAAAAATAAACATATTTGGTATCGCCGCGTTCCTAAAAGTCCGATCTATTAAAATATAACATTAGTTATCCCGCACGGTTAAAGGCGTAAACGGGAAAAAATTCCCAACGCCAAAACTACGTTTTTTGGTCGCATCGCCTACCCAAAAAAATGTAAATAAAAGAGATCAGAAAGTCGCACATATCCCATAATGGTATTAATTAAAAAGTACACTTCAGCCCGCAAAAAATGAGCCCTCACCCAGGTCCGTAGGTGGAAAAATAAAAAAGTTATAAGCCGCAGAACATGGCGACGCGACGCAAATTAGAAAAACCGTAAAATTTTCTATTTTTTTTTTAGTGGTAAAACGTAACGAAAACTATATAAGTTTGGTATCACCGGAATCGTAACGACCCATAGAATAAAGATAACCCATCATTTTAAACGAACTATGAACTCCAAAAAAACCGTAACCAGCGCAAAATTGTGGAATTGCGTTTTTTTTTCCTTTTTACCCCACATTGAATTATTTCCTAATTCCCCAGAATATTATACGGTATAGTAAATGGTACCATTAAAAAGTACAACTTGTCCCGCAAAAAAAAGCCCTCATGTGTCTATATAGCCGGAAAATTAAAAAAGTTACGCTTATTTGAACGCGAGGAGGAAAAAAAAAAAAAAAGTTAAGAAAAAACGCCCCGTCGGGAAGGGGTTAAAGTGTGGAATGTACTGTATTAATCAAATGCAATTTGTATGGGATAGGGTCACTATGTCAATCCTATAAAGGTCGACGTCCAATAGGTTGACCACTGAAATAGGTCTAAATGGCTAAGGTCAACAGGATCAGAAGGTCAACACAAGCATTAAGTCGACAATGGGAAGGCCGACAGTCAAAAGGTCGACATGAGTTTTTCAGTTCTCTTTTTTTCGCCGACTTGTGCCGGCAGGCGGTATTTCATACCAGGGCCGCCAATAGGGGGGTGCTGTGGGTACAGCTGTTCTGGGTACTTGACTTTGGAAGGGCCCTGGCAGCTCATTTTGCCCACCACCCCCCCCCCCCCCCCCCTCCAACTGCCTTCACTGCACGGCGCTGAACAAAGCAGGTTTCGGAGCGCAGGCTTATTCAACCCAGGACACTGGCGGCCAATTAAAATGCTGCACCGGTTTTTGAGACAATCAGAGCTTGCGTACCGGTAGCCAATCAGAGTGACTGATGGTATGCAAGCTCTGATTTGCTCACTAGCCGGTGCTGCATTGTAATTGGCCGCCGGCAGGGCCTCGGCGCCCTCCTGCAAACTATAAATTCGTGCCCACCCAAACTTTACAAAGGGAGGGATGTGGCCACACAATAGTGCTCCCACTCCAAATTACACCACACAATAGCACAATCTTATTCAGCTAACACAGCACCAGTGCCGTAACTAGCCATTTTGGTGCCATATGTTAAAAACCAGGGACAGTGCGCGCCGAAGGCGTGCAAAATTGTAGAAGCGTGGCTTCATGGGGAATTGGCGTGGTCACATAAAAAGTACCAACAACACCATAATCCCCATAACACATTATGCTTCACACCTCAAAGCCCCACATAATGATGCCCCTTACATAATATGCAGAACACCATAATGCCCATTACACATTATGCCACACACCGTAATTCCCCTTACACAATATGCCATGCACTATAATGCCCATATGACATTGACACACATTATGCTACACATATTACCCCGAGTACTCCTGCATATGCCCACATTTGTAGCGTTGCTTATTCATAACACCCACACCAGTTGTGAAAAGTAGTTTCTCTGCTTATATGTAGTGCCCACACCAGTTGCCGACATTAGTAGCACTGTGTAACCATATACCCACAACAGTTGCCGACATAAGTAGCGCTGCCTATACACGTGCCCACACCAGTTGCCGACATTAGTAGCACTGTGTAACCATATACCCACACCAGTTGCCGACATAAGTAGCGCTGCCTATACACGTGCCCACACCAGTTGCCGACATTAGTAGCACTGCCTATACACGTGCCCACACCAGTTGCCGACATTAGTAGCGCTGCCTATACACATGCCCACACCACTTGCCAACATTAGTAGCACTGCCTATACACATGCTCACACCAGTTGCCGACATTAGTAGCGCTGCCTATACACGTGTCCACATCAGCTGCTGACATTAGTAGCACTGCCTATACACATGTCCACACCAGATACTGATAGTAGTAGCACTGCGTATACATATGCCCACACCAGTTGCTGACATTAGTAGCACTGAACGTCCGTCCGGGGAGTGGGCGTTTGTTTGCCTGGTGGGTGGCAATAAGCTGCTCGCTAAGCAGGGAACGACTGCTGCTTTACGAACAGTCCCGAATCACCCCCACAGAACCTATACAAACACACAACAGAAACACAGACACTTACGTTTTTTAGAGTGCCCAGTCCTGAGAGAGGAGGATGCCATTGCCACAGGAGATCATGGGGGACTGGAGAACATCACTTTTCATCCACAGCATTTTGCCGCGAATCGTGGGTCGGCGGGAGGGGGCGGAGCCAATATGGGAGGGGGCGGAGCCAATATGACCAGCTATTTGTGCATATAGCCACGAAGGGGCGGAGCAACAATGAAATCATAATATGAAGAGGGGCTGCTACTGCTGGTCAGGCACAGCAGCACTCCTCTTGTGGCCATTTTTAGACCTCCCCGCTGCTCTCACTTGCTGCAGGTCCTGGCTGAGCTGCCTGATCGGAGCTGAGAGTCCCGATTACGGCAGCCAGCCCAAAGCACAGTGACTGCATCTGGCAGTCACTGTCCAGTCCAGGAGGGAGAGACCGGCGGCGGCAGCAGGAGTCTAGGACTTCAGCGTGAGTGTTGGTAGCCTGCCTTGCAGTACTCAACCTGAGTCCCCGGCCGAATTGTGTGGGTGGCGCTACACCCGCGAGTGGGTGGAGCCATCCATGTCTGGGCAACTTTCGGCCTCACATGCGGCCGGCCTCCCGGGAAAGTTCCCATGACTTAAATGGCCAATACGCCCCTGCTGCCTGTCATACACTGACAGCGGCAGAACCACACAGTGGCAGAGAGAGTCGCAGAGCAGGGAGAGAGCGCCTATACAGCCCAGCGCCTCCCTGCTTTGCAGGCTTTGCTGAGCGGCTCGCGCCGGCCCTGGCCGCCGGCATCCTGAGTTGAAGAAGCCTGTGCTCTGGGACCTCAGGGATGCAGCTCAGCAGAAGAGGAGATGGGGGAGCAGGAGCCGCGTTATGGTAAGTCAAGTGAGATTGGGAGGGGGCCAGACTGAAATGAGTCTTGGGCCCCAAAATTCCTGAAGGCAGCCCTGTTTCATACCCTACCATCCACTACAGCGTGGTGGAAGAACACAATAGTGTGCCGAGCGCAGCGAAGCACCGTGCGCGAAGCATGGCAAGCACAGCGAGCCATGTGAGGGGACGCGGTGCTATGTTATGAATCGCGTGGCTCCAACTGTATATACGTCCGCTGCTGGATAAGTGGAAGCAATATCCACCCAGTGGTGGAGATGTGTATTGCATGCATATTGTATGTCGTGCCGCAATGCGTCTGAGCGCACTACAACAGTGTATAGGCGCACCCTTGTATGTAACTCTTGTATAGGCGCACTGTCCGGATGAATAAGGGTGGCTCCATCTGTACACTGCAGAGCCTGATACAGTAAAGTGGTGGTTTGTTTTGGTTTAGATGGGGCGCTCCAGGGAAGCTGCTTTTGCATGAACACTGTAGAGTCTACCCTATGTGACTCAAGAATATATATATGGAATGAAAGGAGGTTGTGTTCTGGAATGGGGAAGAGCCCATTCCAGAACACAACCTCCTGGTACAGTAAAGGTTCAGAGACGGCCATCTAAACTGATCGGGGGTTTAGTCATTGACGCAAGAGGAAAGGTTATCTATGTTTATGCTGGAGAGCAGGTGTTTAAGAGGGGACATGATTAACATTTACAAATATATCATGGGACAATATAGGCAACTGTCAGGTGCTGTATACTATGAGGACTATGCACAGGACACGTGGGCATCCCCTGAGATTAGAGAGGACATTTCTGCTCCTGCATCTCCAATCTCCGTCTTCACAGCTCCCTCCGGGCTCTGTCCATATCCAGGACATTTGAAATGTCATTTTGGTTTCACTTTCTGTTAAAGAGTCATTTGGACCTTGTGAGAGCTTTCTATTTAACCCTTAGCAGTCCATTTTTTTTTTGCAATTCAAGCTGTTTGGTTTAAATGTTTAAATAAATAAATTGTCATTTTTTTTAATTTAAAAAATGGTCTACATTGAACGATGTTAATGTTCTTATTTTAAAGTGGCTCAGCATTGGATCTGCTACTAGCGCTAGGGCTGTTGAGCCTGACTAGATGCAAGGGTTAAATGTGAATGTAGTTCTCCTTTAAAAGTTGTTGAACAGAATAATTAATGTGAGACACTGGTTAGAAAAATCATAGCATGCAAATACAAGGTGCAACGCCTATTACCTTCTGATCAATCATTAATGCACTTAAGTATTGCATAACCTTTCCTATCTAATTACATCCCCACTGTACAGTCCACACATCTCGTCGCGTATCTTCTCATCCCCATCCTCCTGACCATGGCTGGGCCACCGTATCAGACGGCCCACTAACAGCTTCTGCAATCTGGCTGGACCATTATGCAATAGATACCTTCTATACTTGTGCGGGTGTGGATCAGCTCACATACAGTAGGGCCTTATTCTAGTTCACTCTTAGAGGCAAATTCCTTCTTAGATGGACAAAACCCTGTGCACTGCAGGGGGGCAGATGTAACATGTGCAGAGTGGCGAGCGGACGCGGAATACATTTAAAGTAATACGCGGGGCTCGTTGCGCTCGCCACGCTTCGGGCTCGGTGGCTCGCTGCGCTCTCCACACTATCTAAAATCAACTCCACACCGACATGGATAGTGGGGGTATGAAAAGGTCGGAGGATGCGTAACGCGGCCCCCCGGGGGATCGCTGCGCTCGCCACGCATCGGGTTCACGTTCATAGTGGGGGTGGCGTGGAGGTGCATTTAACATTGTAAGCACCCATTAGGGTGTTTATACAATGAAAAATCGTATAGGGGGGGCCAAAATCGCATCGCATGCGGCTATATGGCATGTGATGCGATACAATGCATAAGATGCCATATGACTGAAAATCGTGGGTGCCATGCTAGGAAACAAGTACCAAAATATCAATGGTCATTCATTGCATAGTTTAACACTATCGATGGCCAGTTGCAGAATTGCCATCGATGACAATGGCAACGATGGCCATCCCTAGCTGTGGTTCCAGCCCAGACGCCTTCCCCACCTCTCATCCCATTCACTCTCCTAAGTCTCCTCCCTTCTCCTGGGAGCCAGGCCAGCTGCCTGTCTCATAACAAAATTTGCATTCTGGGTGTGGTATGTAAAGGTGTATTTTGTGTATATAGAATTAAATATATGTATAACTGCTGTATACATATGAGTGCACGTGTGCATATTGTATATTTATGAATTGAGTTTAAAGGGAGCAGACATATACAGATGGCGCACCTCTCGTTTAGACGGGATCTGGCAGGGGGGCCCCGCCAGCCGCCGGAAGGGGATGCGCGCGCACGGGACACTTGCGTGTTCCTTTCTGTCATTGGTCCCCGCCATCGTCTCGTCGATGGTCCCCTCCGCCTCCCCGCACCCCTGTAACACTGCCCGTCTCCCTGAAGCGGAGACGAGCAGGGTTTGCATCTCCTGCCGCCAAAAAAACTGGGGCGTATGTGCGTGTGAGATGCTCGCATGTCCCAGTCAGATGGAGCAGGGACATCCTGGCGATTTTTTTGGTGTTGGATGGGGTTTTGTAAAGGAAGTTTTGTGCTCCATCTGTCTGTCTGTTCATATATATAAAATATATACTGTACTGTATACATAAAATTATATTTGGGACTTATGAATAGGACATTATTGATTCAGGTTGTTATTATAATAGTATCTAGGGATTTTGAAAAGTCTTCATTTATTTCGTAATATATTGTTTCCTACAGTAGACGGGTTCTGTATACTCACTGGGGCAGGGTGCACCACAGGTAAAAATGTGGCCAAACCTCTGAAAATCTATATTCAGAGGTCTGACCACATTTCTCATATACACCAAGGTCCTGAATGTGATACATTCTAGATCAGGGGTAGCCAACGCCAGTCCTCGAGAGCTACCAACAGTTAACGTGTTCCAGGTCTCCTCACAGAATCACAAGTGATGTAATTAGCTCCACCTGAAAATCATTTATAATGTCAGTCAGTAATTACTACACCTGTGTACCTGTGAGGTGAGCTGGAAACCGTGAACTGTTGGTAGCTCTCGAGGACTGGAGTTGGCTGCCACTGTTCTAGAGCATGGACTTGGTGGGCATTGCCATCTGTAAATGGCATTGCCTTATAGAAGCCTATGGGCTTCTTTTTGCAATGTGTGCTGAGAGGGATTTAATCGGTCTCCTCCCAGTGCCCCCTGCAGCGCGTTTATCTGGCGCATGGGCAGAAGGATGCAGTGTTTTATGTTCCACTTTCTGGTTTCTGACAGGCGGCATTCTAAGCCCATTCCTGCTAAATAAGCAAACTAGACCTCCAACATTGTGAATCACATTTTCCATTTAATACGCTGGTAAAAAAAAAAGTGGGGCCACTTGCTTGTGTTTGCCCCCCAGGCTGAAAGTTCACAGCCAGCCCCTGCCCCCTTCTACCTCTCATCTCAGTCAGTGGGTAGGATTATAAGACCAGCATCGCCCCCTTCCATGTGTCATCTCAGTCAGTGGGTAGGACTATAAAACCAGCATCGCCCCCTTCCCCCTGTCATCTCAGTCAGTGGGTAGGATTATAAAACCAGCATCGCCCCCTTTCCCAGTCATCTCAGTCAGTGGGTAGGATTATAAAACCAGCATAACCCCCTTCCCCCGTCATCTCAGTCAGTGGGTAGAATTATAAAACCAGCATCACCCCCTTCCCCCGACATCTCAGTCAGTGGGTAGGATTATAAAACCAGCATCACCCCCTTCCCTCGACATCTCAGTCAGTGGGTAGGATTATAAAACCAGCATCACCCCCTTCCCCCGACATCTCAGTCAGTGGGTAGGATTATAAAACCAGCATCGCCCCATTTCCCCCGTCATCTCAGTCAGTGGGTAGGATTATAAAACCAGCATCACCCACCTCCCCCTTCATCTCAGTCAGTGGGTAGGATTGTAAAACCAGAATCACCCCCTTCCCCCGTCATCTCAATCAGTGGGTAGGATTATAAAACCAGCATCACCCCCTTCCCCCGTCATCTCAGTCAGTGGGTAGGATTATAAAACCAGCATCACCCCCTTCCCCCTTCATCTCAGTCAGTGGGTAGAATTGTAAAACCAGAATCACCCCCTTCCCCCGTCATCTCAATCAGTGGGTAGGATTATAAAACCAGCATCACCCCCTTCCCCCGTCATCTCAGTCAGTGGGTAGGATTATAAAACCAGCATTGCCCCCTTCCCCCATCATCTCAGTCAGTGGGTAGGATTGTAAGACCAGCATCTCCCCATTCCCCCTGTCATCTCAGTCAGTGGGTAGGACTAGAAGACCAGCATTGCCCCCTTCCTCCGTCATCTCAGTCAGTGGGTAGGACTAGAAGACCAGCATCGCCCCCTTCCCCGTCATCTCAGTCAGTGGGTAGGATTATTAAACCAGAATCACCCCCTTCCCCCGTCATCTCAATCAGTGGGTAGGATTATAAAACCAGAATCACCCCCTTCCCCCGTCATCTCAATCAGTGGGTAGGATTATAAAACCAGCATCACCCCCTTCCCCCGCCATCCCAGTCAGTGGGTAGGACTAGAAGACCAGCATCGCCCCCTTCCCCCTCTCATCTCAGTCAGTGGGTAGGATTATAAAACCAGCATCGCCCCCTTCCCCCTGTCATCTCAGTCAGTGGGTAGGATTATAAAACCAGCATCGCCTCATTTCCCCCGTCATCTCAGTCATTGGGTAGGATTATAAAACCAGCATCACCCCCTTTCCCCCGTCATCTCAGTCAGTGGGTAGGACTAGAAGACCAGCATCGCCCCCTTCCCCCTCTCATCTCAGTCAGTGGGTAGGACTAGAAGACCAGCATCGCCCCCTTCCCCCTCTCATCTCAGTCAGTGAAAGGACTAGAAGACCAGCATCGCCACCTTGCATCTCAGTGTCCTGGACAACAACACAACAAACAATCTGTGTCACCTCAGTCACCTGACGTGTCTACTACAGTGAATTACACTGAAAGACAAACATTTGCTTTTTTGTTGTATCGCTGCCATATGTAAAATTACTTCCAATACCATAACATATCCCATTATGTGTTGCTCCACAGATGTAGTAGACTTTAGTTCATCACCTGAACTACACAGAATACAAATACTACACTTCGTTCTGTCAATGGTAAAGGTCAGTGGCATTCTCTCTAACTGGCGTTAGTTGACGATGAAACAGACAGTCTAATTGCTTCTATCTGTATGGATCATCTGTCCTTAGGAGCCCAGGAATCACTTCTCCAGACGGACCAGCCATTTTGTGTGGTGAACCAATATATAAACAGCATTGTAGCCTATTAATTCCATAGGGACTTAATGGTCTATGTACTAAGTCTTGGAGAGAGATAACGTGGATGAAGAAAAAGAACCAGACAATCAGCTCCTAACTGTCATGTTACAGGCTGTGTTTGAAAAAATACAGTTAAGGTGCTCATACACGGTGCGATGATCGCACCTGTTATGGGCTGGATTGCATCGCAACGCAGCACATACGTTTTGTACTATGTGATGAGATGCCCACGGGAGCGAGCATCACATCGCACCGTGTATGGGCACCCTTAGAAACTGGCTGGTTGGTTGTTATCTCCGACTTCTTTACCACTCTCCAACCAAATATTTACATATAAGAAAACGGTTTTGCTGTATGGTTTCCATTCGGTCCGCGTGAAGCAGCAACAATAATGCTATCCCTGTTGCCTGCTACTAAGCAGTCATCCTAACTGATAGGAGATGTGCGCAGGCCTCATTTTTTTGGGGTTGGTGTTGGTTTAGGCAAAAACACCCCACAGCCATTTTGTTTTGAATCTAGTTTTAGATTTCCTAAAAATGTATAAAAACAGCTCAAACCAAGTCAATTATAGGCTTGGGAAAACATTTCTAATTAAAATGGCACCCTAAATCACGGCGAGAGACTTACATGCCATCACAACTACTCCACGTTCAATTTTTAGATCTGAGATCTAACCCCGGGTCTGTACATGCAACCACTGATGATATTGTAAGATTGAGTGTTATGTATAGAAGATGGGGTGGCGTTAATGATGAGTGGGAGGCAGGGCCGTCTTAACAATCTACTGGGCCCCTGGGCAGAATAATTTTTAGGGCCCCCCTCCACCCACCTATGTGCAGCAGCAGAGGAGGGCTGGGAGTTGTGTGGCGGGGATCCGGGCAGCAGCTGTCAGCGGCATCTGTCTAGGCGACTCATCAGTGACGGCGGTGATCCAGGCAGCGGGGGGGGGAGGGGCTGGGAGCTTGATGTAGCGGTGTGTGGTGGGGATCCAGGCAGCAGCTGTCAGCGTTGTCCGTCCAGGCAGCTCGCTCAGAATTGATGTAGCGCTATTTGCTGCCGGGCAGGAAGCGCTGCAGATTTTGAAAAGAATGGCCGGACACTGATTGGCTGAGCGTCCGGCCAATCAACGTTTTCAGAATCAGCAGCGCTTCCCGCCCGGCGGCAAATAGCCCTACAGCAAGGTCTGAGTCGCCACTGCCTGTATGGACAACGCTGACAGCTGCTGCCCGGAGCATCCCCGACATATGCCGCCCAGATTGCTACATCAAGATCCCAGCCCCCCGCTGCCTGGATCACCGCCACCACCGCTGAGTCGCCGCTGACCGCATCCCAGCCGCCCACCGCCATTCCCCAGAGCAGTGCCGTCTTCCCCAGTGGGCTGGGCCCCTACAATCCTTGGGCCCCTGGGCAACTGCCCATTCAGCCCAATGGGAAAGACGGCCCTGGTGGGAGGGTCTGCACTAGGTATCTCTGCGGAATTCTCTCTGTTTCTGACTGAAAAAGGGGCCCCCATAGCTTTTTAAGGGGCACTAACCCTTTCCAACAACCCCCCACTGATGCTTGCATAGACAGACGCCAGTGCGCATACCTCCCACTCCTTAATTCATCAGGACAGACTCATTTTTAAGACACTGTCGCACTCGCGGACCGCAATGTCCAAAGGGAGGGGGCAACGCACAAGTGATCCCTGAATCTGCGCACAGCATCTAAGCCTGGGGGATGCCCAGCTGCTTGAGGAGCACCCATAGTGATGAAAAAGGGGGAGGGGCTTGCTGCTAGGCCACACCCATCCACATGAGGCCATGGCCATTGTTTGAACAGGTTGCGGCATGCACAGTAGGAGCGCCAATGCTGAACCCAGGGACAGATTGATAGCACAAACTATCTCTGTGCGCTTTGCCGGTACAAGCTCGTCTCTCTCCTGGCAAAGGATCTGTGCCAAATTCAAGTGACATTTTTCATTATCACTTTGGTAATGTAGTCGGTATTAATACGATGCCCTTAAAATCTAGGATATGATAAATTGGCCATTAAGAGTTTTTGGTTTAAAGTTTTAGTGTCCCTTTAAGTGTATCTTGCTTATTAGAAATATCAGAACAGTCACTCATTCTACCTATTCACTTGTATTACCTTTATACTTGGTGATAAAAACATGAAAGCCACCATAAAAAACCTCAACCAACATTCTATGGTGACAGATGGTATCTGTAACCCAGCAACGAGCCCTGAAGACTGTAATTGTAACTAGACTACATGAGGCTCTTGCTCTGTTGTACAACTACAAATCCCAACACGACACACTGTGCATAGCCAGATTAAGGGGGGATACTGTACCCCGAGCCCCCCCCCCCCCCCCCCCTCTGCCAGGGAGCCCACCGACCTGATCACAGTGACATCACTTTCTGTCCTGATTCCTGCCCCAGTGTGTAAGTAGTACAGAAGATGCTACTATGCATATGACAAGATAGATGATACATTAGATTTTATTTCTCGGTGTGTAATTTAAGGTTCCGTTGTCTTTGTTCCACTACAACGGTAATTTTCAACCTTTTTACCTTGCGGAACATAAAATAAGATTTTAAAGTTGCCAAGGCACACCATGAGATCCCCACAGGGGAAAACACATTGGCCCCACAGAAAAAAAAAGTCACACTAGTCCCCCTACAGGTAACAAAAAGAAAAAAACATTGTCCCTTTACATGAAAAGAAGAGACCAGACCGGTAAATAACAATTGAACTGGGGGAACACTGCACTACAAGAAAACAATATAATATCGTTATTAGGTGCAGCTATTAACAGTACCCAGATATTATTAAACTATTAGCCTAATCTAATATACTCCAGTGTCTTAAATGTAATATACACAATCCATACCTCCTAACATGACCTTTTCCTGGAGGGCCACAATCCTCTCTACCAGGGCGTCTCTCTTAATTTATGATCACCTCTGGGGAATCACCTTTCTTATCAATTAACTTGTTCCACACAGGTGACATCAATCATACATTTATACCCCTTTCACACAGAAAATGAAATTCCCGGGTGAAGCTGGTCCACCCAGGAATTTCATTAAATACACGGGTCCTTTTTCTATGTGAAAGGGTCTATCCAGATCCTAGCCACCGTTATCGCCACTGTTGGGGCATAGCCAGTGGCTCTGTGTTCAGGTATGGACGCTGTGCACATGTGCTTAGCAGAGCAGTGCCGGGCAGGGGGGACTCCCAGCTGCCTCCCCCACTTAAGAACACTGTCGGTCCCGGGTGCATTAGCAAATGCAAGGGGGGTTTCTGGTTACACAGAAACCCCCCTCCTCTTGGGGAGTGCCTTAAATTGTGACAATAGCATTGGTATATAATATGATCAATAGAGCTGCCACCACATCATGCAGTGTAAGGGACAGGGCAGAGCTGCTGCACTGTTGTATGTGTGGATCAGTGCACTTAAATATCGCAATGGACCAGAGAGCAGCTGCCAGGAGGAAGAGACAGGAGCCTTACCATAAAGTGGGAGATTGTGAGCTTAAAGAGTGCAGTACTGTTTCTATTATTTTTGTGTATTTATGTATTATATGTTTAACCTTTTTCCTGACCACTTATTTCATTTAAATGTTTGAAACAGCCTACACGATAGACCATCTGTACTGTTAAATATTATTACTGTATTTCATACTGTATCCAGTGTATAAAAAGACCAATTTTCAGGGCTGTTACCACTCCCCCAGACTCCCGTACCAATGCCCTGCAGAGTGGGAGATTATGGGTTACATTTGGAAACCCCCTCTCTAAAAATCCTGCGTTTGCCCCCCCCCCCCCCCCCCAAAAAAAATGGGACGGTCCCGCGAAAATCTGGACAGTTGGGAAGTAAACTTAAGTGCCGCAAGCCTTAATCCGGCCCTGACACAGAGACTTGCAGTTCCACAACAGCTGAAGAACCGCAGGTTTGCAGGAGACCGTGTAATGCAGGTTTACATGTAAAGGGCACGGTAGTTTTCATGTGGTTTTACCTGTTTACCTAGTGTACAGTGGAAGTGAAGTAGACCAGATGGCTGACAGACAATGGCTATGTCGCAAGTCAACAGGTCGACACAATCAAAATGTTGACGCCATTTGGGATCGGTAAAGTGGCCCCATGTGAGGGCACGTATGAACACAAATTGGGGTCCAGGTGCTCAGGTGTCAGCACGAAAAATTTATGTCAACAGTTTCATTATGTCAACCGTTTACTGAAGATATTATGACTGTCGACCTAGGTTTAATCTCTGAGCTACACCGCATCGGCAAATCAAAGGTCTGCAGCTTCCGACTCTCCCCTTCTAATGGAACTTGACAGGCTGGGACTTGTAGTTCAACAACAGCAAGAGCCACACTCATTTTCCAAGCCCGCAGCACATTACAGAGCAGGGATAAGTACTGGGACAAACTTTAGCAATGAATCACAGAGAACCATACACGATATAATGTATGTCCTAAGGACTAAATGATTCCAACTTTACAGACCGCATGGAATACTAATCCATATATTACTTCATGTCGGCAGTGACGACGTCAATGCCGTAATATAGGACTGTAAACTTCAGGACTGTCCTAGCAGTCTGATCCTACTTGATACAGTCATACTGCAGCCTGAGCAGCATTACAGACACAACCCCCCATGCAGGGAGTACCAGCGCCCCCTCCCCTTACCTGATATGTATTCCCCCAAATACTTCCCAGAAGCAGGAGGCAGAGGCACGTGTCTGGAAGGCTCTTCATGGTTCCAAAGTTAAAGCGTCACATTCTTAGATTTCCATATGGACTAGTAACCTTCCAGCTTAATCGCCCCTGAACCCACAAGAACCTGGAGGTGTCAGTCACAGCTCCCCAAGTAGACGACCAGATGGCTCCAGGACCCTGCAATTGATACCGCTGGCTAACGATTCCCGGTTTTCCACCAGGATCTCCTGGAAGCTCGGTCCCAAACAGTTGCGATTTAATGTCTTGCCACAAGCTTGAGATTTGTGGACCGGGCTGCGGTGCTGTCCATTCCCATTACTGCCAGGCACTGTTCCTGTGTTATTCCTGTATAGTGTGTGAGTGTCTGAGGGGAGGGCTGGAGGAGGGAGGACAGCACCACAGTCACTTCAGGGAATGGGAGAGGCCACGAGAAGCTATCAGGAACTAGTGTGACTGTGGGGGCAGTTCCAGCATACAGGAACTCGGGCAGCATGCGATCCAGGACACTGTACACACCAGTGATCTGCAGGGAGAGCCCCAGCAATACATGTCACATGTCATACAGAGGCCTAAGAGAGATCCGGACCACCAGGAGCTGGAAAAGGAAACTGGAAGCAAACACAAAGAGAGGGCTATCGTACCAGGGGCCAGGTGCACTAAGCTTCAAAAGGTATAAAATGGAGAGTGATAAACCACCAGCCAATCAGCTCCTAACTGCCACGCCACAGGCTGTGTTTAAAAAAATGTCAGGCAGGAGCTGATTGGCTGGTGGTTTATCACTCTCTATTTTATCACTTTGCAGCTTAGTGCATCTGGCCCCAGGATTGGTAATAGATTAGAAAGGACATAGGACCTTATCTCCTATATATTTGGCTACATCTGTCACTCAAAGTGGGTGTCTGTGTCTATAACGCTCTGTTCCTGGACTTTCCTCTTAATGTGTGATTGCCTTCATCTGTGCTGAACACCTTTCTGAGAAATTAACCTGTTTAAAACAGGTGATGGCAATCATACATTAAGGGGAAGTCTAGAAACAGAGCATTGTGTCCCTCCTGGAGAGGGTCATGTTGGGAGGTATGTGACAGAGAACCAGCCCAGTGAGCCCACAGACAGTGCCAGACACCCACTGCCTTCCCATGTTGCTCAGCACTGCTACTCCACAGCCACCAGGTGAGCGCCCCCCTCCCGCGATTTGCGGCAAACCCCCCCCCCCCGCACCCCCCCCCTCCCGCGATTTGCGGCAAAAATACCCGCTCCCCCGCGACCCCCCTACCGCGATTCGCAGCAAAAACACCCCCGCGACCCCCCCTCCCGCGATTTGCTGCAAAAAGAACCCTCCACGACCCCTCCCGCAATTCGCGGCATAACCACCACCCCGCGACCCCCCCCTCCCGTGAATCGCTGTAAACCCTCCCCGGAAAAAACACCCCCCCCCGCGATCTCCTTCCGCGATTCGCGGCAAAAAGGACCCCCCCGCGACCCCCCCTTGCACGATTGGCGGCACCCCCCCTGCGACCCCCCTCCCGCGATTCGCGGCACCCCCCCCCCCCGCAATTCGCAGCAGCCCCAGGATTAAATGGCACATGCAAAACACTGACATGGCTATGGTCGACAATGAAAAAGGTTGACATGAGTTTTTGAAGATTTATTTTTAATTTTTTCATATTCATTGTCATGTGTCGACATGGACACCAATGAAGTGGCACACTTATGTCAACATTTACATGTGTTGACCTTTCTGTGTTGATTTTTTCTTGTGGCGATTCGCGTCACACCCCCCGCAACCCCCCCTCCCGCGATTCGCGGCACCCCCCGTGACCCCCCACCTCCCGCAATTCGCGGCAACCCCCCACCGGAACCCCTGTGAACCCCGCCCTCCCGCGATTCGCGGCACCCACCCCCGCGACCCCCCCTCCCGCAATTCGCGGCACCCCCCCCCCCGTGATTCGCGGCAGCTCCAGAATTAAATTGCACATGGAAAACACTGACATGGCTATGGTCGACAATGAAAAAGGTTGACATGAGTTTTTGAAGTTTTTTTGGCATTTTTTGAATATTTTCATATTCATTCTCATGTGTCGACATGGACACCAATGAAGTGCCACACTTATGTCAACATTTACATGTGTTGACCTTTCTGTGTTGATTTTTTTCTTGTGGCGATTCGCGTCACACCCCCCGCAACCCCCCCTCCGGCGATTCGCGGCACCCCCCCGCGACCCCCCCCCTCCCGCAATTCGCGGCAACCCCCCACCGGAACCCCCATGAACCCCGCTCTCCCGCGATTCGCGGCACCCACCCCCTGCAACCCCCCCCTCCCGCAAATCGCGGCACCCCCCGCGATTCGCGGCAGCCCCAGGATTAAATGGCACATGCAAAACACTGGCACGGCTATGGTCGACAATGAAAAAGGTTGACATGAGTTTTTGAAGATTTATTTCATTTTTTTAATGTTTTCATATTCATTGTCATGTGTCAACATGGACACCAATGAAGTGGCACAGTTATGTCAACATTTACATGTGTTGACCTTTCTGTGTTGAGTTTTTCTTGTGGCGATTCGCGTCACACCCCCCCGCAAACCCCCCTCCCGCGATTCGCGGCACCCCCCGTGACCCCCCACCTCCCGCAATTCGCAGCAACCCCCCACCGGAACCCCTGTGAACCCCGCCCTCCCGCAATTCGCGGCACCCAACCCCGCGACCCCCCCCCCTCCCGCAATTCGCGGCACCCCCCGTGATTCGCGGCAGCTCCAGAATTAAATTGCACATGGAAAACACTGACATGGCTATGGTCGACAATGAAAAAGGTTGACATGAGTTTTTGAAGTTTTTTTTTTTCATTTTTTGAATGTTTTCATATTCATTCTTATGTGTCGAATGGACACCAATGAAGTGCCACACTTATGTCAACATTTACATGTGTTGACCTTTCTGTGTTGATTTTTTCTTGTGGCGATTCGCGTCACACCCCCCCACCCCCCCGCAACCCCCACTCCCGCGATTCACGGCACACACACACACCCCCGCGATTCTCGGCACCCCACCCCGTGACCCCCCCTCCCGTGATTCACGACACATCCCCCGCGACCCCCCCTACCATGATTCGCCGCAACCCCCGCCCCCGTAACCCCCCTCCCGCGATTTGCGGCAACCCACCCCGCGACCCCCCTCCCGCGATTCTCTGCAATCCCTCCCCTCCCGCGATTCGCAGCATCCACCCCCCCACAACCCCCCCCTCCTGCAATTCGCGGCACCCCCCGCGACCCCCCCTCCTGCAATTCGCGGACACCTAAGTTGCAATACAGGGCATCTTTCATACAATTCTAACCATATTTCTCATATACAAACGTTCACAAATTAAGGGGGCGCAGCCCCTTACGACGGTGTGAAGAGCGCCCGTAGGGCGCGATGAATCACCTAGTTCATTATATTTGCGCTGGGTGCGTGCGCCCATGGCGAACTAACTGTTCACCGGATGTCAGCTGCTCGCCCACTACCCTCAGAATGTGCACGCGGATCTATGGTTGCTCTGAGCAACCTTACATATGCGTGCATGTTCCACATCATTCGATGGCCGGTGACCATCGAATGATTTGGGTGTTCCCCCGCAGGCTGCGAATGGATGTTAGTGTAAAACAGTGCGAATGTTGGTTGACTGGCAAGGGTGCGAATTCGCATCCGAGCGAATCAACTGGAATAACCCCCATAGACCCTGTAGCATATAATAACTGAAAAAGTTGTTCTGTAAAGTGGAAGAACAAGAAAAGAAGACAAAAAAAATTACTTTTAATAAATTCTTACAAAAGGAGCATTGAGGGGTCCGGCATGCAGGAACGCTAATAGGTCATAGGTCGAGATACCTTAGGTCAACATGGTCAAAAGTTCTACACAAGCAATATGTTGACGTGAAAAATGTCGACATGACACTTATACGGTGTCCATGTTGACCGATATTGACATACACACCAAAAACAGTGAAAACCGTATGTCGATCTTTCACGTGTCAACACATTGCTTATGTCAACCGTTTTGACCATGTCGACTTTTTCCCATTCTTGACCTATGGCCTGCTGACCTTATGACCCATACCCGTGTGCTGCAGGCGTTGTCATAACAACACAAGGATTCCTGGTGCGTGAGGCTCGGCACAGAGCAATGCGGAGGGCGCAGGTTTTCTGCAGATTGGATCACTCACTGCGGCAGGACTAAGGGGTCTATGTACTAAGCCCTAGAGAGAGATAAAGAGGAAGGAGATAAAATACCAACCGACCAGCTCATGTCACAGCCTGTAACACAGCAGTTAGGAGATGACTGGCTGGTACTTTATCTCTCTCCAGTACATAGACCCCATAATGAGACCAGATATTCAGATGAGTAGCAGGGGATGAAGGTGGAACATAAGGAATGGGGGATTTTCTGGGGGTATGTGGTCATTGGACTAATATTGGTTAACACGTGAAAAAGGTCGACTTGCATATGCGTATGCTGTGCTGGGGTATGAGGGAGGCTGCAGCAGCGTATGCTGTGCTGGGGTAGGCTGCAGCAGCGTATGCTGTGCTGGGGTAGGAGGGAGGCTGCAGCAGCGTATGCTGTGCTGGGGTAGGAGGGAGGCTACAGCAGCGTATGCTGTGCTGGGGTATGAGGGAGGCTACAGCAGCGTATGCTGTACTGGGGTAGGAGGGAGGCTACAGCAGCGTATGCTGTGCTGGGGTAGGAGGGAGGCTACAGCAGCATATGCTGTGCTGGGGTATGAGGGAGGCTACAGCAGCGTATGCTGTACTGGGGTAGGAGGGAGGCTACAGCAGCGTATGCTGTGCTGGGGTAGGAGGGAGGTTGCAGCAGCGTATGCTGTGCTGGGGTAGGAGGGAGACTACAGCAGCATATGCTGTACTGGGGTAGGAGGCTGCAGCAGTGTATGCTGTGCTGGGGTAGGAGGCAGCAGCAGCAGCGTATGCTGTGCTGGGGTAGGAGGGAGGCTGCAGCAGCATATGCTGTACTGGGGTAGGAGGGAGGCTACAGCAGCATATGCTGTACTGGTGTAGGAGGGAGGCTACAGCAGCGTATGCTGTACTGAGGTAGGAGGGAGGCTGCAGCAGCGTATGCTGTACTGGGGTAGGAGGGAGGCTGCAGCAGCGTATGCTGTACTGGGGTAGGAGGCTGCAGCGGCGTATGCTGTGCTGGGGTAGGAGGGAGGCTGCAGCAGCGTATGCTGTACTGGGGTAGGAGGCAGCAGCAGCGCATGCTGTACTGGGGTAGGAGGGAGGCTACAGCAGCGTATGCTGTACTGGGGTAGGAGGGAGGCTACAGCAGCGTATGCTGTACTGGGGTAGGAGGGAGGCTACAGCAGCGTATGCTGTACTGGGGTAGGAGGGAGGCTGCAGCAGCGTATGCTGTACTGGGGTAGGAGGCTGCAGCAGCGTATGATGTGCTGGGGTAGGAGGGAGGCTGCAGCAGCGTAAGCTGTACTGGGGTAGGAGGCAGCAGCAGCGTATGCTGTACTGGGGTAGGAGGGAGGCTACAGCAGCGTATGCTGTACTGGGGTAGGAGGGAGGCTACAGCAGCTATGCTGTACTGGGGTAGGAGGCAGCAGCAGCGTATGCTGTACTGGGGTAGGAGGGAGGCTACAGCAGCGTATGCTGTACTGGGGTAGGAGGGAGGCTACAGCAGCGTATGCTGTACTGGGGTAGGAGGGAGGCTGCAGCAGCATATGCTGTACTGGGGTAGGAGGGAGGCTACAGCAGCGTATGCTGTACTGGGGTAGGAGGGAGGCTGCAGCAGCATATGCTGTACTGGGTAGGAGGGAGGCTGCAGCAGCGTATGCTGTACTGGGTAGGAGGGAGGCTGCAGCAGCGTATGCTGTACTTGTGTAGGAGGCAGCAGCAGCGTATGCTGTACTGGGGTAGGAGGGAGGCTACAGCAGCGTATGCTGTACTGGGGTAGGAGGGAAGCAGCAGCGTATGTTGTACTGGGGTAGGAGGCTGCAGCAGCGTATGCTGTACTTATTGGCAGAGTGTCTATAATTACGTGCAGTGTGGTTGTCAGACCTCACACTTAGAAGATATAACCAAATGAAGGGTTTATTCAAGTGGCAGGCTTGCAGGTTACAACAGTACTTTAGTAGTTAACTTCAAGCGGTAATACAACTGGTACATTGGGAACGACAGTCTCTGGTTGTTACTTAGCTGTAGCGTTTTGGCGCGTGCAGGGTCAAAGACAGTTTGCTGGTTTACGCTGCGGTATCTCTACCAGTCTCGCTGCTGCCAATGATGACTGATCTCCCTGTGCAAAAGGTCACGCTGGTAACGGGATTACAGCGGGGACTTGCTCCTATGCGCTCCGGTGCACGTGGAGCTACAAACAGCATGGACGGAGTCACATACGCTCTCTCTGAGGCACACACTACGCGGGGACTTCCTCACAGGAAAGGGGGAGGCTGCCAGCAGGGTCAGGGGTCTCTGCCCTGCTATTCGCTTAAGCGAGCTGTCACTCAGGGTGACGCCTAGCTGCGTTGGCTGCAAGGGGACAAGGCAGACTGTAAGCCTTACACTAGACAGTGTATGGAGACAGGCGCTGAGCGCTGCAATCTAACACTCCCCCTCGCTCAAGGCTGTCTTCGGCTACATAAAAGAACTTAATACAATTTCTTTGTCCTTTTGTAATACCTGTAACCGAAAATATGGTTAGAGAGAAAAGACATTCAGAACATCAGAACTTTAAATCAACATTTTGAACTTAGACAAGTCCACAGTCCTTCACGAACTTAATAAGCAAGTTTCTCGACAGTCCTTTAGTAAGCATGTCAGCGACATTCTGTTCACTTGCAATGTATTCAACATCGATGGACTTGTTCTCCACTAGTTCTCTGATGAAGTGGTGTCTTATCGCGATGTGCTTCGACCTTCCATGGTGCTTGGTAGTACAGGAAAGATCTATTGCTCCCCTGTTGTCACATGCGATACTGATAGTCTCTTCTTCATAAAGTAGACCTAACTCACACAAAGTCTCTTTGATCCAGAGTGCTTCTTTTGATGTCTCTGTAAGAGCCATGTATTCGGCCTCAGTTGTTGAGAGAGCAACTGTTGGTTGTTTTCTACTCGCCCAACTAACTGCTGCTCCGGCCAGTGTGAACAGGTAACCGGTGTGGGAACGACGATCATCTTCATCTGCTCCCCAGTCGGCATCGCAGAAGACTTTCAAATTTGAATTGCTTGTCTTGGCGAATTCTAACTTCAAAGAACTTGTACCTTTTAGGTATCTCAGAATCCTCTTCACCGCAATCCAGTGTTGTCTTCCAGGATTTATTGCAAATTGGCTCACCCGACTGACTGCATGAGTGATGTCTGGACGGGTTCCAATACTTGCATACATAAGACTTCCAACCACGTTCTTGTAAGGAACATCTTGCATTTCCTCTGCTTCTTCTTGTATGGTTGGTGACATACCTTTTGTAATCTTGATGCTTTTGTCAATTGGTGTATTCACTGACTTGGAGTCTGCCATCCCATATTTCAAGATTGTTGCCTCGATGTACATTTGTTGGTCGACTGTGACTGTTCCCTTTTGCAAGTTTTGAACAATTCTCATGCCCAACAGATGATTGGCTGGACCTAAGTCTTTCAACTTGAATCTTCGTTTCAGTTGATCTCTTACACTTGTGATGTGATCTTCGTGACCTGCTATAAGTATATCATCCACATAGACTGCTATGATGAACAACTTTTCTCCCAGAGTTTTGTGATAAAGGCAGTGGTCAGTCTCTGATCTAATAAAATTCATTTCAAGTAGTACTGTGTCCAATTTTATGTACCAGCAACGACCACTCTGCTTTAGGCCATATATGGATTTCTTCAGAAGACACACTTTCTCTGTCTGAAGTTCATTCTCATCATAATGATCTGGTGATTCCATATAGATTTCTTCAAGTAGCTCTCCATTTAGGAACGCTGAGTCGAAGTCTAGTTGGTATAGCAGTAAGTCTTGTAAGGTGGCGACTGCAATTACTAACCTGAGAGTGTTATACCTCGCAACAGGTGAGTATATCTCCCCATAGTCAATTCCGGATCTCTGTGTGTATCCCTTAGCAACAAGACGGGCTTTGTAACGGGCAACTTCTCCGTCTGAATTTAACTTCTTGCAGAAGACCCACTTGTTCTTGACTGTCTTGCGGTTGCTTGGCCTATCTACTATGGTCCAAGTATCGTTCTCTCTCAGTGCTGATAGCTCTGTGTCTATTGCAGATTTCCATTTCGCCCAATCACTGCACGCTTTCGCTTCTTGAATACTCTGAGGTTCACTGAAAGCAATATTCGCATATTCTTCCTCATATCTCCTGGCTGGTATGCCCTTGTTTCTTCTTACGGAAGCTCTATTAGTTGGTTCGCTTCCTTCTTCAGTATTTTCTGTTGCAGGTATGCTCTCTATTTCACACACCTCTACTAGTGCTTGCTTTTCTTGCTCTTTTGCTTTTGTGGGTGATGCTGTTTCTTGAAATATCACATCTCTTGATTTCAGAAGACGTCTGTTTTCTGCATCCCAGAGCCTGTACCCTTTGCTCTCCTCACAATAGCCTAGCAATATGCACTGTCTTGATTTTGGATCAAGTTTCTTCCTTTTCTCCTTTGGTATATGCGCATAAGCTCTGCTCCCAAAGACACGGAGGTGACTGATGTCTGGCTTCTTCCCAGACCAGGCCTCTAAGGGGGTTTTTCCCTTCACGGCCACTGTAGGTGTTCTGTTTTTCAGGTATACTGCAGTAGATACAGCTTCTGCCCAAAAACTCTTCTCCAGGCCAGCATCGTTCACCATCGCTCGTGCTCTTTCAACGATTGTTCGGTTCGCCCTTTCACTTACGCCATTCTGTTCAGGCGTGTAGGCCATCGTCAGCTGATGCTTTATGCCATGTTTTCTGAGAAAGTCGGTTAGAACTTCGTTTTCGTACTCTCCCCCATTGTCGGACCTCAGGACCTTTAGCTTTAGGCCCGTCTGAGTTTCCACTAGGTTCTTGTACTCCACAATTTTCTTGACCACCTCACTTTTCTTCCTTATGAAGTATACGTGTGTCATTCTTGTGGCGTCATCGATGAGAGTCATGAAGTATTTGTAACCACTGGTTGACTCCTCTTCCATTGGTCCGCACACATCTGTGTGCACCAGAGCTAGTTGTGTTTCTGCTCTGCCTGCTGACTTGGGAAATGGGTTGCGGGTCTGCTTGCCTTTTATGCAACTCTCGCACACAGGTCTTCCGGTGTCTTTCACTATGATTCCTGTTGCCATCCCATCAGCTAATTTCTGGACATTATCATATCCTAAGTGTCCCAAACGTCTGTGCCAGAGTTCCATCGACTCGTTTTCAGCAGAGGCTGCCAAAGCTACACATTCATCTGTGTCTAGGACGTATAGTTGGTTGCATCGGGTTGCTGAAGCAATTACAGTCCCTCTTTCATTATGCACCATACACTTGCCCTTTGCAAACTGGACTCTGTAGCCTTTTGCCTCGAGTACGCTGATAGCGATGAGGTTACTTCCCAATTCTGGTACATACAGGACGTCTTGGATATCTGTGACTACTGTCTGTCCCTCAATTCTTAGTCTCACTGTGATTGTCCCAACATTTGAAGCAGTAAGGACCTTTTCACCAATCCCGGTAACTGTTGTGGGGGTACACTGTGTTAAAGAATTGAACCACTCCTTGTTGCAGCTGAAGTGCCTAGAGGCTCCCGAGTCCATGTACCAGAGATCCCTCCTTGGCTTGTCTGTTACATTCAGTGCTGACTCGTTCTTCTTATCATGCCGCTTGTGCATGCCACTAGTGTTCTTCAGCCTGTATTCTGAAGCCTTGTGCCCTACTTTGTGGCACACATAACATTTGAATGTGCATTTCTTGGGTTTCGCACCCTTTGCTACTAAGGCAGAACCCTCAGCTATGGCATCCTTGTGGATTCTCTCTTGGAACTGTAGTAGCTTGGCTCTCACAACTTCAGTTGTAAGCTTGGTTTCATTTGACTCTAGTGCGACAACCAGAAAGTCAAATTCTTCTGTCAAGTTCTGCAGCATTACCATCGCCACTTCTTCCTCATCCACTTTTGCTCCTACACATGCCAATTGCTGAGCTATCGATAGTATCTTATCAATATAATCGTTCATGTCCTTGCATGCATTCAGCTTTGTTCCATACAGTGTGCGTCTCAGACTTATCCTTCTCATTAAGCCTTTATTCTCATAAGCACCTTGTAGAGTTGTCCACATGTCCTTAGCGGACTCCTTCCCACAGATAGTAGAATAAACATGCTGCTCCACAGCCAGACCTATTGTGCCAATGGCCTTGTCTACCTCTTCTGGGTTTGGACTATCTCCTGGGGCTATTGTGACTTTCCATAGCTTCTCCCTCTTAAGCTGCATTTCCATAGCGAACTTCCATGTAGTATAATTCTCTGAGCCTTTGAGCTTTGGAAAGTTCATGCTATGCCCTGTACTGTGCATTCTCGTTAACTCTCCCACAAATGGCAATTTAGAAATAATTCCTTTGTGTTCTTTTATGTACTGCGCTAGCACTTTGTCTTCAGGGGGTTAATCTTCGCGCACGTGACGTGCTGGGCCCATAACCTATTGGCAGAGTGTCTATAATTACGTGCAGTGTGGTTGTCAGACCTCACACTTAGAAGATATAACCAAATGAAGGGTTTATTCAAGTGGCAGGCTTGCAGGTTACAACAGTACTTTAGTAGTTAACTTCAAGCGGTAATACAACTGGTACATTGGGAACGACAGTCTCTGGTTGTTACTTAGCTGTAGCGTTTTGGCGCGTGCAGGGTCAAAGACAGTTTGCTGGTTTACGCTGCGGTATCTCTCCCAGTCTCGCTGCTGCCAATGATGACTGATCTCCCTGTGCAAAAGGTCACGCTGGTAACGGGATTACAGCGGGGACTTGCTCCTATGCGCTCCGGTGCACGTGGAGCTACAAACAGCATGGACGGAGTCACATACGCTCTCTCTGAGGCACACACTACGCGGGGACTTCCTCACAGGAAAGGGGGAAGCTGCCAGCAGGGTCAGGGGTCTCTGCCCTGCTATTCGCTTAAGCGAGCTGTCACTCAGGGTGACGCCTAGCTGCGTTGGCTGCAAGGGGACAAGGCAGACTGTAAGCCTTACACTAGACAGTGTATGGAGACAGGCGCTGAGCGCTGCAATCTAACAGTACTAGGGTAGGAGGGAGGCTACAGCAGCGTATGCTGTGCTGGGGTAGGAGGGAGGTTGCAGCAGCGTATGCTGTACTGGGGTAGGAGGGAGGCTACAGCAGTGTATGCTGTACTGGGGTAGGAGGGAAACAGCAGCAGCGTATGCTGTACTGGGGTAGGAGGGAGGCTGCAGCAGCGTATGCTGTGCTGGGGTATGAGGGAGGCTGCAGCAGCGTATGCTGTACTGGGGTAGGAGGGAGGCTACAGCAGCGTATGCTGTGCTGGGGTAGGAGGGAGGCTGCAGCAGCGTATGCTGTACTGGGGTAGGAGGGAGGCTACAGCAGTGTATGCTGTACTGGGGTAGGAGTGAAGCAGAAGCAGCGTATGCTGTACTGGGGTAGGAGGGAGGCTACAGCAGCGTATGCTGTACTGGGGTAGGAGGGAAGCAGCAGCGTATGCTGTACTAGGGTAGGAGGCTGCAGCAGCGTATGCTGTACTAGGGTAGGAGGGAGGCTACAGCAGCATATGCTGTGCTGGGGTAGGAGGGAGGCTGCAGCAGCGTATGCTGTACTGGGGTAGGAGGGAGGCTACAGCAGTGTATGCTGTACTGGGGTAGGAGGGAAACAGCAGCAGCGTATGCTGTGCTGGGGTAGGAGGGAGGCTGCAGCAGCGTATGCTGTACTGGGGTAGGAGGGAGGCTACAGCAGCGTATGCTGTGCTGGGGTAGGAGGGAGGCTGCAGCAGCGTATGCTGTACTGGGGTAGGAGGGAGGCTACAGCAGCGTATGCTGTGCTGGGGTAGGAGGGAGGTTGCAGCAGCGTATGCTGTGCTGGGGTAGGAGGGAGACTACAGCAGCATATGCTGTACTGGGGTAGGAGGCTGCAGCAGCGTATGCTGTGCTGGGGTAGGAGGGAGGCTACAGCAGCGTATGCTGTGCTGGGGTAGGAGGGAGGTTGCAGCAGCGTATGCTGTGCTGGGGTAGGAGGGAGGCTGCAGCAGCGTATGCTGTGCTGGGGTAGGAGGGAGGCTGCAGCAGCGTATGCTGTGCTGGGGTAGGAGGGAGGCTGCAGCAGTGTATGCTGTGCTGGGGTAGGAGGCTACCGCAGCATATGCTGTGCTGGGGTAGGAGGGAGGCTACAGCAGCGTATGCTGTGCTGGGGTAGGAGGGAGGTTGCAGCAGCGTATGCTGTGCTGGGGTAGGAGGGAGACTACAGCAGCATATGCTGTACTGGGGTAGGAGGCTGCAGCAGTCCCTGCCCTGATGTGCAGTACACCAGTGCTGTGCTGCAAGAGGCACTGAATAATATCAGTGTTTTACTCATGTTCAATACAGACACACATCTGTTGTCTCACCCTTTAACAGATGATATGGCAATATGCCTAATTGCCGTGGATCGATAGCTTATATTACTGGGCCCGGCCAATGTAAGTACTGTACTTTGACCACACTTATACAGCTCTGTCCCGCCCCATTAGTACAAACAATTGTAAGCTGCTGCTGGCATGGATGCACAGTATGTCTCTGGGCAGCGGTGGGGGTAGCGGCGATGTTGAAAGCAGCAGAGACCCATAAAAATAACGGATTCAGTATTAAATCCCGGCGGTCGGGATCCCGGCATTCAGAATCCCGACGCTGGAATCCCGATCGCCGAAATCCCGACAAGTATATATATACCGACGTGGATAGTGGGGGTATGAAAAGGTCATAGGACGCGTACCGCCGCCCCTCGCGGGCTCGCTGCGCTTGCCACGCTTCGGGTTCACGTTTATACTTGGGTGGCGTGGGGGTGCATTTAAGCATTGTAAGAACCCCTTAGGGTACTTAAAAGCACCTATTAGGGAGCTTATACAATTTCATATCGAATATGAGTTAAAATCGCGGCGCATCACATGCCATCGGGTGTATGGCATGCGATGCGATTCGATTAAAAAATTGAGCGACTAATAATCGGGGCGCCGTGCTAGTACACGAGTACCGAAAAAAGTCTCGGCAGGTAAGACTATCTAGCGGAAATCCAATGTAGATAGTGCAAATCGAATGTGTTCACTGCTGCATTTGATTCGATCCAGATTCGATTTCAATCTCCTGCCTAAGATATCAGAAAACTCTCATACTGCTTTCTCATCACAAAACCTGCTTAGACGCAGTATTGAAACTGTTTCTCAGCAAGTTAAACCTCTTTCACATCGCCAGTTCATACCTCCCAACTTCTGTGTTGGTGAAATAGGGACACTCGCGTGGCTAATTAGCCGCGACCTCATTTTTCATACGAGAATAGACGCTATTAGATTGGGGGGTCTCCCAACTGCCACTCCCGCAACGGGACAATGCCTGCCGCGGGTGGGACAGCGGGACAGGACCCGAAAATTGGGACTGTCCCGCTGTAATCGTGACAGTTGGGAGGTATGCCAGTTGTAACCAGTATATTACCGATTCATTACTGGGTTGGTACCTTTCACACTGAACCCGTTTCACCCATAGAAAACAGTATAATGTCATTTGTAATGGACTTTTATGGCTCAGATTTGTATTATAGCTAAAAATGAGCCTTTTTGTGGATGATATGTACTGCACCGATTACAAATGTCTTTAGTTATATATTAGAGAATCCTTTAGAGAATGATTTGTCTGGAAATGTCTGCCTCCCCTCTTATTCTAAGCATATCCCTCCCCTCCTCATCAGTCTTTGCTGCCATAACTCATAGGCAAACGCGGGGGGGTTCTGGTTGCCTGGAAATCCCCTCCTCTTGGCAAGTGCCTTAAATTATGACAACAGTAGCACTGGTATGTAATATGACCAGTAGAGCTTCCACCACATCATGCAGTGTAAGGGACAGAGCAGAGCTGCTGCACATGCCCAGTGTACCAGCTTCTTCTACCACATTTACTGTATGTGTGCATCTGAGCCCTCAAACATCACACTGGACCAGAGAGCAGCTGCCAGGAGGAAGAGACAGGAGCCAGTGGCACACGCAGGGGGGTTTCTGAGTACCCAGAAACACCCCCCCTTCCCGGAGTCTAAGTGCCCTAGGCTGAAAGCTGAGGGTCCCCTCTTTCCATGGGTACAAGAATTAAAAAATCGGCCCTTGGGAACCGGAGATATCTGACTTCAAAGCAGTGGACCCCATTCAAGCCTGTTAATTGCTTTTCCCAGTCAGATATTTCAGGTTCTGTCTGACTCTCCAAAATCTGGGACTCTTCCCCTTTGGACACTAGGAGCTTGTCTCTACTTTGCCCAGAACCAGAGATATCAGCCTTCCGGCAGCTGGTTACTGCTCCAGCTCCACACACCTGGTATGTAGTTTTATATCCTCGTTGGCAGATTCATCATTCAGCCCAATGCCCCCTTCTCCCACCATCTGTGCAGTAAAGGGGTAATTAGTGGAAGTTACTGATCCAGGCCCTACATGCTGAGCGGTTGATATAATACCCCCTTACCACCCGCGGGACATCAAACCTTCCCCCACCCCTACCGCAGGAGGATACATTGCTATGCCCAGGGGACTATACATACATACATACATACATACATACATACATACATACATACATACATACATACATACACATTATTTCTTTTTTTTTTTTTTATTATATTATTTATATACATTTGGTCTATCTATAATACTTTAACTGACTTGGCATATAGTGGGTCACCTAAGTGTCCATCTCCGTGCTGTGCTCCGCCCCTCTGGAAACCCCCTTCTGAAAATCCTGCGTTTGCCCCTGGAAGTCTTACCATGTAGTGGGATATTGTGAGCTTAGAAAGTGCAGTACTGGTTCTATTATGTTTGTGTATGTTTTTATTATGATATGTTTAACCTTTTCCTGACCACTTATCTTATTTAAATGTTTGAAACGGGGGCGTGGCCTGGCTGGCAAAGCGAATGGACGCATCTCCGCAGAGCTCCTGCTAGCCACGTCTAAATACACCGCAATCCTCCCTCCTAAACCCTGATTGAGCTATCAAATAGCTGGCTGTACATCACACTAAGCCCCCGGAGACAGATCGCCGCTGCCGCGGAGCCGGAGAGCCCTTCTAAGGGCTCTTGCAGGTTGCGGCCTAGGCCGCGACGAGAAGCCGGGGCCTCGATTTCGCGCCCGTCGCGTCATCGCGGCAGACGGAACTACGCCGGAGACCGGCAGAACAGCAGCCCGCTCCGACGAAGGAAGAAGGGACAGAGGTAGGGGACACCCTTCCCTACACATACGCCGCACTGGGGCTCCAGATCCGGCCGACATATAACCCGGAGGTGAGGCGCCTGAACAGACGCGCCTGTCACTGCAGACGAGGCTGGGGAGATCATCGGAGACTACCCCACCCTGCTGACATCAGTGAGTAACCCCAGGGGACTGCCAGGGCACCCACACAAATACCTAACACGCCAGGACCTCTCTGTGCCCCGCAACCACGAGTGGCCGCCATCTTAGATCCACTACCAAGGATCTCCCCAGACTCCCTGCTCGCAGCTGAACCTCCCTCTCCCTGCACCATATCCTTGCAGTGACAATACCTGTGATAGAACATCACTGACAAAAAGCCAGTCTACCCTGCAACACAACAGCAGCGAGTAAAACCCTCAAGACACTGCTCATTTTCCAGAGCACCTCACTCCTACATCACACAAAACTTGGCAGACTTGGCCAGCTTCAGCCACAAATCACCTTTTACTGCAACACACCTGACGCATGAAGGTGCCCTGAGCCCCCACTATAGAGCACCCTAACCAAAGGGGGAGCCCAACATGAGCGTGACAGACGCTTGAAGATGTAATGCAGGCCCAGGTCACGTAGGGGGGACCATGCGCGGAGCCACTAAATGATGTAATATTAGCTAAGCAGAGGGCCACACATGAACGCTTAGAGCTTTTCCACATGACAAAAAGACGCCGTAATACACCAACGGTGAAGACCTCAACGAGACCGACACAAACCCAAGCTTTCTGCTCCCTGTTCGGCACACCAGTCCCGGATCCCGACCCACAGACGTCGGCGACCCCCTTGCACGCCCCTAAAGAACAGACCAGCGACTCTTCGCTACCCTCCCTTCTGACCCCCGAGCCAGACCCCACAATGGAGAAGCCCGACATCAACATAATCCTCGCTAAGTTGCAGGCGATTCCAACACGCCAAGAAATGCAACAAGATTTACTCTCCACTGAACAAAGGCTCCAAGAGTCCATGTTGGCCCACATCACACCTCTTAAAGCAGATATAAAACACATGAACAATAGAGTGGTCCTCTTGGAAGAACAGTGCGAGGACGCGGACTCCCGGCTCTCCGACCTCCACGATCTGGTCTCACGCCAGTCAAAGGCGCTGCTAGAGATGGGCCGCAGATTGGATGACGTGGACAACAGAGGCCGAAGAAACAATCTGAGGGTCCGGGGGGTCCCAGAAGATATTGTGCCTTCAAACATTGAAGCCGCCCTGACAAAAATATTCAGCGAACTCTTAAAATCTGACCCAGAATACCAGATGGTTTTTGATAGAGCACACCGAGCACTGCGACCTAGAGGTGCTACCTCGGAGAAGCCCCGAGATATCATCTGCAGGCTCCACTACTACCAAGAAAAAGAGGAAATCCTCAGGGCTGCAAGGCGTTCCCCAGACATCAACTTTAATGGCCACAGCATTCAAATATACCAGGATCTTTCCTGGTCGACCCTTCAACAGAGGCGGTTGCTTCGTCCCATCACAGACGAACTCAGGAAACATAACATCAGATTTCGTTGGGGATTCCCTCTAAACATACAAGTCACCCACAAAGGAGTGTCCGTTAACCTTCAAGACCCAGAAGGAGTGGAAGACTTCTGCAAGACCCTTGGACTCACCACCCCTCTGCTTCCCAATTGGCTTGATCCAGCTGAGCTATCTGCCCCGCCTGGGCCAAGGAGGAACAACTGGCAGACGGTCCAGAGAGACAAGAGAAAACCTTCAATGAAGAAACTAGTAGCGGATCGAGCTGCTGGAGGAGAAGAGCTCCCGAGCCCGCAATCCGGGGCCCCAGCTGCTTCTGCTGAGGACACGTGAATATGCCTTTCTCTCTTAAGTGACTTTTATACCTTTGCACATAAGTGCCTAATACAGTTTTGACAGTTAATGTTGAATGTTTCAATATCGGTAATGATGCTGGGGACAGCCGCTCTCACCTGAGGCCAAAGAAAACACTGGAGATATTTACCTCTCCCAAAAGGCTTTACGGGTGGGGCGGGTGGGTGCCCCACCATCCACTTACTGAGAAAAATAGATTAGTTATGGTGTTAATTACTACGTGCCTAATACTAAGTGCAAAGAGACCAATAGGAGGCCCTCCGATACCGGGGGCTGATGGTCCTGACTCAAGGCACATAAGTTAAATTGGTTTATGTTCTGGCATTCTATGCCCAATTGCTTAGATATTTACTTGATTATAACTAAAGTTGTGTGGTTCGCTTTGGTTCCCCCAGAACCCCCTCGCTCTGCTGTACATCGGTAGAATGTGGGACGCCATAGGTCTCCCATGTCTAGAAATGCAGAGTTCCTTAATTAAGCTAGTTTATGATTCATGTTTATACACTAAAATCCGCTCACCATACCCCGTTACTCCTATATGTGTTTTCCCTGCCCTCTCCATTGTCCCTCCCCCCCTCCCCCAATGTCCTAAGAGACATGGTCCGCTGAGCCCAGAGAAGCACGACTATAGAAACAATGGCTAGCCTAAAAATAATTTCCCTAAATGCTAAGGGGCTGAATGTCCCCGAGAAGAGATCCAAGCTTCTCCACTCAATGCACACGGAAAAAGCTGATGTAGTGTTCTTTCAAGAGACCCATTTTAAAAAAGGATCAGCACCAAAACTAGCTTCCCGTCACTACCCGACAGGCTACTTCAATGATTACTCTGAGACCAAGTCAAAAGGGGTGGCAATATTATTCTCTAAAAACCTCCATTTATCTGACATATCGGAAACTCACATAGGAGATGGAAGGGGGATCCTAGTCAAGGCCACCATTGCCAACCAAATCTTTACCTTTATCAACCTATACCTCCCGAACAAAGGCCAGATACGCTTCCTCAGAGAGGCATTGGAACTGGTTGAGAGCACAATAGAAGGAATACTGGTGACGGGAGGGGACTTTAATTGGGCTATTGAACCCGCAATTGACACGACAAACCCCCATGCCAATTCCCCAAGCAGAGACCTAAGACGATTCAGATCCATACTACACGACTTCCAATTAATCGACGCGTGGAGATTACTTCATCCAAAAGACAGAGACTATACATTTTACTCATACCCCCATAACTCCTATACACGAATAGACTACCTCTGCCTAAGCCACAGATCATTAGACCTAATAGTAGACGCTTCAATTGGCCAAATTGTGGGCTCAGACCATGCGCCCATTACACTCACCCTGACTCTTTCAAACCCTCCGACACGCCACTGGAGTTGGCGCTTTAACGAGCAATTTCTCAGAGACGATGACTCCAGAAACCAGATATCAGCAGCCATTGACGATTATATAGCCACTAACGCAACAGAAGATATATCACCTGTCACTATATGGGAGGCACACAAATGCGTGCTTCGAGGCAAATGCATCCAAATAGGCTCTTACCTAAAAATGAAAAAAGCAGAGAGTAGAGAGGCACTCCTTACTAAAATAAAAGATCTTGAGACAAGACATAAATCCTCATTATCCTCTGATGTTCTCCTGGAGCTTCAAGAAGCAAGGATGTCTCTAAATAGTTTCTTAAATGAGAATACACGCAAGGCCTTCCGTAGATGCAGACACAAATTCCATAGATGGGGTAACAAACCTGGGAAACAACTGGCAAGGGCATTGAGGGCCCAGAGGTCACTAATATACATTAAAGAAATGAAAGACTCCTCGGGTAGATTGCGAGTTACGAACACTCAGATAGCTGACGTCTTCCACGAATATTACTCCACTTTATATAACCTCACCTCGGAAACGAACACTAGAGATCCAAGGACACACGAACGAGACATTAGAGAGTATTTGAGAGAAATCCAGTTCCCCACCCTCCCTCCAGATTTAACCTCAGCCCTGAATGACCCGTTTACAGAAAAAGAGTTAACACTGGCCTTAAAATCCACCCCGTCAGGCAAGAGCCCGGGACCCGATGGGTTCACAATTACATATTATAAAGCATACCAAGAAAAACTACTACCCCTTCTCCTGCGAGCCTGTAACGCAGTCTCTCAGGAAACACCCCTCTCTGGACAATCTCTTAACGCGCACATTACAGTCATACCAAAAGATAGTAAAGATCCGGCACTCCCTTCCAGCTACCGCCCTATCTCCCTTCTCAATGTGGACGTCAAGCTGTTTGCGAAATTGCTAGCGAACCGCTTGGCCTCTTTAGTCCCACTGGTGGTCCACCAAGACCAAGTGGGATTTGTGCGCGGGAGGGAGGCCAGAGACAACTCCATTCGAGTCTTCGACTTGATTGCTCACGCACAATCCTCAAACACCCCCGCCATGCTCCTTTCCACAGATGCCGAAAAGGCTTTCGACAGAGTGGACTGGAAATTCATGGAGATGGCCCTTCGCCACATGGGGCTTGAAGGACGGTTCTTACAAAAAATCTTGGCCCTTTACAAATCCCCAACGGCCCAAATAAGAATTAATGGACTCCTGTCCAAACAAGTCACCATCTCCAATGGGACGAGACAGGGATGCCCGTTGTCCCCACTGATATACGTTATTTGCATGGAGGCATTAGCCAGAGCGATTAGACGAAACCCAAATATAAGTGGTCTGACGGTGGGGAAAACCAACCACAGACTAGCTCTGTTCGCTGATGACCTCCTGGCAATTATAACAAACCCAGTAGTCACTCTCCCGAACCTTATGGCGGAGTTCTCCCGCTATGGGAAACTATCCAACTTTAAAATAAATTATACGAAATCCTCCGCCCTGAATATTTCGCTACCAAATGACACCAAGGAAGCATTGAGCTCCCAATTTCCCTTTCCTTGGAACCCCACCCATATCAAATACTTGGGCATCTCCATCCCAGCATCTCTTAAGTCAACGATATCCCTCAACTATACCCCCCTACTAAGGTCCATCCGCACTGAAATGTCGCAATGGGCGACTCAGAGATTCTCTTGGCTGGGGAGGATGAACATCATAAAAATGAATGTCCTCCCCAGGTTTCTTTACCTCTTCCAGACAATCCCACTAAGATTACCCGCCCAATACATAGGAGAAGCCCAAAAAGCAATTAGCCGATTTGTGTGGGGAGGTAAAAGACCAAGATTCAAACATTGCTACCTATACCATAGAAAGGCCAAAGGAGGCCAACAGCTCCCTATGCTACTGGCATACTACCAGGCCTCGGTATTATACAGAGTAGTAGACTGGTCAAGGGCTGATACATGCCCAAAACAATGGGTTGACCTTGAGGCACATTCCTCGGCCCTATGCCTTAGGGTAGTCCCGTGGCTACACACCATACCCCGCACAAAACACCCCACAGTTGAACCTACTCTGGCTATATGGAAAACTATCCGGTACAGACTTGGCCTCTCCTCACCCGACTCCCTACTCCTCCCCCTTATCAATAACCCGGAATTTCCTCCGGGAGCATCTGGGAAAGTGGCAACTAACTGGCAGCAAAAAGGCCTGACCAGGGTAATAAATCTACTGTCCGGGGGAAACGTCAAGTCTTTCTCGGACCTGAGGTCAGAGAGGGAACTGCCTCAAACAGACTCCTGGTTCTATTTTCAAGTGCGACACTACATCCACTCAAAAAGAGCCGCCCTTACCCTCAAAAAAGATCCCACCCCATTTGAGGTACTGTGCTCCCACACCTCGGACCCCACCCATGTGATCTCCACGATTTACAAAATTCTTCTGCACGGCCACTTCCCTGACCTCCCTTCTTTCTGCAAAGCATGGGATCAGGATCTCTTGCCCAAAGGTATCACAATAAACTGGGAAAAACACTGTGACGTCATGGCACGGTGCTCCACGAGTCTAGAGGTGGTGGAGACGCAATACAAACTACTGACTAGATGGTACAGATGTCCTCCCCTAATTCACAAATTTTATCCGTCGGTCTCCCCCCTGTGCTGGCGTTGCAGCTCTCACAGGGGAACCCTGATTCACATATGGTGGGACTGCCCCAAAATCATCCCCTTCTGGGACAATATAATCCAGTTATCCTCAGCCATCCTGGGATTCCAAATCCCAGACAAACCCGATTTTTGGCTCCTCTCCCACACCAGTATTCCCATGGTAAAGTACAAGCGGTCACTAATTAAACACTTAAACAATGCAGCCAGGGCGGTGATTCCAGTCCACTGGAGATCTGAGGACCCTCCTACTATTTGGGAATGGTTCCAAAGAATTGACTTTTACTGTACTATGGAAGACATCTATCATTCTGCCCTGGAAAGACAATCAGATTACGCCGCCACATGGCTACCTTGGCTAGAGTTTAAACTAACAAGAACATACAAAGACCAAGCCCCATCTACCCCACAATAGGCCTTGCTACAGCCCTAGAAGTAAATAGTTAGTGCGACCAACACAGCTTGGATAAATGGACCAACTAGCATTGTTTCCACTGACCAAATTGATGACGGACACATACTCCTACCACCCCCCTCCCCCACTACTTTCCTCCCCCATACTCTCCCTTGTTTTGTCTACTCCCCCCCCCTGCCTCCCCCCCCCTCAACATGCACTGAGGTTAAATTAAGATAGCAGAAGGTAAAGGAAAAAAGAAAAAGTCTGATTGTTAACAATGGAATTGTTTATTGCACATTTTGTTCTCTTGTGTAAATTACATAGTATAGACATACACAGTGCTATAATGACTTTTGCTCCAACGCTGTTACAATTATGCTATCTTTGTAATAATATCACAATTGTATGTACTGTTATTCATTTGAAAAACCCAAAATAAAGAATATATAAAAAAAATAAATGTTTGAAACAGCCTATGCTATAGACCATCTGTACTGTAAAATATTAATACTGTATTCTATACAGTATCCAGTGTATAAAAAGACCGATTTTCAGGGCTGTTAAAACTCCTCCAGACCCCCGAACTTACTCCAATGTCCTTCAGAGTTGGAGATTTTGGATAACATTTGAAAACCCCCTCTAAATATCCTGCGTTGTACACTGTAACTGTATGCTCTGTAGTGTAGAACTATGCCAGCAATGCTTCTCCACTACTTCCAATGCTATTTCTCTTGTTTCCTGTTTCAGAATAGTCACATCAGGATGGGAGACAGCCTATCACCTTCTGTGGCACAGTCATGTGTTCAAAATACCGGGTCTGAGGCTTTCACACTGCAAATGGATTGGCTTTGAAACGTGCAGGATCTTTCTATTCACACGGTTTAAAATACCTGGGGGGAGATTCTCTAAGAATCTCCGCCCCCCTTCGCCGCCCATCGCATTTATAATTATCGCATATGTTGTAACATATGCGATAATTAAGGCAAAGGACAGCTCTTGCGTTAAGAGCTGTCCTTTGCGGTGAGCCAGCAGGTCCCAGCAGGTCCCGACGGCTCCCCCCTCCCTCCCACACCCGGCGCTGCTGCTGCTGCGCCGGGCTCTCCTCCTCCCTGCACCCGGAAGAGGATCAGTGCAGGGAGCAGCAGGTCACAGGTCCGGGCAGCACAGAGCTGTGCTGCCCGGACACAGGTGAGGGGGCGATGCGGGGCGGCGGGGGTCCGTGCGGGGCGGCGGGGGGTCGGCGCGGTGGTGGGATGCGGTAGAAGCCCATTGGCTTCTATGGGGCATCGCCAGATTTTTCTGGCGATGCCCCCCGCCGCGGGTTTTTTTTTACCGCATTTCTTGCTTAGAGAATCTCCCCCCTGGTGTTTGTAACCAGTAAATTCACTCTGGCACTTTTACACTGCAAAAGAAGGAGAAAAATGTTGGGGCATTCTTAATTGACTGATTTATTGTAATGTAATAAGTATAGTGTGGGATTACGTTAATATTGAAAATAAACTCCTAATCAAAAATATTGGTTTTGCTGTGTTTTTCCAGTAATTTTTAATAGTTAAACTTTTATTGACTCAAGAATAAAATAAATTAGGATAGGTTGACACACACTGATACAGACACATACAAGACAAAAAACATATAATATGTGTACTCTATTACACAGAATCTCAATTTAGTCTCCTTCCTGGATAGATAGAACAGTAAGGTCATGCTGTCAATATGGAAAGTATAACATTGTTTTAGAAAGAGTTTATTACAATGTAACAATAAAAATGGTAACATTGTTGTCTATCTGTTAGCTAGTATATCCAGGTTGTGTCTTCAGAAATCTGTGTAAACTAAACACAGACAGAAAAAAAAGACCCGGGAATTTCCCTGGTCCAGGAGGGTAGACCCAGGTTTTTTTTTGTCTGAAAGGGTCAACCCGGGTCTAAAATGCCAGGGCTTCAAACCAGGAATTTACATGGTTTTTCCCGGGTCTGTATTCCAAAAACCCGGGTCGCCGGCTGTCTGAAAGGAAACGACCCAGGTTTTTGGGATTATTACACATTGTTAGGCACTGATTGGCTCTCCTGGTGGGGTGCTGGCTGGTTGTGAGGATGGTCCTCTCTGATTGGCTGGGAGGGCATGGCAATGGGGCTGGCCTCTTAGTTCATTAGGGAGCTGAAGAAAGGATAGCATGGCCCACTGGTAGAAGCAAGAGGTGAGAGCTGCTGGCAGTGAGAGGGGAGGAGGATATCGGCAAACAGATGACTGGGACAATCAAAGATGCCACAGTGTACTCAAACATTGCAAATATACTGACAGCCATGTGAGGTAACATGTATCTACCAGTATATAAAAACAATAACACTTGTTTACAACATATCCATGTGTCATGCCATGGTTAATGCAATGCAGTGAGCAGTCACCACCCACTTTTGATGACCTCATCTCTGTGTGCCTTTAAAACTGTCCTATTCTTATGACACACAGGGTGACATTCTATGGGATGCGATTTGCGTTTTTTGGCGTTAATTAGACAACAAAATGGCGATATCGCATTTTCCCGTCAAATCGCCAATTTAATGGGATGCGCTAAGGTACTGAAATTGCATATTATGTGCGTTAAGGCATGCGGACCAAAAGTGCGACATTAATTCACATTTTTATCGCATCCAGATGTTTTCGTATAGAAAAGTATACAACTCGCTTATTTAATGCAATGCGCATTTGCAAATCGCACTTTTTAGGTGTCTAATAATCGCACTTATTTCAGACCAGGTTCTGTTTGTCGATTTGGCCCAGAACTCATTTTGGTCAAGTGTACACATGGTTAATTTCACCACAGGTGCCCTCATTTTCACTCACAAACACCCCTACATAAACCCCAACATCATTAAGGACACCTGTGAGGGTTTCAAACATGGAGATTTTGCAGACTATTTTGGAGTTGCTTATCTGGGATGTGGCCCATTTGGAGGAGCTGCGCAGGAGGGAGGAAGCTGCGCACCAGATCCAGGTAGCCCCCCGACTACTGCGTACCCCACGTATGTATCATGCTTGCCTGTACCTGGACTCCCTCTCGGATCAACAGGTTGTGGGGATGGTTACGCTGAACCGCATTAACCTGTTGGACTTATATGAGCAGGTGAGAGATGATTTGGACCCTTTGGGGGGAGCCAACTATGCAGTGTCTGGCCAGCACAAATTAATGTGTGCCCTCTACTATTTGGCCACAGGCTCCACTCAGTCTGTGACCTCATGGTCCTTGGGGGTATCACCGGCCACTTTCTCTAAGCATTTTACTCAAGTGTTACTTGCTTTAAAGAAGTTGTGCGGGACATACATCAGCAGCCGTTACTTCTCTGGTAAGCACATGTGCCCTGTACTCCAAAATGTACCTGTGGTGTAAGTGTACTCATAAACAAATTATTGACCAATACCATCTGTTTCCACCAACATTTAGCCTAATACACAGTGCCCAACGGATGCACATGGTGGTGCTGACCTATCCCTTGCTGGTATCTAGCTTGTAAGTACATTTGATACATGTATGAATGAAGTTTGCAGTCAAACATGGCTCACTGGTGTTGTGGAACGGGTTGGGATCATTTGGTCTATTGCATTATGGTAGAAAGTCATTAGTTCGAATCCATTAGGTCGACAAGCTAAAAGGTCAACATGATTCTAGGTCGACATGGGAAAAGGTCGACATGATTCTAGGTCGAAAGGTCATTAGTTCGACAGGTCATTAGTTCGACAAGGTCATTAGTTCGACATTGTCTATGTCGACATTCACAAGGTCGACATGGGGTTTTTCACTGTTTTTTTTACCTGAATGTCAACACAGTCGACATGGACACAGTTTAAAGTGCACTGCATCCCCTCGCATCGCTCGCTGCGCTCGCTATGCGTCGGGCACGGTGCCTCGCTACGCTCGGCACACTATTTTATTCTCCCACCACGCCCTAGTGGATGGTAGGGCATGAAATACCGCCTGTCGGCACATGTTGGCTCAAAAAACAGTGAAAAACTCCATGTCGACCTTGTGAATGTCGACATAGACAATGTCGAACTAATGACCTTGTCGAACTAATGACCTGTCGAACTAATGACCTTTCGAACTAGAATCATGTCGACCTTTTCCCATGTCGACCTAGAGTCATGTCGACCTTTTAGCATGTCGACCTAATGGATTCGACCTAATGACTTTCTACCATAATGCAGTAGACCAAATGACCGCATCCCTACTTTAGTGCAATCCCATTGTCATATACCATTACAATATGTTATAATTCACACATTAATTGGTTTTTAGAAAAAGACACAAACACAATGGTATGCGGTTAGACATTTTTACTTCTGTCTACTTTTTCTGAAACAATCTGCATTTTGGCAGGTGAAAAATAACAACTGTGGGGGCATGTTACAAGATGTTTGGGATTTGACAAAATTAACAAACATGTATATGAGCTACCTTCTCCCAGCATCAGGCACCCCTACACCACTTCTAGACCCTGCACCAAGCCCACCACGGGTCCTAACACTCCGACGGGGTGGGGAAGTGGGGGAGCCACTTATTGGGGTGCTGGATACACTGCTGAGGGTTGATGCTGCGCCACCTCCCACATTGGCTTCCTGCTGCTGTATTTGGGCCTGCATAGCTAGTAAGGCATTGGTCTGCGCTGTGCATGATTGGCTTAGTGCAGCAATACTTTGCGCCAGGCTGCCAATATGCCTATTCTGTTCCCTTACAGCAGAAGTTTGTTCTGCAAAACGGGTGTCAATGCTGTTAGCAATGCGCACATGAGTGCCTACACCTACCCGTACACTACGTGCAATTTTGCGTAACTGAAGGAAGGTGTCACGCATGTACCCCTGGATGTTACCTATTTGGAGGCTTTGGGAGGCCATGAATTCTAACTGTTTGTCCTTGAAATTAACCAAGGAGTTAGCTACTTGGGAAGCAGAAGCTGCTGTATGGGGTGTGTGTGTGGGTGGGTGGGGGTGGGTTGGGAGACACCCCACTTGGGGGAAGATCACTCTGTGATGAGGTCTGTATTTCTTTCTCTGCCGCAAAGGTGTCGACCGGATCAAGAATGATGTCCATTTCGTCTAACAGCATTATTGAAGAATCTGTTTGGTTGGACCCTAGTTGTATAGCACCTGTGGATACAGATGAAGAGGTAAGTACTGATGCATATATAGGCCACACTGTCGTCTATACTGTTTTACATAGGGCTAGAGATGCTGGACGCACATACCTAGGGGTGTTATGTACTTACACATGTACCCCGATACAGCATGTAACATTGACATGAATAGTATGTCACATGCCTAGCTCAGATTACATTCATTTCCGTTGCAATGTAGCAGCAGGAGATGAATGTAGTGTGAGATATTGTTCATGTGACATGGGTGTGTGTACTGTATGTGTAATGGCGTTTTTTTGGATCATTTACCTGCTTCCGCAGATTCTGCAGCAACGGGCCTTCATGTCTTGGATGCGTGAGCACTTCGGGATGGGCAATCTGTGCAAGGAAAGATGGGCAGCCATTATGGACCGTGCAATAGCTAAGCATTTTCTGCAAACATGCATTGAAATGACAATAATGGACAATACCCTTTGGATACGGACTGCATTATTTCTTCACCACCTTTTTTTGGGTTTAAACCAAAATATTCTTTTTTAAGATTATTATTAAACTATTGTACACATGACAACTATTGGATAATCTGTGGTATGTAGGCATGGCAGCTAAACCACCAGTACACCTCTGGGTTTTTGGCCACATACATGTTAGGCTGCTAGAAAGAATGTTACAGTGTTAATCAATATGAGCAGTTGTGGAACTACAAGGCCCAGCATTATCAGCAATTTAAAAGTAGGAGCAGGCAATTTCTTGTGCATGACCTTGCTGGGCTATGTAGTTCAACAGCAGCACTTTACTTAGCATAACAATACAAGTGAACATTACAGTTATAATACATTGGCATGTATGTTTAACATTGCATGGAGTCACACTTACCAGCTCTGGATGGCATTTGCGGCCTATCGGAATCCGCCACGTGCATGCCAGGCAGGACCTCAGGGGGTATGATGCGCTTCAGCTTCACCTCATACGAAGTGTAGCACACAGTGGTGGGGCTTCCTCCTCCAGTCTTGGTGGCCTCCTCCAACTCCATGGCCATTTTATTTTTCAACTGCCTTTTGATGTCGTTAAATCTCTTTTTCACATTGCGGATCAGGCGCTTGTGCTGACTGACAGCGTTTACCGCCTGGGTGATGTCCTTCCACATAGCCCTTTTGCGCTGTGCAGTGGTCTTGTGGTGAGATTTGCCAAGCAAACGGTCAAACACTGGCAGGATAGCCCGGACAAGTGCTGCATTTTCCTCATATGAAAAGCGGACCTTTCGGCCACTTTTTGTGCGGCCAGCTTCCACCTCCTCCTCATTTTCAACTCCAGCCATGTACCCCTCCTCCTCCATGCCAGTGTCTTCCTCCTCCTCACCACCATCTTCCTCCACCTCTGACATGTGGCCCTCCTGCAGCTGGTGTGGGGTATGGTCAAGGTCCTGGCTGTAGGATGGGGATGCCAGCAGATCCTCCACCTCCTCCTGCTGGGGCTGGACGGCCAGGGTCTGAGCTGAGGCTGGCCTTGCTGTGGCCATGCTGCCTGCCACACTGCTGCCTCTCCCACTTGTCTGGCTGCTGCCACTGCTCCCTCTGCCACTGCTCCCTCTGCCACTCCTCACTCTGCCACTGCTCCCTCTGCCACTCCTCACTCTGCCACCAACACCTCTTCCTGTACTCACACTTCCACTGCTCCTCTCCATGCTCCTTACTTCCTATCAAAGAGTGAAATGGCACCAATGCCCCTTTATATAGGGGGTGTGATGCATAATGGAGGGGACACAGGTGGGCCAATAGGTTGGGGGGTTCTTACTCATGCGGAGACAGTTTTGTAAATCGCACTCCGGTTGGTCCAAAACTCGCACATGACCGGCGGAAGAACTCGCACTTTTTTGTTACTTAAAATCGCACCACTTCGCCGCAAATCGCACCTCTTCGCACTTTTCAGCCTCCAATGTGCATCACATTAAATATGCGAATTATGACTGAAAAGTGCGATTTGAAAAAGTGCGAATAGCGGCGATGTGGTGCGCTAAAAAAACATGCGCATTTATCTCAAAGCATAGAATGTCACCCACAGAGTTTTGCAGGAAAAATCCGGCTTCTGTGTGAAAGGGGCCGACACGGGAAATACATGGGAAATACTAAAATGGTTAGATAAAGTCTATAATATTGTTTCAAATAACATTGGACAGATTACGCCATCAATTTCAGGTAGGACAATTTAAGGTTAACGGTCCCCATTTAGTAGTTGTAAGGGTTTAAGGGAAAAAGTCTCCCAGGCGTGTTATCCCACCCAGACTGCGTATGCTCAGTATCCCAGGTGTGTTATCCCACCCAGACTGCGGTTGCTCAGTATCCCAGGTGTGTTATCCCACCCAGACTGCGGTTGCTCAGTATCCCAGGTGTGTTATCCCACCCAGACTGCTGTTGCTCAGTCTCCCAGGTGTGTTATCCCACCCAGACTGCTGTTGCTCAGTCTCCCAGGTGTGTTATCCCACCCAGACTGCTGTTGCTCAATCTCCCAGGTGTGTTATCCCACCCAGACTGCTGTTGCTCAGTCTCCCAGGTGTGTTATCCCACCCAGACTGCTGTTGCTCAGTCTCCCAGGTGTGTTATCCCACCCAGACTGCGGTTGCTCAGTATCCCAGGTGTGTTATCCCACCCAGACTGCGGTTGCTCAGTATCCCAGGTGTGTTATCCCACCCAGACTGCTGTTGCTCAGTCTCCCAGGTGTGTTATCCCACCCAGACTGCTGTTGCTCAGTCTCCCAGGTGTGTTATTCCACCCAGACTGCTGTTGCTCAGTCTCCCAGGTGTGTTATCCCACCCAGACTTCTGTTGCTCAGTATCCCAGGTGTGTTATCCCACCCAGACTGCTGTTGCTCTACTTTGTATACCTGGAGAGAGCAGTGTTAATCATTACATGGTCATAGGAAGGTCACCCCAGTGGCATACCTCCCAACAGTCCCGATTTCAGCGGGACAGTCCCGATTATCAGGGCCTGTCCCGCTGTCCCTCCCGCGGCCGGCAGTGTGTCGTGGTGAGGGGGGGCTGTTGGGAGTCCCCCCTGTTGGCTGCTAAGCAGCGGGGAATGAACGCTGTGCGCATGCGCACAGCGTCTATTCCCGCAGCCAAGGGGCTGGGGGCATGGCTAGAGGCTCACAGAGCCTCTGGGTCATGCCCCCATAGCGGCAAAATGGGGGCGTGGCCTCGCTGGAGAGCCGTGAGTATAGGCCACGCCCCCTGAATTAGGCCACGCCTGCAGCGCGCAGCAGCATCGTCCTGCCTCCATCAGATCAAAAGTTGGGAGGTATGCAGTGGTGTAGCTAGGTGCCACGGTGCCCGGAGCATGGGCATGTTTTGCGCCCCCCCCCCACACAAAACAAAAACAAAACAAAAATTCTGGATATCAGTGCTTCATAAATAGACTCCCTAAGGTTATCATTTAACATAAATAAGTTTGCCTTTCTTGTTCCCACTGAGCTGGAGTCAAGGTCTTCTGTTGAAAGGCATGAATGATCCTCAGCTCCTCGGACAGGCAGCTATTGACAAGCAGGAGAGGCTTTCCATCAAACAGAGGTGAGACGATTACTACTGTACCTTGAAGCTGGTGGAGCAGTGGTTGGGGATGTGTCTAACACCTCAACATGCTCAGCCTGCAGCTCCCGCCTCAGCTTCTCCCTCTGGGACTCTGCGGTCACCACTCCGTTCCCTGCCATGATCAGCTAACGTTGGTGCCACTTTCCGTTCTGCGCAGTCACAGACCCCACTCACTGCCGCAGAAGCACTCCCAGTCCGTCGCCACTCGCCATTGGCCCCAACCGCCGCCTCATCTCCCATCCTATATTCTTAATAGCTCGTTGCCAAGGGGGTATGCCACCTGCTCCCCGCTGTGCCTGGCTGAGCTGTCCTGTCAGTGTCGGACGTTTTTTTTAATGAAGTTTCCCGTTGGACCGCTAGCCAATAGGCACTAACGGCCCAGCAGCTACCAATGCTGCTTATGATTGGCTGCTGGACCGCAATCGCCTATTGTGCCCACCAGCAGGAGACTTCATTGAACATAGCGGTGGACAGAGAAGTGCCGCAGCTCAGCCGGGCACAGCGGGGAGTGGGGGAGCCGGCGGCACAGTTTGCACTGCACGGCTCCGGTGCCATGTAATCTTTCGGCACCTGGAGCACGTGCTCCGACGGCTCCGCCCTCCCTACGCCCCTGGGTCACCCATTCCCTTTCAGACCTAAATCATCCACTGCTAGCTGCCATGACATGTGTATGGGCTGGTAGGTATTGTGAGCAAGCATGTCCGGTATTACAGGGTAACCATTTAGGGATATGAACGAATGCTGATATTTATTTTCTCCTTTATGGGGAGGGTTCCCTGATGTTAAATAACATGAGATGAGAGTTGCAGCGATTATACTGTAGATTGGGTAAACCGTTTGACAGAGCAGTCTTTCACTATACTGTTTGTGCTGCTGCTATAAACATACGGGAGGCTGCTCACTTTACACCAATGCGGGCCAGTGGGAAAGCTCCAGGTTGCTTTACCCCACATAGACAAAAATTGGGAAAGTAACTTATCAGGCGCTTGGAATCCTGAATTTGCACTGATTTCTCAGATTCACTCAGCACATGTGAAAGAATAAATGAATGGAATAGTGAAGTACGTCAATCACAAAACACATAATTTAATAACAGCAATTACACACAGTATTTAAAAGGAGATTGGATAAAATCCTTAAAAACTTCATACACAATGAGCACTGTAGATAAAGTGCACAGATATCCTAAGCAGAACAGAGACTGAGGATTACCAGATTTTGTAGGAACTGAGATATCACCAGTTCCAAATGCGCTCAAACACGGTCCCACACAGGCACTTCAGCTGGGCACTTCCTCTGTTCAGATCCCGGTTCCACTGTCTCCTTTAAGCTTCATATACAGTCCACCAACGCGTTTCTTCCTCCGCAGGTTTCTTTGTGGTGCCACACCAACTGACACCCCCAACCACTGCAACTAATCACCGGCTGGAACTCACTGGCAGACATAGGCGAATCTAGAATTATGATAATGGGTGGTCCCAGATCTAGACATAATAGGGAGACCTTTGCGCGGCGTAGCCACGCTGCAAAAAGGGGGAGTGGCATCATGGGAAGGAGGCGTGGCATCACAAAAAGGGGTGTGGTATTACACTTTAGACCATACACAGTAATGCCCATTACATGTTTTAGCAAACTCCGTAATACCCATTACACATAAAGCCACACGCCGTAATGCCAATTACACTTAAGGCCACACACCATAATGCCCATTACACATTTTGCCACACATCATGATGCCCATTACATACTATATAACAAACCATAATGCCCATTACATATTTGCCACATAAGTGCTGCTTACCTACGTGCTCATTGCTAGGGGGTTCTTGCTTGATGGCACCATAGTACCCATTATACATGATGCCGCACACCATAGTACCCATTACACATGATGCCGCACACCATAGTACCCATTACACATGATGCCGCGCACCATAGTACCCATTACACATGATGCTGCACACATAGGGCGGTATTCAATGAGCCTGATTCGCCATGTTTTTATGGCGAATTTGTGCTGTTTGGCGAATTTCTGACTAAAACAGAGAATCACCCTATTCAATGACCACATGGCGAATACATTTCAAGGTTTTTTTCACCATGATTCACCGAGTAGCAATCGCTATCTTTTTATGGTGAAGTGGAATGTGAACTTTTAAAATAAAGTGTTTTGTTTTTTACATTTGGTGTCAAAAAATCAGGAATTTTATTCTGAGGAGGGGCATGCTATTTTTATGCATGTGCTGTAAGCACATGAATATATATTTAATTTAAAAAAAAATATATATATATTTTTTTTTTACACAGCAGCCAGCAGGGGGCGCCGGAGCCGAGCCGCTCATTACATATTCATATATTCACTGCACCCGATCGTTACGATCGCGTATAGTGAATATACGGTCCCCTGCTGGCACCCCCGGGGGTCAGCCTGTGCTGCCTGGCACCCGGGGAGCCCATCTCCCCCCCACAAAGTTCTGGGGCAGGCAGAGAGACTTCCATCTCTCTGCCTGCCACCGTCCTCAGGCTCCCTGCGGCAATCGCCGCAGGAGCTCATATTCGCCAGTCAGGGGCAGCGAGCCCCTGACACGTTGAATACCGGAGCCCGCCGGCTCCGGAACGTGGCGAATGTGCAGCGAATCCTAAAAAGGATTCGCTGCACCTCGCAGGTATTCTCATTGAATACCGCCCATAATGTCCCTTACACATAATGCTGCACACATAATGCCCCTTACACATGATGCTGCACACCGTAATGCCCCTTACACATTAAGCCACACATTATGCGTAATGCCTCCACATACTGCCACTTGTAGCGTCCCTTAAGCAATGCCCCCAAAAGTGCCACTTACTGTAAATTTTTATATGAGCCTTCGCTGCTACTGCTGCAGGGAGAGATAGAGAACGGTGCAGCTGCTTCTATGGGGAGAGGAGCAGAGCGCAGCGCAGAGCACGCTCCCACTCCCCTCCTGGTGTCCCCTCTAGCCGAGTGGACATTTGAAATATTGTGCGCGCTGTTGTTGTGCGTGATGTCGGGGGAGCACGCCGGGCGCCGGCACCAAATGATTAAAGGGGGGGAGCGGGCTGAGGTGAAAGCGGGGAGAAGAATTGGAGTGAAAGCTGCAGGGGTGACAGTCATTGACAGCGGGGCAGAGAGCAGGGGGCTGCCGGGCTGTATTCAGAGCACTGCAGGTCACGGCTCTTTGAAATAATACCCCTTTCACAACAGAAAATGCAGGGATTTACCCGGGAATAGGGTCCCAGGATCATGCAGGGACATTTCCAGGCTGACCCCTTATACACCAGCCTAGTCCCTGCATTTTCTGGTGTGAGGGGGAGAGACAACCACTCCCCTCCCCCTACCCCCCTTTAACCAACCAGCTATATCTTCGTAACCAACTGACCCATTTACATGAGACCAGTATCATATTGAAGAACTTTTGAGTCGGCTTTGAATGATTTTGGTCCCGTGAAACTGGGCTGTTTGGTTCCAGAGAAATCTGCCCTCAAAGAACATAAACAGTCATGAAATTACATTTAAGAAATGAAAAAAATGGTTTAACCTCCATATCCCTGGAACCAATTAACTCATATGGATCCAGCCTGGTATCAGATTGAAGGCCCAGCGATTTGGGTTCGACTGAGATCAACCTCGAGCTTCAGTGATGCCGAAGGGGGAACTGGCAGCCGTTGAACTGGGTGGGGTCGGAATTAGCGGGTCCCATGTTATCCTATAGGGAAAGCGTTCCAGCTTTGCCTGGCAGTATCTCTGGTTCCCAGTGGGCAAGAGACACGGGCCTGGGCTCGTTGGAAAGCCCCATCCCTCATCTGCTTCAGCACCAGCTCTGAAGCCACCACTGGTAGACCTCCAGAAATGTATACGCAAATTAACATTCAAATGTTTTTTTGAAGATAAAAATAACTCTGAAACCCCCATTCCCGAAATAAATAGTGTCTCAGTGTTTAAGAAAAAAAAAAAAACCTTTTTCCCTAGAAACAAAAAAGGGTGCTTTCTCGAACATTTGAGAAGCTGGTTTGAGATGATCTGGAAAAAATGGAGTTCAAACCCATAAAGAATATGAATTTGAACAAAAACTAAAGAATGGCAGTTAAATCTGTAAAAGAAAATAATGATATACTGTAGTGGTGAAATCCGCCGATAAGGGGGGGAGTATCGTTATAATGAACGTAGAAGATTGTAATGGGGAAATCATAGGGCAGTTGAGGGACACTTCCACATATATAAAATTGAGAAGCAATCCCACTGAAAATGTCAGTAAAAAATTTGTACACCAGCAAAGGAGTTATTAATGAGATTACTAAAGAGTATATTAAAAAAGAAAAAACATCTATACCGGTCATTTACATCTTGCTGAAGATGCATAAGAACCAGACCACACCACCAGGCCAGTCTATCGTAGCTGGCATTAATTCCATATTGTCTAATTTGTCCAATTATCTCGATAGAATCTTACAACTCTTGTCCCAAAAAGCCAATCCTATCTAAAGGATACGATAGCCACGTTAGATATTATGAAAAGTATAACATGGGACTCCAGCTATATGTTAATAACTTCTTATGTAACATTGTTGTACACAATAATGAATCATGATCTAGGACTAAAAGCAGTATCATACTTCCTAGATCAGGAAGATATGACAGATGACAAAAAAAAGTTAAATTATGGATGGGATTGGTCTAATTTTAACAAATGATTATTTTTGGTTTAATGCCAATTATTACCTGCAACTTATGGGAACAGCTATGGGCACCAGACTGGCACATAGTTGAACCAATATATTCATGGCATGGTGGGAGGCACATTCCGTGCGGGATGGTCACCCACATGGTGCCAGTCTGGTGCTCTGGCGTCGTTATATCGACGACGTCATTTTTGTGTGGCGAGGTGATAAATCTGAGTTGAATCTATTTTGAAGTTATCTTAAGTACAATGATTGCAATATTAAACTGACGTTTACCATGAGTGCTACCACCGTAGATTTTCTTGATCATGCTTCTTTTATTAAAGATTAGATTTTCTTGATGTTACCTTTTATGTGGAAGAAAGTCAATTGAAAACGAGAAATTTTATTAAAGCCACAGACTGCAATTCATTTATAGGTGCGGATAATAACCACCATCAAAATTGGTTAAAGAGTGTACCTAATAGCCAATTTCATCGTATAAGTCGGAATTGTACAGATTTGGTTGTATATTACAGCCAAGCAGAAAATTTACAGAATCAATTTCGTAATAAGGGATATGATTTGGCAGCTATAGAAATAGCGAGAAAGGGCGAGACCTTTTGTTAAATAGAGTCAAGAACATCGTAGGGTGAGGTCTAATGGTGAAAGTCCTGATGTTGCATTCATTATTCAGTTTACGAGCCAACACAAACAATTAGAATGCATCATTAAAAAACATTGGCAAATTCTCACCCAGGATCCACTTCTCAGTAAACATCTTAAAACTAACCCTAAGTTTATGTATAGGAGAGCCAAAAACCTAAAAAACACTATTGTCAATAGGGCCATCAACACACCCTCCCCACAAAACCCTGTAAAATCCAAGGGTTTTTATCGGTGTGGACTGTGCAGTATGTGTAGAGCTTGCAAAAGTTCTACTTCGGTCATACAAGAATATAAATCCACAATTACTAATAAAATCTACAAAATTGATGATTTTGTTTCTTGCAACAGCAAATATTCTATGTATTTATTGGAGTGTGATTGCCAGATACAATATGTCGGCAAAACAAAATGGGTACTGAAGGTTAGATTGGCAGAACATGTCAGAAACATTTAAAAAGGACTAAAGTCCCAGAACGTATCTGACCATTTTAAAGAAGTACATGACTGCAATATTTCCCATTTAAAATCATTCTGTGGAATTAAATTAGTGAAACCCCATTAGAGGATCTTCGATATTGACCACAGATTATCGCGTACTGAAATGAAGTCCGTATATGAGTTAAAATCCTTAGAACCAAGAGGGATCAATTCGGAGTGAAGTGCTTTTTATAAAATTGTGTTGTTTGCATATATACAAAACTCCTTTTTTATGCTTTTTATCAACATTATGTTTATCCAAACTAGCGATAGTATGTATTGTATTTGGTATTTTATCATTTACTTAATGGTTTTTTTTATCTATGTTTTTCTGGGTGGAACCACGTGATATATCCCAATGCCTTCCAGCGGTCTCAGATGTTCACTTCCGTTTCCGGTGTCGAATCCGGAAGTCGTATTCACGCAGCATGCCGGTTATGGATATCGGGAACAGGCATATATGATGTCCCGGACACATAATCTTATGGATTCCTGTGTTAATAGCATGTTATTATTGTGAATAATTGAATATGATTGTATGTATGTATACAGGGTTTTAATACTGTGTATATAAATTTATTGATGGTAAGAAGATTTGGTACTTGTTTCCTAGCACGGCACCCACGATTTTGATCTTACTGCATCTTATACATCTCATCGCATCGCATACAATATAGTGGCATGCGATGCAATGTGATTTTTAATTGTACAAGCACCCAGATGGGTGCTTACAATGTTAAATGCACCCCCATTGTCAACACCACCCCCACTATCAACGCCAACCCGAAGCGTGGCGATACGCGTCCTCCACGTCGGCGTGGAGTCGATCTTAGATAGTGTGGCAAGCGCAGCGAGCCACCGAGCCTGAAGCGTGGCGAGCGCAGCGAGGGGACGCGGATGACTTAACATGTATTCCGCGTCCCCTCGCGGGGCTCGGTGGCTCGCTGCGTTTGCCACACTATCTGGAGTCAACTCCACGCCGACGTGGATAGTGGTGGTATGAAAAGGTCGGAGGACACGTACCGCCGCCCCCTCGCGGAGCTGCTGCGCTCGCCACGCTTCGGGTTGGCGTTGATAGTGGGGGTGACGTGGACAATGGGGGTGCATTTAACATTGTAAGAACCCATCAGGGTTGTACAATTAAAAATCGCATCGCATGCCATTTGCTGGCATGCGATGCTGTGCGAAATTTAATTGTACAATCCGGGTCATTTACCCGATTATCGCATCGCATACCTTATGTAATGGTATGTGATGGGCGCCGTGCTAGGAAACAAGTACCGAAGAATTTTTTTTGTTTGTATGAAGTGTACTGAATGCGGTCTAGAATATCCCAATCCCGGTTCACAGTGACCGTTTTACCTAGGATTTTACTGTATACCTTTTTAATTAAGATGGAAGAAGGGGTATATAAACCTGTTCAGAATGCTGTCCTCCATACCTTTTGAAAAAGGGCCAGTTTACAACCTGAAACGCGTTGGTGAGGAGGACCTGCATCCTATTTTGAGCTGGTAGACGTTGGGCCCATTTGTCATCTTTTTCAGGACACCTACCCACTTCTCCTTCCCGGGTGAGTCGTGGTGTATATCCATTCAGCCCCAGAGTCCATAGGATTATTTTTGTTCTTGGATTTTTATCATACATGGAGTTTGTTTACGTGTTGTCTGTATCCTGAATAAAATTTTTACTTATGGACTTTTTTACCTGGATTTGTGAACTCTTCATATCCATTTTGGTGTTTGCACATTGGAGAGGAAAACATACCGCTAAGTGAACATAGGGCACAGCAACAAGGTGAGCGCCATTCATTGGGGAACCAGGGTCCAGAGGGGTCCACAAAAAAACCTTTCCATAGCATGAGAAGAAGACAGTGAGCCAAATGTAATAGGGTGAGAGTTTCAGAAAGTGAGAGATTTTGGGAGAGTTTTCCAATGTTTTTTAAAGCAGCAATCAATTACATGACAGAATCAACCTCGTTTTGCAGTGTAATTGATTGCTGCTTTAAAAAACATGGGGAAACTCTCCCAAAATCTCTCACTTTCTGAAAATCTCACCCTATTACATTTGGCCCAGAATATTATCAACGATTGAGAGAGCGAAACAGTGTACACCTTTTGTTGGAATGGGATCATTCGTCAGACTGCATTTAGGTGTACAGTCATTAGGTCGACCCCACTAGGTCGACTGGCAGGAAGGTCGACCTGACTTAAGGTCGACATGGGCCAAGGTCGACATGACTTAAGGTCGAATTTGCATAAAGGTCGACATGAGGAAGGTCGACTAGTCATAAGGTCGACATGGGTTTTTCACTGTTTTTTGAGCCGACATGTGCCGACAGGCGGTATTTCATGCCCTACCATCCACTAGGGCAGGGGTGGCCAACCCATCTGAGACAGAGCCAAAAAAATATTTCTGTTAAGACCAAGAGCCGCAACCATTAAAAAAATGGGTGTGGCCTAGCGCCCAGAAGGCCACGCCCCATTTTTAAATGGGTTGTGGCTTAGAATGACATTTGTCGGAACATGACTTTGGCCCTTAATCAGATCTGATCGCAGTACAAATTTGTTCTCAAAATGGGCAAAATCAGGTACACTGCAGGTGGGGCAGATGTAACATGTGCAGAGAGAGTAAAGCTATGTACATACAGGGGCGATAGGGGCTGTAATCGTTGGGAATATGGTCGCAGGCGACTATATTGCCAGTGATGGAAGTGTGCCCCGGCAATAAATCGCCGGGTGCGCGCTCCCGTTTTCAGCCCCATTGTAATCGCTGGTCGCAGGACCAGCTAATTACCTCTGCGGCACCGCCGGCAGAGGTTCCCTTTCATCAGCGACCATCTCTGGTCGCTGATGAAAAGGAGAAACTGAGCAATATATCTCCCCCGTGTGTACGCACCTTTGGGTGAGCTATTTTGTTTCTGTGCAGGGTAAATACTGACTGCTTTATGTTTACACAGCAAATTAGATTTCAGATTCAACACACCCCACCCAAATCTAACTCTCATGTTATATCTGCCCCACCTGCAGTGCACATGGTTTTTCCCATTTTGAGAACAAATTTGTGCTGCGATCAGATCTGAATAAGGGCCCATTCGTCAGACTGCATTTAGGTGTACAGTCATTAGGTCGACCCCACTAGGTCGACTGGCAGGAAGGTCGACCTGACTTAAGGTCGACATGGGCCAAGGTCGACATGACTTAAGGTCGAATTTGCATAAAGGTCGACATGAGGAAGGTCGACTGGTCATAAGGTCGACATGGGTTTTTCACTGTTTTTTATCAGAATGTCGACACAGTCGACATGGACACAGTTGGCAATGAGAATCGGACCCTCGCATCGCTCGCTTCGCTCGCAATGCTTCGGGCACGGTGCCTCGCTGCGCTCGGCACACTATTTTATTCTCCCACCACGCCCTAGTGCAGCGGTGGCCAACCCGCGGCTCTTCTCTGTCTCATGTGCGGCTCGGGAGCTATCATCCCTTCATAGGATGCTCAGCTGGTCCCTCCCTTTGATGTGTGGCTCTGCGGCGCCGGGCTTTCATGTGTGACGACGAGCCGCGGGCGCCGCGAGCCAGCGCATGCGCAGTCACACTAGGAACAGTGTGCCCGGCGTTATTTTATCACTGCACAGTCAGCGTACACATTCCTCTCTGCTTTGGTTTGCAGCAAACCGTTTGCTTCTTCATCGCCCAGCCTCCTGCCATCCTGAGCCCTCCTAGACTAATTCAAGTAAAGTGTATGTTCGAAATATAATGCATATAATTGTATAAGCTAGAGGTGTTTGTGTGGGGAGGGGAGGGGAGGGGAGGGGGGGGATATCCAGGGAGGGTGTTCTCTGCTTACCTGGGTTTTTTTTGCTTTAGGTCAGGGGAGATATATATATATATATATACACACACACATATGTATGTATGTATGTATATATATAAATATACATATATATCATACTTGCCTACTTTTTTAAACGGATTTCAGGGAGATTCCATACCTCCCAACTTGTGACCTGCCGCGCCAGAGGCGCGGCCGACCCAGAATGGGGGGGTCCCCAACAAAGTGGGCGTGGCCTATTAGGCATGATCATGTCCCCATTGCGGACAGACTCGCACTGTGCGGTCTGGATTTTTAGCTGGGAATTGAGTATTCAGGGGTATTGGGAGGGCTTTGCAGGGAATCGGCGGACTGTCACCTAAAATGGGAGCCTCCTGAAAAATCCAGGAGTGTCAGCAACCTACTATCAGCCTAAACAAACACAGGGGTCACTTCCTGCCTACACAAACACACAGGGGTCACTGCCAGCCTACACACACACACACAGGGGTCACTGCCAGCCTACACACACACACAGGGGTCACTGCCAGCCTACACACACACACAGGGGTCACTGCCAGCCTACACACACACAGGGGTCACTGCCAGCCTACACACACAGGGGTCACTACCCCCCCCCCTTCCCCACACACACACACACACACACACACACACACACACACACACACACAGGGGTCACTGCCAGCCTACACACACACACAGGGGTCACTGCCAGCCTACACACACACAGGGGTCACTGCCAGCCTACACAAACAGGGGTCACTACCCCCCCCCCCTTCCCCACACACACACACACACACACACACACACACACACAGAGGGGTCACTAGCGGCCAACACACACAGGGGTCACTACCTTACCATCCCCCCCCCCACCAAACACACAGGGATCCTACCTACACATATGAACAAATGTTCACTGCCAGTAAACGCGCACACACACACACACAGAACAGTGTTAGGCTATACACACACAGTGCATTCACACACAATGACACACACATACACACACAGTGCCAGGTTTAATAGATACATTCATAGGTCACATACACACATTAAAGTCAGTGCCAAGCTAAAAAAAAACACAAAAAACAAACAGATCACATGACATAGCTGCCTACACACAGGACCAGCCAGCATGGAGCTTCTGTGGCAGAACAACATCATGTACAGTACTACTACTAACCTGGGAACGGAGCACTCCAGCTCCTCCCCCAGCCTGTCCTCCGAGCTCCCAGCTGGCAGGTCTGTCAGTCCTCACAGCTCCTTTCTATGCTGGTCCCCGTCTCTCCCCCTCCTCTGTGTCTCCAGCGTGCAGCAGCAGCAGCTCTCAGATGAGGCAGAGGGGAAGAGGTCAGAGGGACGGGCTTCACTCACTGCTGCTCCTAGTCTCCCTGCTTGTGACTGCTAGCAGGGTCTCACCATCACGTGCGGCTCTCACACTGATACTTCCAAGCCCCGACCACATTGCGCAGTCCGTTTTTTTGAAGCTCAGCTTTGAAATTCCGGGGGATTGGGGGGGGCTTTGCGGGGGACCGGGAGAATGGTGTCTAAAGCGGGAGCCTCCCGCAAATTGCGGGAGAGTCGGCAAGTATGATATATATGTATGTATATATAAATATACATATATATATATATATATACGCATACATACATACATACATACATATATATATATATATATATATATATATAGACTGTGCAGGGGTCCGGCACTGAAAGCCTCCTCTCAGCTAACTTTGAATGCTTGGCCTGGGTGCCCGTTACTCCAGAGTCAGACTCTGGTACATGCAGACTGTTTGGTAGAAAAAACGTCACTCCAGGCTCTTGATGCAAATAAAAGACTTTATGCGTCTGTGTGCCTACGGCGTTTCGAGCCTTATGGCTCGTCTTCAGGACATTAACAGTATGTGCATAAACAGGCATACAATTTATACCTTACCTTTGAACAGATGCCCCCACGCCGGCATTCCGTCCTCCCACCGGCTCCTGGACCCGCTTCCGGGTTCACCTTCCGGATAAAGCATACAAAATTAAATATGCCTTGACATGTTCTTCACGATACGTGGTTTATTTACTGTCTTGCCCGTGTGGCCTACATTACGTGGGCAAGACAGCGAGACAATTTAAGGAACGGATGGCACAACATCGTAAAGCCATCCGGGATGCATTGAACAGCGGAACCAGTGACCAGGCAGTGGCCCGACATTTCGGGGAGGCAAGACACAGTATGGCCACCCTGAGATACAGAATGATTGACCATGTACCTGCCACACTGAGGGGAGGAGATAGAAATAAGAGACTTCTCCAAATGGAATGTCGCTGGATCAGCAAATTAAATACGGTCAAACCCAATGGCCTGAATGAGGCATTGAACTTTAGCTGCTTCTTATGAATCTATGAAAGAACATAGCTGCTAGTTCTAAGCATTAGTAGTCATATATATAAAAAAAATTCTGTGTAGTAGAGAATTACCACTCTGGAGGATTTGGCAGGAAGTAGATAACAGAGACTAAATTCCCCAACAAGAGTGTATATAATTTTCTAGAGTAGAGAACATATTAATAGGGCAAACAGTAAAGCCAGTCAAATGACAGATTCTAGAGGAATAGTGCTAGAATACACCCAACACATAGTTATCTTTTTCTCCTGTTTTTCTAATAGCACATAGTGCACTATAACCCACAACTTACATGTGTCGACACATATTTGGTTGACGCAAGATAAGGAGGTGGGCATAAGGAATAAGTAATACTAAAAATCAGTCACACACTAACATAATTTTGAGCACGTTTTGACACTATTTCCCAAGTGGTCGACATAGTCTACTTGGGTCGTAATTATTTGGTTAACACTTTTTTTCAGTTGATTTTTTAGATTTGTTACTTTTTCCTCTATTTCAATATTTCCCTTATAAAATAGCACAAATAAGAGAGCTCAAGAATAGGAGCAAACTGGTTTTTGCTCGGAATTTTTAACTTTTAATTTTTAATTCATATATATATTTTTTATTTTATGTGGTTATCAACAAAAATCCACATAATACACAAATATGAGTGGTGAACGCCATCTAGGGGCGACCACACGATATAACATGCACAAGCGCAGAGATATAATTAGACACATGCAAAATGGAATAATGTCACTGTTTTATCATATAAATGTTCCATCAGTAACGTAGAGATGATGGAGCAAGTTATTTAAATGTTTTTTATTGTATTTGCACAGGGACAGTGCCAACACGCTGACACCGCGTCCCCTGGCAACAGGTACCACGTCATATCCGGAAGGTGAACCCGGAAGCGGGTCCAGGAGCCGGTGGGAGGACGGAATGCCGGCGTGGGGGCATCTGTTCAAAGGTAAGGTATAAATTGTATGCCTGTTTATGCACATACTGTTAATGTCCTGAAGACGAGCCATAAGGCTCGAAACGCCGTAGGCACACAGACGCATAAAGTCTTTTATTTGCATCAAGAGCCTGGAGTGACGTTTTTTCTACCAAACAGTCTATATATATATATATATATAAAATATCTCGCCAAGGGCTGGCGGGCTAGCCTGTGGTATCCTGTTATTATAAAGTAGTAGTAGTATAGTGCTGATCTCTGATCTCTGCCATGAACACTTCAGCGGCTGCTGCCCTGCTACTGATAATTAGCGTGAGTACTTTAGGGAGGGGGGCCCTGCCTGTGCTCTGCTACCTCACTGTGCTGCATACACTGCTACCCGGACACCATCTTGGGGACTTTGTAGGGTGCAGTAGGGCACCCACTTGGTAACTGCCTGGATGTGCCCTCATTGTCTTTTTGTCCTGGCCTCCTTTGAGTGCTATCAATAACTGAAGTAAGAAAAATGAAAGCAAAGCAAAAAGGTAATAAAGATTTTTTTATTTGAAAATACACATTTTATGTACTCTTTTCATGTGATTGTCTGCTTGTTTACACAAAGGCCCTTATTCAGATCTGATCGCAGCACAAATTTGTTCTCAAAATGGGAAAAACCATGTGCACTGCAGGTGGGGCAGATATAACATGAGAGTTAGATTTGGGTGGGGTGTGTTGAATCTGAAATCTAATTTGCTGTGTAAACATAAAGCAGTCAGTATTTACCCTGCACAGAAACAAAATAGCTCACCCAAAGGTGCGTACACACGGGGGAGATATATTGCTCAGTTTCTCCTTTTCATCAGCGACCAGAGATGGTCGCTGATGAAAGGGAACCTCTGCCGGCGGTGCCGCAGAGGTAATTAGCTGGTCCTGCGACCAGCGATTACAATGGGGCTGAAAACGGGAGCGCGCACCCGGCGATTTATTGCCGGGGCACACTTCCATCACTGGCAATATAGTCGCCTGCGACCATATTCCCAACGATTACAGCCCCTATCGCCCCTGTATGTACACAGCTTTACTCTCTCTGCACATGTTACATCTGCCCCACCTGCAGTGTACCTGATTTTGCCCATTTTGAGAACAAATTTGTACTGCGATCAGATCTGATTAAGGGCCAAAGTCATGTTCCGACAAATGTCATTCTAAGCCACAACCCATTTAAAAATGGGGCGTGGCCTTCTGGGCGCTAGGCCACACCCATTTTTTTAATGGTTGCGGCTCTTGGTCTTAACAGAAATATTTTTTTGGCTCTGTCTCAGATGGGTTGGCCACCCCTGCCCTAGTGGATGGTAGGGCATGAAATACCGCCTGTCGGCACATGTCGGCTCAAAAAACAGTGAAAAACCCATGTCGACCTTATGACCAGTCGACCTTCCTCATGTCGACCTTTATGCAAATTCGACCTTAAGTCATGTCGACCTTGGCCCATGTCGACCTTAAGTCAGGTCGACCTTCCTGCCAGTCGACCTAGTGGGGTCGACCTAATGACTGTAGACCTAAATGCAGTCTGACGAATGACCGCATCCCCTTTTGTTGTATTGTCTGCTACACAATGCCCTTCTGCCGCACTTCAGCTTTCGTCAGCCCCTCTCCACAGCGCACCAACCGCACTTTCTACTCAGCATCTCTTTTTATAGTATCTGCTCTGGGGTTTCCTGACAAGCAGGGGCTCAGCCAACTGTCAGAATTTATTTTCCATTCTGGAATGTTCCTCACAGTTCTCCCCTTTGAAGCAGTGTCTATGGTATAGTCCACCCTAATCGGCTATGAGGACAAGTCCATTGCCAGTTCAGGAAAGGGGCAAACAGTGTTCAGTCCACAATATTCCTTTAATAAGGAGTATTAACCCATTAATACTTTTCCTAAATAATTTATTAACTATTAATATTACATTTGATATCCTCTACATTTACAGTATCACAACCATATCATTATAGTTTATGTATAAACATTAACCCTTATTGGGGTGTTACAGGTGTTCCAACATAGCCAAAGTCTTTATCTCAGAAACTTTTTCCTTTGGGGCTCATGTTTTCAAGTGAGTGTGTTTGGGCAATTTTATTTGGGGTGGAGGACAGTTCCCCCTTCACAGAGAGCAGTGGTTTGTGGCAAGCTAGAGTTAGAAAGGCTAAGTTGCCACAGCAAGGGGATTTCTCCAGAAGCTGAGGGCATAGTAAACAGAGCAGACACTGCTGCCGAGATAGGGGGGGGGGGGGGGGGTACTAATTAACCGGGCCCGGGCTTGCTGGAGGGGCCCTTATCCAACCGCCCCCTTCCCCCTCCATCCTTCCTGGTGCAGCAGCACTCTCACTGACAGCGTGAGAGCTCATGCGGAGCCTACTGTCAGCACAGCACACGCAGTAGGTGTGTGCTGGTGCTGCTGAGGGGGGACAACTACAACAAAACTTCCCCCTCGACTTTAGAGTGTTTTTTTACCCCCTCCTAAACATTTTGGGGTGTGTAGCCTAATTGCAGGAGATGGCCACGCCTCCCATGATTAGGCCACGTCCCTAAATTTTACCAGGGTCCGGCATACCTCTCGGCGGCCCTGACTGCAGTAACAAAGACACAGCTTCTCCAGCACCTCTCTTACTCCTTGGAGTTCTGTATATTACAGTATGTCAACATTCATCATGTCAATATGAGAATGTCAGCAAGTTTTTTATATCAACAATGACCATGACATTCAACACTTCAGACTTTCCCTAAACCCTAATGAGAATATTTACATTTTGACAATGTTGACACTTCATATGTCAGCATTCTGTCCATGTCAACATTTTCAAGGAGTTTTCGAGGTGTCAAATGTAGTATGTTGAAATGTATCCATGTCAAAATGATGAATGTTAACACTGTCAACTTCATGACTGCGTGCCACTCGGAAGGCCAGTTGATACCATTCCAGACACCCTTTCCGAAGTTTGCTTTCAGACTTTTGATGCTGCTATAGGTATTGTGCTTGGTTCTGGAACCCATTTGGGCAAAAGTCAATGTGAAGTTGGCTTTTCATCTGTTGCTTTTTCATCCTGAATCTATCCCACTGTGCTGACCTGCTTTTTCACTATAGCCTCCAAGAAGTCTGAGGGTTCCTGTACTTGTTTGTCCTATCTTCACATTTCCCACCACATCACTTAAGAGTAGGAAATCACCTCCTACATTAAAGATTATCGTGTTAAGTGTGAAAGTGTAGTCTTCAAACACATACAGTGCATAAACTTTCCACTGGTCGTTCCTTAGGGACGTCTGTTCCTGAGCAGACCACAGGAACTTGGCTGCAAGGCTTTTCCTGCTCCGGCCAAATGCCGCAATGTGTATCCTCAGAGATTCAATAGCCCGTAATCTATGAGACACAAACGTTGGCTTCTTCTTATGCTCAAGAGGTCTCCTGATTTCCTGGCAGCATTAAATGCAGAAGATTAAGCTCCTTCATCCTTCCGCCTTCTGTGTGAGAACAAACCTTTATCTAGGATAGTTGGAAATATCATGGGGGTTGAATATGAAACCAGTTTTTCTCATAGCTGATAAACTATTAATTTAAACGATTAGTTACGAAACCATAAGCAGAGGCCTAAAATATTAGGAAGATGAGGAAACATAGGTAGACGTTGATGGATCCATTGCAACTTTGCCAAGTTTAATCATCTCTAGTATTGATTTGTTTTGGGAGGGGTGTATCAAACTTCAGGCACCTAGATTATACACGGGTTATTCTGGTTTGTGAGTGATCTATGTATATTCCAAAAGTGAAGGTGCTTTAACATCAAGGCCAATCAAGGTAAGAGTACAATAACACTGCTTTCGTTGGAGACATAAGGAGACAACTGTCAAATGCCTGAAGGTTCTGAAGTTAATGCAGATGCCCCTGTCTTCTAGTTAGTGGCAGTGAGAGTAAAATTTCTTAAAGGGGGGACATGAGAGGACATGGCTTCTAATTCCACCATACCTACCAGGGCTCCTATTGAGGTTCCCAGTGCATGGTTACCACCAGGGTTGCTATTGAGGTTCCCAGTGCATGGTTCCCACCAGGGGGCTTCTATTGAGGTTCCCAGTGCATGGTTCCCACCAGGGGGCTTCTATTGAGGTTCCCAGTGCATTGTTTCCACCAGGGCTGCTAATTGAGGTTCTCAGTGCATGGTTCCAACCAGGGCTGCTAATTGAGGTTCCCAGTGCATGGTTCCCACCAGGGGGCTTCTATTAAGGTTCCCACCAGGGCTGCTATTGAGGTTCTCAGTGCATGGTTCCCATCAGGGGGCTTCTATTGAGGTTCCCACCAGGGCTGCTATTAAAGTTCTCAGTGAACGGTTCCAACCAGGGCTGCTAATTGAGGTTCTCAGTGCATGGTTCCCACCAGGGCTGCTAATTGAGGTTCACAGGGCATGGTTCCCACCAGGGCTTCTATTAAGGTTCCCACCAGGGCTGCTATTGAGGTTCCCAGTGAATGGTTCCCACTAGGGCTGCAATTGAGGTTCTCAGTGCATGGTTCCCACCAGGGCTGCTATTGAGGTTCTCAGTGCATGGTTCCCACCAGGGCTGCTATTGAGGCTCCCAGTGAATGGTTCCCACTAGGGCTGCTAATTGAGGTTCCCAGGGCATGGTTCCAACCAGGGCTTTTATTGAGGTTCCCAGTGCATGGTTCCCACCAGGGCTTTTATTGAAGTTCCCAGTGCATGGTTCCCACCAGGGCTGCTATTGAGGTTCTCAGTGCATGGTTCCCACCAGGGCTGCTATTGAGGTTCTCAGTGCATGTTTCCCACCAGGGCTGCTATTGAGGTTCCAAGTCCATGGTTCCCACCAGGGCTGCTAATTGAGGTTCTCAGGGCATGGTTCCAACCATGGCTTTTATTGAGGTTCCCAGTGCATGGTTCCCACCAGGGCTTCTGTTGCGGTTCTCAGTGCTTGGTTGTTCCCACCAGGGCTGCTAGTGAAGTTCTCATTGCATGGTTAAATATCAACCAGGGGCACTATCTGCTGGTGAAAGAGGGGGGGGGGGGCTGGACTGCACACCATATTTTTAAACATGCTCTCTTCTGGAGTTTGTATGTTCTCCCTGCATTTGGATTTTATTGCACAGTCACACAAATATTATTTTTTTGCAGCAGGTCCCAAATATATATAGTACCTCAATGGCCCTTTGCGGGATTAACAGGCGGCACTCGTTGGACTTTGAAAAACAAGTTTAGTGCAGGTTTTTAAGCATAACAGCAGGTTCACATGACAACGTTTCAAGACCCATCTGGGTCTTTTCATCAGGTCATCGCATAAATGTGTAAATATTGCACTCCACAAATAAAGCACAGGAACACATGTTTAGGAACACAACGTTTCAATGCCACTTTAATACGGCATTTTCATCAGAACAATGGAAATACTGAACAAGCTTACCTTATAACACCCAGGTGAATGCCATGACGGAGCGCAGCTGTGCTTCCAGTCGGGGGAGTATGATGTCACAACCAATCAGCTGGTCCCAGCCACGGCCGACTGAATTGTGCACCCATCACCAAAGAAATGCTAAACAACATAAACATAACAAAAGCATTAGTGTAATACAGAAATAAAGTAACAGGAACAGCTACAGTACATGAATGCTTTCTTATATAAAGACTATTCATATCACAATATACAAAAATAGTTATAGCGCTATAAATAGATTTGAGAGATTAGTATAGTAATGACTGAATACCGGACTGTTCATTGAGTCCATTAGGGACCATATTGCCCAGCCTTGATATCCAGTGAACTTCATAGAATATGGTCAAGCATACGATATTTTATGGAAGATAGGCTCTGTCTGGCCAGAGCGAAATGCCGGGCAACCGTCTATTCAGTAGTACCAGACAAAATATTGTTAATGTGACTGCTGACAAAAGCATCAGGATGAATTATGAAGTGTTTCGGGCAATATTATCTGCTTATATTCAGTCAAATGCTTCAGAACTCATTGGGCGGTGCTTCACCGTGAAGATGGACAATGACCCGAAGCAACTGCAAAAGTAACCAACCAGTTCCATTACGGCAAATAAGTGGAATGTTACCTGACCTGAATCCCATTGAGCATTTCACTTGATGAAGACAAAACTGAAGGGAAATGCCCCAAGATCAAGCAGGAACTGGAGACATTTGCAGTAGAGGCCTGGCAGAGCATCACCAGAGATGAGACCCAGTGTCTAGTGATGTCTGTGCGTTCCAGACTTCAGGCTGTAACTGACTGCAAAGGATTAGCAACAAAGTATTAAAAAGTGAAAGTTTGATTTAGGATTGTTTAGTTTGTCCCATTACTTTTGGTCCCTTAGAAACAGGGAGGCCATATAGAAACCGTTGTAATTCCTACACCGTTCACCTGATTTTAGATATAAATACCCTCAAATTAAAGCTGAAAGTCTGTTGTTAAGTGCATTTTGTTTGGTTCATTTCAAATCCATTGTGGTGTTGTATAGAGCCCAAAATATTAGAAATGTGTCGATGTCCCTATATTTATGGACCTGACTGTGTGTATTATTTATTTATTTACAGTGTCTTATATAGCGCAGCAGATTCAGTTACAGTGTCTTATATAGCACAGCAGATTCCGTTACAGTGTCTTATATAGTGCAGCAGATTCCGTTACAGTGTCTTATATAGTGCAGCAGATTCCGTTACAGTGTCTTATATAGCGCAGCAGATTCCGTTACAGCGTCTTATATAGCGCAGCAGATTCCGTTACAGTGTCTTATATAGCGCAGCAGATTCCGTTACAGCGTCTTATATAGCTCAGCAGATTCCGTTACAGTGTATTATATAGCGCAGCAGATTCAGTTACAGCGTCTTATATAGCGCAGCAGATTCCGTTACAGTGTCTTATATAGCGCAGCAGATTCCGTTACAGTGTCTTATAGAGGGCAGCAGATTCCGTTACAGCGTCTTATATAGCGCAGCAGATTCCGTTACAGTGTCTTATATAGCGCAGCAGATTCCGTTACAGCGTCTTATATAGCGCAGCAGATTCCGTTACAGTGTATTATATAGCGCAGCAGATTCAGTTACAGCGTCTTATATAGCTCAGCAGATTCCGTTACAGTGTATTATATAGCTCAGCAGATTCCGTTACAGTGTATTATATAGCGCAGCAGATTCCGTTACAGTGTATTATATAGTGCAGCAGATTCCGTTACAGTGTCTTATATAGCTCAGCAGATTCCGTTACAGTGTCTTATATAGCGCAGCAGATTCCGTTACAGTGTCTTATATAGCGCAGCAGATTCCGTTACAGTGTCTTATATAGCGCAGCAGATTCCATTACAGGTTCTTATATAGCGCAGCAGATTCCATTACAGTGTTTTATATAGCGCAGCAGATTCTGTTACAGTGTCTTATATAGTGCAGCAGATTCCGTTACAGCGTCTTATATAGCGCAGCAGATTCTGTTACAGTGTCTTATATAGCGCAGCAGATTATGTTACAGTGTCTTATATAGAGCAGCAGATTCCGTTACAGTGTCTTATATAGCGCAGCAGATTCCGTTACAGCGTCTTATATAGCTCAGCAGATTCCGTTACAGTGTCTTATATAGCGCAGCAGATTCCGTTACAGTGTCTTATATAGCGCAGCAGATTCCATTACAGTGTCTTATATAGCGCAGCAGATTCCGTTACAGCGTCTTATATAGCGCAGCAGATTCCGTTACAGTGTCTTATATAGCGCAACAGATTCCGTTACAGTGTCTTATATAGCGCAGCAGATTCCATTACAGTGTCTTATATAGCGCAGCAGATTCCGTTACAGCGTCTTATATAGCGCAGCAGATTCCGTTACAGTGTCTTATATAGCGCAACAGATTCCATTACAGTGTCTTATATAGCGCAGCAGATTCCATTACAGTGTCTTATATAGCGCAGCAGATTCCATTACAGCATCTTATATAGCGCAGCAGATTCCGTTACAGCGTCTTATATAGCGCAGCAGATTCCGTTACAGCATCTTATATAGCGCAGCAGATTCCGTTACAGCGTCTTATATAGCGCAGCAGATTCCGTTACAGTGTCTTATATAGCGCAACAGATTCCATTACAGTGTCTTATATAGCGCAGCAGATTCCGTTAAGTTTCTTATATAGCGCAGCAGATTCCGTTACAGTGTCTTATATAGCGCAGCAGATTCCGTTACAGTTTCTTATATAGCGCAAAAGATTCCATTACAGTGTCTTATATAGCGCAGCAGATTCCGTTACAGTTTATTTTATAGCGCAGCAGATTCCGTTGCACTTTACAATAGTAGACAGAGATAAAACAAACTGGGTAACAACAGACAGACGTGGAGGTAGGAGGGCCCTGATGCAAACTTACAATCTATAGGGATATAGGAGGGAAACACAAGGACTGGCACCAGTAATAGCATAGCAGTCCCACCAAGTTACAAGTCCAGAAGGGAAGCTATTTAATACATAAGTGCCTCAGAGGGTAATGTGTGTAGAACTTAAATATGATAGGCTTGCCTGAAGAGGTGAGTTTTCAGGGAACGCTTGAAAGTTTGAAGGCTAACGGAGAGTCTTATTGTGCGTGGAAGGGCATTCCATAGGATGGGAGCAGCCCGATGAAAGTCCTGTAATAGTGAATGGAAGCTAGTGATCCGTGCAGAAGAGAGACGCAGATCTTGTGCAGAGCGTAGTTTATATACAGTATGTGTGTGTATGTATGTATGTATGTATGTATGTATATATATATATATATATATACATACATATATATATACACACACACAGCAGAAACCGTCACTCCATCACGCGAATTACAACAATGGGCTAGATTCTCTAAGCTTCAAAAGTGATAAAATGGAGAGTGATAAACAGCCAGCCAATCAGCTCCTACCTGTCATGTCACAGACTGTGTTTGAAAAATGTCAGGTAGGAGCTTATTGGCTGGCTGTTTATCACTCTCCATTTTATCACTTTTGAAGCTTAGAGAATCTAGCCCAATGTGCCTTGGCGCCTTCCCAGGATGACTGCTGGAGCTGTGTGGTTGTTCCTGCTAATGTGTCTTGACAAAGGCCTTGCTTTGGCCAAAATGTCAACTACAGTATATGACTATATGGACTAAAACATGGGTCTTCAACCTGTGGCCCTCCAGATGTTGTGGAACTACATGTCCCAGCAAACCCTGACAGTTTCGCCATGCTCTTATAGGAAAAAATGAAGCAATGCATGTTGGAACATGTAGTTTCACAACATCTGGAGGGCCACAGGTTGAAGACCCATGGACTAAAACATATTTGACTTTATTGGTGAGTGCTCTTTTGGATCCATGAGGGTCTTATATTCTGGATATTTTTGGGACATACCTTAGAGGAGCACCCCTGGGTGATATATGTTGGCCTTGAATGCGGATTTCCTTACTATATATAGCCCAAGTGCTCTCTTGCAAATTCTCTGCCCATCAGCCGCCCCACATTAGAATTTTGGGGAAATGGAAGGCAGCCAGTGTAGCAGAGGCGCTCCCTGGCAGAGCACCCTCCAACCGCCTCGGCTCTTGATCTCCACTGGAACCACCCTCCCTACTCCCCTGCGTAGCAGTGAACAAGAAAAATCTCCAAAGTGCCGTCTCGTCCTGCTGAGGATGTATCAGCTGTTCCTCAGCCATCTCTGCCAACAGATACACACAGCAGCTGGGTGAGAAGTAGCTGCGTTCCGTGTGTGCGCCATATACTTGTGTAGTGTGTGCAACTGTTCGCTAACGCCTTTACAAGCCCTCTTCTGCTGTACAGCCGAGCGTCTGAATGTGCAAATACTGGGACACCCACTCACATTGTCTATAGACGGATCCTCTTGAACAAATCACCTTTTAAACATCTGGGGATAAGCTCAATAGGCTGCGACTTGCAGGTGCCAGCAGTTCCCGGCGAGTCTTCCTAATGGGGCAATCGTTTAAAAGGCAAAACCATCATATTTGAAATGATTGCCTCTATAAAACATTGGACAGACTTGCCGGTAACTCACCAGTGTGTGCAGTTACAGGCGGTTGCACGTACCCAACAGTGTGACTTAGGCCTGTTGGGTTATCATCAATGGCTTTGTAAGATAGGGCAACAAGAACCAATTGGTTGGTAAATATACCGCTTAGAGTAGGTATTCAGTAGGTGTACACATACATTTCCCGATATGATGCTCGACGTGTTGACGTGTCGGCCAGGATCCCTAGCTATTCACAGACATACCAGGGGTTCCCCATTCACTTGAACGGCTGATATGCCGGGAATGTGTACCCGGCTGTAGACTTACGGCGGCTTTCTGCAAGACTCCAGCTCCTGTTTTGCACTGACCAGAACTCTCAAGATGAGAATTTTGAGCAAGAACTTCCCCAAAGTGCGGAGACCAGGGTGCGGGAAGTGAGCACAAGCCTCAGCTTCCCGTTCCCTGACAGCAGCGCTCTGTGGTTCTGTGTCATCCTGTTCAGGGACAACACAACTGGGGACGTATTGATCTGGAGCTGCCGCAGCGTCTGTTCCGCAGTCACCTCTCAGCGAGCAGATTGGAGTCTGCTTCCTCCCAGTAATTGTTGCATATGTCATTCAGTAGTCTCCAAAATCGTTTACATTTGTCCTCCCGTCCAAGCTCCTCACCACCTCGGCATCACTTCTCCTGCTTTATGTCCTTACTAAAGGTCTTATAGCTGTAGGGACTGAGGGCAGGATGGACCAGGCATCGCATATTGCATGCAATACATCATGCCACTATTAACGCTGCATGTGTGTCCATAATGGGTGCAGTGTGGACAGTGCACATGGGTCACTGCAGGGGAGCCGACAGGTTGGCCGGGCCCCAGTAAAATGGAGGGGCATGGCCACCAATAGGGCGCGGCCTCCAGGAGGGTGTGTGGTCAGGATCCGGCTCATTGCACAGAGTGGGAGAGAACAGGCTGCTGCCGCTGTAGCTGTCTTTCTCCCCAGCTCAGCACACAGCACTGAGCAGCGTTTGCTGAGCTGGGGTGAGAGGCTGTGTACAGATCGCACAAGAATGGTGCAGCGGCCATTTTCTTGATGTTTTGCCGACTTGCTATTTTCCTGGAGACCTAAACACTGTTCTGTGGTAGAGTATAGAGTCCCACTATGCAGCCAGCTTGAGAGGAGAGGGCCAAACAGAGAATGCACGTGGCCCCCCTACAGTCTTAAGACAACCATGCAAGATGAATTCTGAATATAACAGCAAAGGGCAGCTCTTCCTCTAAAGTTTATGGGTGTGGTGCAGTGACATGGGTGGTGCAGGTGGGCGTGGTGCAGTCACATGGGTGGTGCGGGTGGGCTTGGTGCAGTCACATGGGTGGTGCGGGTGGGCGTGGTGCAGTCACATGGGTGGTGCGGGTGAGCGTGGTGCAGTCACATGGGTGGTGCGGGTGGGCGTGGTGCAGTCACATGGGTGGTGCAGTCACATGGGTGGTGCGGGTGGGCGTGGTGCAGTCACATGGGTGGTGGGCGTGGTGCAGTCATATTGGTGGTGCGGGTGGGCGTGGTGCAGTCACATGGGTGGTGCGGGTGGGCGTGGTGCAGTCACATGGATGGTGCGGGTGGGCGTGGTGCAGTCACATGGGTGGTGCGGGTGGGCGTGGTGCAGTCACATGGGTGGTGCAGTCACATGGGTGGTGCGGGTGGGCGTGGTGCAGTCACATGGGTGGTGGGCGTGGTGCAGTCATATTGGTGGTGCGGGTGGGCGTGGTGCAGTCACATGGGTGGTGCGGGTGGGCGTGGTGCAGTCACATGGATGGTGCGGGTGGGCGTGGTGCAGTCACATGGGTGGTGCGGGTGGGCGTGGTGCAGTCACATGGGTGGTGCAGTCACATGGGTGGTGCGGGTGGGCGTGGTGCAGTCACATGGGTGGTGGGCGTGGTGCAGTCATATTGGTGGTGCGGGTGGGCGTGGTGCAGTCACATGGGTGGTGCGGGTGGGCGTGGTGCAGTCACATGGATGGTGCGGGTGAGCGTGGTGCAGTCACATGGGTGGTGCGGGTGGGCGTGGTGCAGTCACATGGGTGGTGCAGTCACATGGGTGGTGCGGGTGGGCGTGGTGCAGTCACATGGGTGGTGGGCGTGGTGCAGTCATATTGGTGGTGCGGGTGGGCGTGGTGCAGTCACATGGGTGGTGCGGGTGGGCGTGGTGCAGTCACATGGATGGTGCGGGTGGGCGTGGTGCAGTCACATGGGTGGTGCGGGTGGGCGTGGTGCAGTCACATGGGTGGTGCAGTCACATGGGTGGTGCGGGTGGGCGTGGTGCAGTCACATGGGTGGTGGGCGTGGTGCAGTCATATTGGTGGTGCGGGTGGGCGTGGTGCAGTCACATGGGTGGTGCGGGTGGGCGTGGTGCAGTCACATGGATGGTGCGGGTGGGCGTGGTGCAGTCACATGGGTGGTGCGGGTGGGCGTGGTGCAGTCACATGGGTGGTGCAGGTGGGCTTGCAGCAGTCACATAGCTGGGGCGAGTGAGCAGGTCAACACAAGCAAAAGGTTGACATGACAACGATCGTTGCGTGAAAAGGTAAACATGGGTTTTTCAAGATGTTTTTGTAATTTTTGGGGGACTTTTTCATGCTTTACCATCCACGTGGAGTAAAATGGAGCAAAGTGTGCCACGCGCAGCAGAAGTGGATCAAGGCACCTGGTACAAACCATGGCGAGTGACGAGAGCAATGCAGGGGTACACTCTGCACTAATTAGAGGTCCACCTGTTCAGGTGTCGAGCTGGACACCAAAAAAAACCTGAAAAACTCATGTTGACCTCTTCATGCGTCGACTTTTGTCAATGTCGACCTTTTGTCAAAGTCAACATAGTGCTTGATGACCTATGGTGTCAACCTATTGGTTGGGGATACGGTCGTGTTGTCGACACCACTTAGGTCAACAGTCATTAGGTCGACAGGTGTCTAGGTCGACATGGGTGAAGGTAGACAGGTGTCAAGGTTGACATGGGACAAGGTCGACATGGGTTTAGGTCGACACAGCATTAGGTCGACATGGGTTGTGTCGGAAGGTCAACATGGGTTTTTTTGACTGTTTTTTTTTTAAGTCGACATGTGCCGACAGGCGGTATTTCATGCCCTACCATCCACTAGGGCGTGGTGGGAGAATAAAATAGTGTGCCGAGCGCAGCGAGGCACCGTGCCCAAAGCATTGCGAGTGTAGGGAGCAATGCGAGGGGCTACGGTTGACTTCCAACTGTGTCCATGTCGACTGTGTCGACATTTGGGGGAAAAACATGTCGACCTTCCGACCTAACCCATGTCAACCCAACGCTGTGTCGACATTGTTACATGTCGACCTTGACACCTGTCGACCTTCACCCATGTTGACCTAGACACCTGTCGACCTTGCCACCTGTCGACCCAATGGTGTTGACCTAATGACTGTTGACCTAAGTGGTGTCGACAATACGATTCACACCCATTGATTGTGAAGTAATCCAGCTCTCCATAAGGAAATTATTCATTTCTGATGCTACCCATATAATTTTGGAGGTTATCAAACCCCGTTATCGCTACTGAGGTGGGTACTTGTGTATTATCTGGGCGCACGATTTTGTAATCGCATGCCACTACTTAAGGCATGCGATGCGATGCGATTTTTCATTCTAAAGACCCGGGTTGATTTTATATAGTGTGGCGAGCCACCGAGCCCGTGGCGAGCCCCGCGAGGGGACGCAGAATACATGTAAAGTAATCCGCGTGCGCTCGCCACGCTTCGGGCTCGGTGGATCGCTACGCTCGCCACACTATATAAAAGGGTGACTGTACAATTAAAATCTTTAGAATGAAAAATCGCATCGCATGAATCATATGCCATCAAATTGCATCGAATGTAATACGACTACAAAATCGGGCGCCCAGTTATTACACAAGTACCCTGAGGTGTGTCTGCAATTTACCAAACTCTGGCTCTCCGGCCTCACACCCGCGCACTGAGGTATGCTGCCGGAGATACACAGAGAAGCCTGTAACTGGAGCGTTACACTACTGGCGAAGGATATATTAAGGCGCCTAGAGAATTATGCTGTTTTATCTTATATCTATTACTTAACGCTTAAGCCTAGAAATAACTCACACTGACACCTTAACTAATAAATAAGACACGGACACCAACTGCGTAAGTTTAAAGGTCATCTAGGATATTTATTTAAAGATGGTATGACCCTAATTGTTTAGGGATGGCAAGAAGAAGCACTTGAGACCAGCACCCTCAAAACGCGGATGCCCCTCATGGCGGCGACCAGGTCGCCCCACTCGCTGGCATCACTCAAATAACTTGTGCGTACAGCCCGCTCCGCAGCGGCATGCCACGCCCCTCCTAGGGCCAGACGCGGGCACTTCCAGGAAGTGTCCAGCGCCCCACCGCGTTGAGTCGGGACTCGCCTACCTTCTTGACAGAGGGGCGGGCCATACCCTACGGAGACCACCTGACACCACACCTGAGTGCTGGTCGAGAGCGCTCAACCGCCGATTGTAAATCAAACTAAATTCAAATTTGGTGAAGGCTCAAAAAGCCCATGTAGCACTTTAAAAGGGGAGGGAGGGTGGGAATCCAGACTCAAAGAGGAAGTCCTTCCTGCCTGCTTGCCTATAAGTACCCCTCTCTAAGCTGACGCCCCCCAGCTACCCCATAGGGCAGATCTACCTGCCACTCATTATTTGCCTCAGGCCTTATCTTGACATTCACAACTTTATTTAACTACTGCAAATTCACAGGCTCTTAATTACACTCGAGCCTATGCAGCCCTCGTTACATCTAAGGCGCCTAGAGAATTATGCTGTTTTATCTTATATCTATTACTTAACGCTTAAGCCTAGAAATAACTCACACTGACACCTTAACTAATAAATAAGACACGGACACCAACTGCGTAAGTTTAAAGGTCATCTAGGATATTTATTTAAAGATGGTATGACCCTAATTGTTTAGGGATGGCAAGAAGAAGCACTTGAGACCAGCACCCTCAAAACGCGGATGCCCCTCATGGCGGCGACCAGGTCGCCCCACTCGCTGGCATCACTCAAATAACTTGTGCGTACAGCCCGCTCCGCAGCGGCATGCCACGCCCCTCCTAGGGCCAGACGCGGGCACTTCCAGGAAGTGTCCAGCGCCCCACCGCGTTGAGTCGGGACTCGCCTACCTTCTTGACAGAGGGGCGGGCCATACCCTACGGAGACCACCTGACACCACACCTGAGTGCTGGTCGAGAGCGCTCAACCGCCACTGCCTTGGCACTCCTACCCCGCCGGGTTAAACTGTGCCACAAGGCCCGCCACCCTAAAACAACAACCTACGCCCTAACTACACTAAACTAGCGAGAATGTCCTGCAGAAAAATTGCCATACCGGGGTCCGATAGGTGAACCCCGTCTGGCCTATACAACTTGGGGTTAGTTTTCGAAATGGTGGGATGCCTGACTGCTTTACCACCCTTCGCCACTATGTACCTGGACACTGCATGGTTCACTTTCTTTCTGGCCTTCTCAACAGCCTCTATGCTCCGACACCCCCGCCATGTGAAACGGGGCACTATGTCTGACCATACCAGTAATACACCTGGCCAACGCTCCTGTATCCTCGCCATGTCATTCTCAATTTGTATGGTTAATGCAATGCCTGTCCGCTTGACCAGGTCATTGCCTCCCAGGTGTATTACTAAAACATCAGGTACGCCCAATCTCCTAGCTTTGGAGACTAGCAGGTCCCACAGGCCATCCCACTGAAAACCCCTAATGCCCAGCCAGTGCACCTCCTGTGCCCGAGACAGCACCGGGGCCGCGGCTGCCAATGGGTGCCTAGCAGCCCAATATATGTATGAGTGCCCCACTAACCAAACCCTGCCCAGAGTCCGTAAGGAAGGGGGAGGGGCTGAAAAAGAGAAAGCCTAAGGTTAGCATATAATATTATACTGTAAGGCACAACTGGAATGCATGACTATAGACCCGAGTGAAGGGGAAAAATCTTAAAAAACCTCTGGTGGACTGTTGGGGGAGGCCAATTGTAATTAAGTCCCCTGCAGAGGAAAAAGTAAAAAAATTCCCTTCACACCGTCGATTCCGGAACGCTAAAGTTCCAAAACCGATTGTAAACAATATGTTTTCGGGTCAGCGCAACAGGCGCTATCTACAACTTATCTAACCTTATATATTTCTTATAAGCGGCTGACTTCCACCTCCCCACCGCTTGAACTGAGGATGGTGGAAGCCCCGCTGCGGCTGCGCAAGTTGCCGCCCCAATTCTGAACGAATGCGTTCCATACTCTTTCTCGGGGAGACCCAAAGCCGCGACACACCTCCGAAACACAGCCGCAAACTGGAATCGGGTAAGTGGCCCCACCTCTTTGTGTGCCAGGAACTGTGCCGCGGTGCCTGGTCCGCCCGAGACATACTCCTTAGCCAGGGATACAGGGCATATCGCCTTATTGCAGTGCGCTCTCAATGTAATCCAGACGCCCTTACCCGCTTGGTCTGTCTTAGACCTCCCTATCTTGCAGAGTATCTTCCCCTCACGGAAAACTACATTTTCTTTGAGGAGCCCAGAAAGCGCGCGCTTGTTAGCTGCCACTAACTCGCTTACTCGAAAGGCCCCAAAGAATGCAAAGGAAAAAGCTACCCTGAAGAGCGCCGCCTCATAACCATTCTCCGCCACTCGATTCAGACACTGCATAAGGTCCCCCAGCATGCCCTCATCCACCGGGCGACGTGAGTCTGGAACCCCTGGCTGTGCCCTAGCCCACCCCTTTAGAGCTTTGGATAGTACAAAAGACCTGGTAGGGTCTGGCTCGCCTAGCAACTTGGCATGGAACGCTATCCCCGCCAAAGCCGCCGCCATAGCCGACTTTGACCTGCCATTTTTATAATGTTCCCAGACGAAGGCTAGTAACCGGTCCTCGACCGACTTACCCTCTGCCTCCGGTGAAACCCGAAAGGCTGACCAATCCCTCCAAGCCGCCCCATAAGCTCTACGTGTGGCCGGGGCCAAAGATAGCAGGGCCAGTGACTTCATGCCGACTCTATGACCTGCCATACAAGAGGGGGACATCTGAGCCCTGTGACAGCAGCCTCTGGTGCCAGCTCCCGAAATCTCTCGAACTGGAACCTCGAGAGTGCGTCTGCTATACTGTTATCGACGCCTGGGACGTGTCGGGCCCTAAAGTGTATATTGTGCTGCAGACAATGCAAAACTAGGTATCTTAGCAGGCGCAATGCCTCTGGCGATGTGGCCCTCTGGTTGTTGATCGCATGTACAACTCCCATGTTGTCGCACCAGAACACTATGTTCCTGTCCGCCAACTGGCTGGCCCACAGCTCGACTGCTACAATTATGGGAAAGAGCTCCAGCAGTAACAGATTTACCGTGAATCCACGGTCTATCCATGACTGTGGCCAAGGTGCGCAGCACCATTCCCCCTGCAAGTAGGCCCCAAATCCCGTCGAGCCCGCAGCATCCGTGTATAGCTGTAGTTCCACACTGGAGGCTGGGTCCGCCGGCCACAGCAGCTCCCTGTTAAACTGCTCCAGGAAACAGGACCAGACCGCTAGGTCACCTTTTATCTCCTGCCCTAGCCTGACTGTATGGTGTGGGTCTCTTACCCCCGCTGTGGCCCTCTCCAGCTTCCTGCAGAACACCCTACCCATAGGAATGATGCGGCAAGCGAAATTGAAAGATCCCAGCAGCGACTGGATGAGCCGCAACTGGACCCTCCCCTTCCGCCGGCACTCCTCGATCAGCGCCTGCAGCTTTGCCACTTTATCCTCTGGCAGCCTGCAACATCCACCCTCAGAGTCTATTTCGATACCCAAATATGATATCACCCTGGTGGGACCCTCTGTCTTGTCAGCTGCTATGGGAACCCCCATGGCTGTCAATATATCTTTGGCCCTTTCCAGAATGCGCTCACATGTGTCGTCATCTCCTGGTCCCACAAAAAGGAAATCGTCCAAATAGTGAGCCACCCCTTTGCAGCTCGCACTTTCCTGTATGCACCAATGCAGGAAAGTGCTGAATCTCTCAAAGTAGGAACAGGAGACCGAACATCCCATGGGCAGGCATTTGTCGATGAATATGCCCCCCTCTAACCTGAAACCCATAAAGCGGAATGAAGTGGGGTGCAATGGGAGCAGCCGGAAAGCGGACTCAATGTCCAGTTTCGCCATTAGTGCCCCTTGACCAAAACCCTTAACTATCTCCAGAACTTCATCAAAGAGCTGGTAATGCACACTACACTGTGATTCCGGTATGGCGTCATTGATCGACCTCCCGGGGGGGTAAGACAAGTGTTGTATTAACCTGTACTTCCCCGGCGTCTTCTTAGGGACTACGCCTAAAGGGGAGAAGCACATGTTGGGCAAGGGTTCGGCTGCAAAGGGGCCCGCCATCCTACCCAGCTCTATCTCTGCATACACCTTTTGCCTCACAACCCCTGGGAAATCCCTGGCCGATTTCAGGTTTTTATGGGATCTCACTAAAACTGACTCTGGTATGGGTAACTGGAAACCAAACTTAAAACCCTTAAATAAAAACTGTGCCGCCTCCCTATCGGGATAAAAGGCTAGGCGGCGAGCCAACTCGTCCAGGACTATGGGGGAGTGGGCCTTACTTGTTGCTAGGTCCTGCCTCACCCTGTTCCTGGGCCCTTCCAGACTTGCAGGTTTTCCCTGAGTGTCCTGCCCCACACCAACGGCACTCGTGTCTGTAGCGGCATTTTGCCCCTCTCTCACACTTCCCGTCGTTAAAGGCAAAACACCTGCCTTTGCCCGGGGTCTTCGCCCCGGGTTTCCCCCCGAGAAAAGGCTTCCTGCCTGTCTGCTCAGTGGATGGCTGGCCTTTCCCAATGACCTCCAGCCATATCTCTACATGTTTGCACCCCATGGGCATGGTTGTTGACCCCTCGTGAGCCCGACGAAACTTCTCGTCATAGTCCCGCCATGCCCCATTCCTGTAGCTGATGAATGTCTCGTTTACCAAAAATAAGTAGCGGAGAACATTCAAATGCTCATCTGGCCTGGTGCTCAGGTAGCACGAGGAAAAAATGAGGAAACCCCTGAGCCAATTGTGGAAGCTCTTGAATGCGAGCTCCCCATTGGCTGAGGATTTCTTGGCCTTGTCAAATTCCTTTTTCATATCGGCCGTCAAGGTGAAGAAATCCACAAACTTCCCCCCTCTTGATCCTCTCTTTAACTCCCCTACGGAGCCCCCTGGCTATAGCTGTATTAGAGCAGTGGACCTTATCCCCAGCCGTATCTGTAACGGGGGGGGGTGGCGCCTCCCTTTGTTTGCGCTTTGTGCCTTTGACCCTCTTAGCCACGGCTCGCGCAACCAACTTTGCAAGCTTGCGCGGGCGCCCAGACTGCCCCTCATCCCCACTACTAGCTGTGGAGTGGTAAGATGATGATTCACATAACGAATTGTCAGTGTTCTCACCATCCGTGGATTCGGCCCCGTCCTCGGGTTCAGGCCCTGCTTCTGGGGCCGGCTTCTCTGAAGGCCTGGGCCTTGCTGATCCGCCAGACTGCCCTTCATCACCGGAGGCGCCCCCGGCGTCCCTGTCGCCTGTAACCGCCATGGCGACCGGGGTAGATGACCTTTGACCCGACCCGGAAACTTGCAGGATTCCTTGCGTGGCTCCCTGTGCCGAGCTCGAGGCCCTCCCGGCCCGGTCTGAACCTGTAGACATGTCGGGAGACAAATGCAATGTATTACCCCCAGAGCCTGAGGTTGCAGACAAAACAGCCTCTCCCCCGGGTGCCCTACCCCTTTCTGCACTCCCTGCAGGTGTATAGTGAGGGCGCGTAGGGGTAAAATTTGGCTGCTGCCCGTATGGGTGTGGCTGGACCCCACTCTGATAGGGATGCTGCCACCCTGATGCCCAGCTAGGGGTGGGCTGCTGCTGGAATGATGGCCAAGCCTCCCCATAAGGCCCCTGCCCCGCCCCACCTTGTTGGTGGAAATATGGGAAAGATGGCTGCTGTCCCCAGGTAGGCTGGTGTGACATCGGTTGCTGCACTGGTGCATACCCTGTGTGGCCGGTGGATACCGCCGTCGGGAAAGGCCAGGCCCCCTGCTGGTGTGCGGTGCCCGCGGGCTGGTGAAACTGCTGGAAACCTGGGTAAAATGCTGTTTGACCTAAACCCTGGTGTCCATGCTGCAAAGGAGCTGAGTGAGGGAACATGCCCTGTGGCGCCTGGTTCTGCCCAGGGCCCTGGTGCCACGCTGCCTGCTGCCCCTGGTAAAACTGAGCCGTGGTAGGCCCCGTGCTATCCCCGCTGCCCCGGGTTAATGCTGGTGGCCCCCCAGAAAAAACTCCCGTCTGCGGGACAAAACTGCCAGGCAGTATGGGCTCCCCAGTGTGTGCCAGGGAGGCCTGCAGCGTGACCAATGGTGGCCCCCTTAGCAACGCAGGTAGCCTTGCTGGGCCCCCTGTAATCACCTGCATGGGGCTGGAACTAGTTGTGTGTGGGGTAGATGGCCCCCCTCTGTCCCCATAAGGCAGCGCGTACACGGGGGCCCCAGGATCTGGGGGAGGTGTGCTCATCCCCCCTTGTCCCTCCTCGCGGTGGACCTGCACTCTGTGTACCCTAGCGCCTGGTGACCTAGTGTGGGCAGCCAGCGCCTCGGCCGAGGTGCCTGGCATGCCCCCGCGCGTTGGCGTGCTACCCGCCTCGCTAGACGCGGTCTGACGCTGTGCCCCGGCAGCCGCCGGGGACCGCGCGATCCCCGCGACTTGAGCTCCGCTGCTGGGACTGACTGCTGACAGGGGAACAATTCCGCGCTGCAGCGCCGGGGAGAGAGGGCGCGCAGCCTCGCGCTGGCGCTCTGTGGCCTCAGAGTACTGGGCCACGGCTGGTGTTTTACCACCCCCACGCCCTGCTACAGTGATCAGGGGGCGAGCGGCGTCTGCCAACCAACGGGGGGGGGGAGCGCTGCGCTTGGGACGCCCTGACATCTTTAAGTAAAGCAACTAGCTGCAGAACAGAGAAAGTAGAAATACTTAGCTTCGTTTGTCCTTGCGCTTGGTCACACAGGATTGTCTCAGCAGAAATCCAGACTCAAAGAGGAAGTCCTTCCTGCCTGCTTGCCTATAAGTACCCCTCTCTAAGCTGACGCCCCCCAGCTACCCCATAGGGCAGATCTACCTGCCACTCATTATTTGCCTCAGGCCTTATCTTGACATTCACAACTTTATTTAACTACTGCAAATTCACAGGCTCTTAATTACACTCGAGCCTATGCAGCCCTCGTTACATCTAAGCTTGGTAAGGCGGGGGCGACTTTTATCAGACCCTAGTTCAGTGGTAGCCAACCCTAGCCCTCGAGAGCTACCAACAGTTCACATTTTCCAAACAACCTAGATGCTGCACAGCTGCACTCATTAATCACTGACACATTTTAAAAGATACACAGATGGAGCTAATTAGCTCACTTGTGAATCTGTGAGGAGACCTGCAAAACATGCACTGTTGGTAGCTCTCGAGGACTAGGGTTGGCTACCCCAGCCCTAGTTTAAAGCCCGTCAAAATGACAGCTTCTGCAATGTACTTTCACTTTGAGCTGTGACAGTTTTTAGCCCACAATTTCACCTCATAGAGGGGAAGCGTAGTTAGCCTTCTCTATATACAGACGGACTATTTTATTCTATTGCGGCAATGCAACATTTTGTATCACCGGGGACTGTTACTACCCCTGCAAAATGGACACTATGGAAAACAGATTCCTAGATGGGGCAATGCTCCTATAAAACTGCATACTCGGCACTTCTCAAGGAAATCACTTACAGAACCAGCAGCTTACGCAACAAATGACACTGACAGATGCATGACTGGCACTTCTGCTAAATGTTAAGACTATTGGTACTGAGGGGAGTATTTTATACATTTATGTTTGTGTGTATAAAACATTTACAACATTTTCAGTTTGTTCCTTTATGTTTAGTTTTGGGAAACCCCCCTCCCACCCTCTCCCCCTGCTCTTCCAGGCCAGAATTGGATTTCAGTATCAGGGTGAGTAACTGTGTATGAGTAATGCAGCCACCGGCAGGGCTATTTTTGTGCAGGCTCTAGCAGGAACTGTGGCCCTTATTCTAGTTCACTCTTTCTGACAAAATATTTGTTAGATGGACAAAACCATGTGAACTGCAGGTGAGGCAGGTGTTACTTGTTCAGAAATAATTAGATTTGGGTGGGGTTTTACACCTGCCTCACCTGCAGTGCAAATGGTTTTGTCCATCTAACAAATATTTTGTCAGAAAGAGTGAACTAAAATAAGGGCCACAGTTCCTGCTGGAGCCTGCACAAAAATAGCCCTGGCCACCGGGAATAGGAATGAATGGCTGCAGGTGCCTAAAGGCCCATACACAGGACAAAACAGGAGGTTTGAGCGGCTTTCAGTGTGTATGCCTCTGTAATGAGAGGACTTTCTGCAATACCGGCTTCAGATGACAGGTGGCACTGCCTCATCAACACTGACCTCTGTAATGAGAGGACTTTCTGCAATACCGGCTACAGATGATAGGTGGCACTGCCTCATCAACACTGACCTCTGTAATGAGAGGACTTAAACCTCTGAGCGTCTGATGCTCCCGCCATTCTTGTTACCGTAACAGACTAAGCAACCCACCCTTACGAACCCCCCTCCCTTCACCTGGAATAATCAAACTGAGACATTTATTTTTGGCGAATTAAAGGTCACATTTATTAATAAGATTACAAATATAATCATACTCGCTTAGGTGGCAAAGATAGCACTGCGGTTCACCAGCCCTCCAACGTAACTGAATCAAGCCGCCCGGGGAGGGGGGCCCCATCTCGCAACTGAAACCTGTAACCGCCCGGGGCCCCCCAATTGCCCCCCTCGACGCCAGGCCTTGGATCTTGCACCCCCTCTTCTGGGGTGCCTCCGTTTCCTGGCGCCAAACTTTGGCTGGCCCGCAGTACTTCCGCCAACGCTAGGTTCCTAGAACCGTAGCCCGCCACCTCGCCGTGACCTTCCCTTGCCCTATAACTCTAGAACCTGCATTTTACACTCTGCACGCTCTTCTCTGCTCCTGGACTGAACTTGATAACGAGTCATTCACCAGCTTGTTCACATCCCTTTTACAATCTGCCATAAATGAGGTGGACATGTTAACCCTTGCCGCTGTGCATGTGGTGCCGCTTCCCTAAAGGCTTCCCACTTTCCCCTTGAGAGGGCATCAGCAATAATATTATCCACTCCTGGAACATGCCTGGCGCGAAAGTTAATATTGTTCCGCAGGCAACCCAATACCAAATGCCTGATCAGATTGATCGCCGGCGGGGAGGAGGCACTCTGCTTGTTGACCGCCTGAACCACCCCCAGGTTGTCGCACCAGAAGGTTCTTTGTTGGCTAACCTGTTACCCCACAACTCCACCACTACTATGATCGGGAACAGCTCTAGCAGCAGCATGTTCTTGGTCAGTCCTGCTTTGTCCCAGCTCTGCGGCCACTGCGATGCGCACCATTCTCCCTCTAGATATGCTCCAAAACCACAAGACCCTGCTGCATCGGTGTACAGCTGCAGCCTCTTGTTCGACACAGGTGGTGCTGGCCAGATGCGAATACCATTGAATTCACTTAGAAATGTCTCCCACATCAACATGTCTTCTCTGACATCTGTAGTCAGCTTAATCAGATGGTGCGGCTTTCTTACCCCTGTTGTGGCCCTTTCCAGTTTACGGCAGAAGATTTTGCCCATTGGGATAACCCTGCATGCAAAATTCAGTGACCCAAGCAATGATTGGAGATGTTTTAGGGTAATGTTCTTTGCTCTGGCATGCTCCCCAATCTGCCTCCTAATGCCAGCAACCTTGTCCTCTGGTAACCTACACAGCCTGTCGTTGGCATCGATTTCTATTCCCAGATATGACAGTTTGTTCGTAGGTCCCTCTGTCTTTTCTGTCGCTATGGGAACCCCAAAAGTGTGGAAAAGTGCCTGCGTGGATTTTATCAGTTGCTCGCATGTGTTGGTGTTCGCCTGGCCGACCATTAGAAAATCGTCCAGATAGTGCGCAATTGTCTTGCACCCTGTTCCCGTCTCAACGCACCAGTGCAGAAACGTGCTGAATTTTTCGAAGAAAGCGCATGAAATGGCGCAGCCCATGGGTAAGCATAGGTCAACATAATAATTACCTTCGAATTTTAGACCCATGAATCGGTGACTATGGGGGTGAAGGGGGAGGAGCCTAAAAGCGGATTCGATATCTATCTTCCCCAATTGGGCCCCTGCCCCGCAGCTGCGCACTATTCTGAGTGCGTCTTCAAACGACTGGTAATCCACGCTGCACTGCTGCTTTTCCAAGGCGTCATTCACTGATCTTCCTGCTGAGTCTGACATGTGTTGGATGAGTCTGAATTTTCCGGGTGCCTTTTTTGGTACCACTCCTATGGGGGACACTGTTAACTGTTGAAACGGTGGTTCTGGGAAGGGTCCTGCTATGCGCCCAGCTTCCAACTCCTTGCGGACCTTCTCTCTCACTATGTGCGAGAATTCGCTGGCGGACTTTAAATTTTTTGCCTTTACTGCACCTAGGACTTCCCCTTCAATGGGCAGTTTAAACCCATCTCTGAAACCCATTTTTAAAAACTCTGCGTCCTCCTTATTGTGGTACCACCCCAGCCATTTTAGCATGCCTTCCAATTTCACTGGAGTAATGGCCTTACTTAAACCGCTGATCTCCTTCTGACTTTGGCTCACGGAAACCACCTGCCCTTCCACTGCATTCCTTCGCTGGGTGAGCTTTCCCACATTGAGTGCATGCGTGCATGAACCTGCATTGCTGGCCTCTTGTGCACTGGGTGCGGTTGTACGCAAAGCATTTGCCACTTGTTTTCCCCTGAAAACTAGGCCTCCCTGTCCAATTTCCCTGTGCACTGGGCGGTTCCTCTTCCTTGGGTTGTGTGACATGCAGCCAGATCTCTACATCCTTCTCTCCCAATGTAAGCACCTTCCGGCCACTGTGCTTCTTGCGGAAGGCTTCATCATAAGCCCTCCATGTGTTTGCCTTGCTGTTCTCCACCATGTCGAGTATCATGTTCATATATATCAGCACATTCATGTTCTCCCCAGGCCTGGTTTTTAGATAACATGCTGCAAATTTGTACATCCCACTTAGCCACCTGTTGTATGTCTTGTACGCGGCTTCGGCTGCTGGCCCCTTGTTAGCTGCCAGCTCATATGCTTTCTTCGTTTCCTTTGTCATGGCGAAAATGTCCACGTACTTCCCCGTTTTTATGTCCTTTGACACTGCGCTACGCACCCCACTATCAATAATTGTGGAGGCACATGTAAGAGATTCCTTCTTCTCTGCTTTTTTGGCCTTAGTTTTCTTACTCTTCTTCCTGCTGTCCTTTTCCCTCTTCCTCATCTTTCTAAGCATTTTAAAGAGTTTGGCCTGTCCTGGGTTGGCTGCCTCTGCCTCACTATCAATGACCCTGCATTTGACTCACCGCTGCTCCCGTCCACTCCTGAGCTGCCTTGTGCATTCTCCGGGGAAGTGCTTGTTGCGGCTGCCTTTGGTATAAGGTTAGCACTTGCTGGCGTGGTGATGATTACTGTCCCTTGTTCGCCAGCAGGTATCCTGCTTGAGCTTGCTGGAGTGGTGTTGCTATCCCTTGTATTGCTTGGCTGACCTTGGGGTGGGCAATTTCTGGTTGTAGTTTCCTCCTGCTGTGAGTGCCCATTACATTGCTGTGTCTCTTGATGCTGGGAAGGTGGTGCTGTTGTTTGCCAAGACTGTCCGGGTTGGGGGTAGTGCCACTGGGTTGGCATTGGGGGATAAGCCCCCGAGTTAGTGGCCACCTGCCTAAGACTGTGCCCAAACCCCTGCTGACCTTGGGGTTGAGGCCCTGCGTATTGAGCTGGTGCTATGGGTGCATTTTGGTGCGTGGAGAGCACGGGTGTGAATTGCGAGGGGGTGGTCTGTGGCCAGGCATTTGCAGCCATGCTACCGGGTGGCCCTGCGCCTGTTTGTGCTGGTTCAGCAGGGAAGGACCATGCATTATTGGTTGGCCGTACGTTATATGGCTGGGTGGGTGATGTGGGTAATGCAGCCCTGGGTAGTTTGCGTGCTGCGGCGTGTGGCCCGACTGGGTGTATTGACCAAACACCCCGAATTGGTAGGGAGCGCAAGGCGCTGCCTGCGAAGGGGCTCCCTGCCTGGGCCATCCTGTGGAGGGGTGGCCAGGGTGGTAGGGAGGGTTGTGTGCGGGCTGACCTAATGCGGCTAGCCTGCCTAGGTGACCTGAGTTTGAGATTGGTTGTGTGCTTGCGGGTGATTGCTGCAACCCCCCTTGGTCTATTTGAGAGAAGCTGCTCTGCATTATGTGGGGGACCTGCAATGCTGCTGTTTGGCCACTAGGGTGAGCAGCTGACTGTGCTGCTGGTTGCTGATATTGAGACCTGCCGGAGAGTGGCTGAAAGGCAGTGGGAGGGGCAGGCTCTGAGCACACAGTAACTTGATTGCTCCATCCCCCGCCCCCTCCCGGGCTGCTGATTGGGTAGCGTGGTTGTGACCATGCAGCTGGGGGGAGGGTGATGATTGTGCTCCAGATCCAGAAGCACGGACGCCATGTTGGGCGCCCTGATGGTGTATAATCCCCGGCTGTGTACTCACCCATGGGGTGAACAGCTCGGGGGAATGATTTATTGACCCGCCGGGGGGGGGGCGGACGCCGGCTGGGGATAATGGCTGGCCGGCGGGGGGGATGTCGCCGAGCGCTGGCCACCGCTGCATGGCGCTGCCTCCTCCTGGGGGTCAGTCGCCGGGTCCTGAGTGCGGCTGGTCGGCGCTGGGCAGTAGCGGGGGTCTGGTGCAGGGTGCTGTCCCTGTGATGCCAGTGGGAGCCGGGCGTCCTCTGTAGCAGGATCAGGGGGGAGTGGAGTGCAGGGGGGACACATCGCTCCGTGCCCGCTGTAGCTGGGAGTCGGGTAAGGAGGGGATGGGTCACACTCTGGCTGTGAGTGCGGCCCTGGGGATGCTCCTACCCGACTCTGTGTATGTGCCCCGGCTGCTGCTGCTTCTCCCCGTCGCCGCTGCTGCACGCTGCCTGAGTCTTGCCTCCTGTTTATTTCCTCCTCTAGGCCGGCTCCTTCCACAGCTCCTGGTGCCGATCTCCGCACTCCTGCTGGTGGAGCCCTCCTTGCTCTCTTTGGCTGCTGCTCCGGTCCCTTGAATCTCGCTGGCACTCCTCTGGATCTCTTAGGACGGTCCATAGCTTCTTTTTGAAATTCAAAAATGCTGGTGAGTAACAATCCTTCCGGTGTGCCCTCTTGCTCTCTCTGATTCTCCCCCCATACCTGTCCTGTCCTTAAATATGGGTCTACTCCCATGGGGAGGCGCCTACTACCTGTTTCTCTCTTTCCCTCCCCCCCTATACTGTTCCTGCTACCCCCCTGCCCCTATCCTGATAACAGCTAGACAATGGGAGCACTTCATGGCCTTAGGGAGCCCAGCCTTATCGTTTACGGTCTCTCCCGGCTAGTCGCCGTTCGCTTCTATTTCTGCAATACCGGCTATGGATGACAGGTGGCACTGCCTCATCAACACTGACCTCTGCAATGAGAGGACTTCCTGCAATACCGGCTTCAGATGACAGGTGGCAGCGCCTCATCAACACTGACACCTGCATATTGTGTTTCACACCGCAAAACCTGCTTAGACCTGGTATTTAAATCATTTGTTAAAATGGGTCAGAGCAAGTTTAACCCCTTTCACACCGCATGTAAATACCGGGTCTAAAGCAGGTTTGCGGTGTGAAAGCAGCACGATGAGAGGCAGAGGCAGGGAGGAGATAATCCAGGTACTGGAAGGGTAAGGCTAGGGTAGGGGGTCTAAGCGGTCCAGCGCATATTTAATGAGCTGGGCTGCTCATTACATATGTGCATATGTAATGAGCGGCCCTGCTCATTAAATATGCACTGCGCTGGTCTGCTCAGACACCCTACCCTAGGGACCAGCGGGACCAATAGTGCTCACTGCTGCCTGGGTTCCTTTCAGACCCGTTCAGACAGCAAGAAAAAAAAAACGGGTCTGCAAAAAGGACCCTGCTTTTTTACCATTTTAAAATACCAGTTATTTTAAAACAGTAAATTCACTCTGGACCTTTCAGATTGCACAGATTACCATTTTAAAATGGTTAAAAATCAGCAATCTGAAAGGGCATTACTGTAATCATCACTTTGCTGAAGGTCATAAATTAGGACTTGGAGGCCTCTCCTTTATGCAGCCACTATGAGGCTCTTAAGCCCCGTACACACAGGGCTACTTCAGCAGAAACCGGCTGGGATATGGTTGCTGAGCATTCCCGCGACCAGCCCTGCAGTGGTCACTGGTCGTAGGAGCATGCTCCTGTGACCGGCGGCATCCCCCTGCAGAGGGGATGATAATGGGACACTCAGCAATTTGGTCGCTGATCGATATATATATCGCTCAGCGAACCAATCACTCCGTGTGTATGGAGCTTTACTCTTAAGGCCCCCATACATTAGGCAGACTTGTCCTTAGGACAAGTCAGACCCAATTCTCCTGTGAGCCGCCCGGCAGCTCCCCAGGAGGCTCACATACAATTTGGCACTTGATGAGCCAGTGGCGTAACTACTAATTTTTCTCCCCCCTGCCACAAATTGAGGCAGCGCCCCCCCCTCCTAGTGCTGGCACTTCTGGCGGGTCCCCGGCTCTGGCTGCTAATAAAAAATGACACTCGGAAAATGGCTGCCGTGTGTCACTTTCTGTTAGCAGCCGGCAGGACAGAAGCGCCAGCGGCAGGAGGTAACAGCAGGCGGGGTGCGCGTCGCTGGCAGCCGGGAAGCCAGGCAGTCAGTGTGGGGAGCATGTTTAAAAGTAGGAGATGCGTCTCACCTACCCGGCGGCCAGCAGCAGCAGGGGGAGCGGCCTGGCCACACTGACAGCTAGCCGGAAAACCCGGCACAGGAGTAGCCAGCCGCCCGGCTCCCCGCACCCAGAAGCGCCGGTGGGCGGACACCAGCAGGTAACTATAGCCCCCCGGCGCCCACACCTTCTTAGCGCCTCCCCGCCACCGCAGGGGCTGCGGGACTATAGTTCCGCCACTGTGATGAGCCAATTCTTACATGTGATAAATCGCTTGTGATTTATCACAAGCGATTTATCTGTGATAGCTGTGATCACTCCGATATCTGTGATCACTCCGCCTGGCCAGATTAGCACTCGCCCGCACCGCCAGCTAGTTAAAGCACCAGGACCCACTGCCTGCTCCCGCGTCCCCCTGATGAGAACTGCCCGCCCCACTGCTCCCCCGGTCCGTCTGTATGCATATGCCTGTCAGACGGGCAGGCATATGCATACAGGGAGGTCAGACGTGATCTTCTGTGCTGACCGTCCAACCTCCCTGATCCGATCCGATGTGCACAGGACCGCGCATCGGATCAGATGTCACACACCTGCGATTTTGGGGTAATTTCACCCGGTTATCAGCCCAAAGTGCCGAAATCAGATGAAATCGCCCCAAAATCGCATAGTGTATGGGGGCCTTTACCAATCCTGAGTAAAGTTGGAATTGTGTTTGTTGGTGCTTCAGTGTCCTGTTTCATCGGTCTGCCCCCAATACAGAATTTGTTCCTCACAGTTAGAACTTCTCTTTGTTATTAGCGTTTATTGAGTTTTCAAATGTAAAATAATCAGGGGGGGTGAGGGAGGGGGGGGGGGGGGGGGTTACCTGAAAACCCTCTAGAGCAGACATGAAAGTAAAACGCAAAACATTCCCGCATTCATTAGAAAACCAGTCAGAACAAGACAATAGACTCATCTCAAAAGGAGGAGACCTCAAGGTGCGCATTACAGGAGCAGGATAACAATGGTGCGGATGGAGTTATGGCTCCAGGCCTTCATCAAAAAATAGGCCCATTATTGTGGCTGCATGATGGAGACAAGATGGCTGACAGAGTCACCACAAATCATGAGAATAAAATTCTTTTTCTAGTTTTGTTACAAATTTATACAAAATGTTATATATTTAGGGAGACATTGGGGCTGAATGTATGATGGAGGGTCCTCCAATCCCTACTGTGATCCCTCCTGCCCAGCTTGCACACACATCAATGATAGGTTTCTATGGGGGATGTGTTGCCGCCTGATGTACCAATATGAGGCAGGATTGCATTGGTTCACGCAGATATCGCCCTTCTGAGATTGCCGTAGCCCATTGTAGAGTAAGGATTACTTACTGCATCGCCTGCGGGTGAATGAGTCAGTGGGGTCAGCTGCCCTCTGGCACCCTGGGGTATGGGTCATTAGGACAACAGTGTCTAGGCCGACCGTTAATTGGCACATTTTTGTCTACACACACATATCCCCCCCCCCCCCGACCTATTTTTAAATTTAAATTTTCATTGTTGAGTTATAAATCCTATCTTGAATATTGCCAGTATACAGTATTAGTGGAGAGAGAGAAAGGTAGGGAGAGAGAGAGGAGGGAGAGAAAAGAGAGGAGAGAAAGGGAAAAAAGGAGAGAGAGGGACAGAGAGAAAAAGGGGGTAGGAAGAGAAAGGGTGAGAAAGAAAGGTAGGGAGGGACATAGATAGATAAACGGAGGGAGAGAGAAAGAAATTGAAGAGAGGGAGGGGGAAAGGGAGGGAGAAAGACAAAGTGAAGGAGAGAGGGAGAGGACTATGGAAAGGGAGATAGAGAGAGAGAAAGGAAGGAAGATAGAGAAATTGAGGGAGAGAAAGGGAGGGAGAGAGTTGAGAGAGATAAAAAGAAAGGAGGGAGAGAAAGAGATAATGGAGGAATGAAGAGAGGGAGGAAAGGGGGAGAAAGAAGGGTAGGGAGGGATAAAGATAGATAAACGGAGGGGGAAAGAGAGAAATTGAAGGAGAGGGAGGGAGAGAGATAGGGAGGAATAAAGAGAAAGGGAAAGAGAGAAAGGTAGGGAGAGAAAGAGAGAGAGAGGAATAGAGAAAGTGAGGGAGAGAGAGAAAGTGAGGGAGAAAAATAAAGGGAGGAAAGAGAGAGAGTGGGATCGCAGAAAGAAAGAGTGGAGAGAGAGTAAGAGAGAAGTGCAGAGAGAGATAAGGAGTGCAGAGAGAGCAAGGACTTCATGGTCACTCCGTGATTAACACCCCCCCCCCCCCCACAACCCCTTCTCTCGAGATTTGCGGACCCCCGTTACACACACACCCCCTGCCCGCAACGCAGGACCACCCATTCAACCTTCCTTCCCGCGATTTGAGACCCTCCCCTTTGGCGAATTGCTGGTGGATGTCTCATCACCATCATCACCACATCTACCGCCGGATCGCCGATCAGCGATGGATCACAGCCGGGTCGGCGGATATATCTGCAGCAATGGCAGCCAGGGCTATCCAGCAATCTCATTAATGACCTTGATCCCTATCTCCGCATAGACATGCAGGGGGGAATTTTCTATTGACGATGGGATGTTGCCCATAGCAACCAATCAGATTCTACTTCATATTTATTTACCACCTTCTAGAAGACATAAGTTAGAAGCTGATTGGTTGCTATGGGCAACATCCCATCTTCAATAGCACTCCCGTCTTAGGAAATGTTCCCTGTTAAGGGCGACATGCATTGGGTCGACCACTGAAGGTCGACAGGGCGTAAGTAGATCAACATGGCTAAGATCGACAGGGTCAGAAGGTCGACACAAGCACTGAGTCGACAATGGAAAGGTTGACATGAGTTTTCCACTTTCTTGAGCCGACATGTGTCGACAGGCGATATTTCTTGCCCTGCGGGTACGGCAGGCGTAATATAGGACATTGCCATGCGGGTACGGCAGCCGTCATATAGGACATCGCCATGCGGGTACGGCAGCCGTCATTTAGGACATCGCCATGCGGGTACGGCAGCCGTCATATAGGACATAGCCATGCGGGTACGGCAGCCGTCATATAGGACATCGCCATGCGGGTACGGCAGCCGTCATATAGGACATCGCCATGCGGGTACGGCAGCCGTCATATAGGACATCGCCATGCGGGTACGGCAGCCGTCATATAGGACATCGCCATGCGGATACGGCAGCCGTCATATAGGACATCGCCATGCGGGTACGGCAGCTGTCATATAGGACATCGCCATGCGGGTACGGCAGCCGTCATATAGGACATCGCCATGCGGGTACGGCAGCCGTCATATAGGACATTGCCATGCGGGTACGGCAGCCGTCATATAGGACATTGCCATGCGGGTACGGCAGCCGTCATATAGGACATTGCCATGCGGGTACGGCAGCCTTCATATAGGACATTGCCATGCGGGTACGGCAGTCGTCATATAGGACATTGCCATGCGGGTACGGCAGCCGTCATATAGGACATTGCCATGCGGGTACGGCAGCCGTCATATAGGACATTGCCATGCGGTTACGGCAGCCGTCATATAGGACATTGCCATGCGGTTACGGCAGCCGTCATATAGGACATTGCCATGCGGGTACGGCAGCCGTCATATAGGACATTGCCATGCGGGTACGGCAGCCGTCATATAGGACATTGCCATGCGGGTACGGCAGGCGTTATATAGGACATTGCCATGCGGGTACAGCAGCCGTCATATAGGACATTGCCATGCGGGTACGGCAGGCGTCATATAGGACATTGCCATGCGGGTACGGCAGCCGTTATATAGGACATTGCCATGCGGGTACGGCAGCCGTCATATAGGACATTGCCATGCGGGTACGGCAGGCGTTATATAGGACATTGCCATGCGGGTGCGGCAGCCGTCATATAGGACATTGCCATGCGGGTACGGCAGCCGTCATATAGGACATTGCCATGCGGGTACGGCAGCCGTCATATAGGACATCGCCATGCGGGTACGGCAGCCGTCATATAGGACATCGCCATGCGGGTACGGCAGCCGTCATATAGGACATCGCCTTGCGGGTACGGCAGCCGTCATATAGGACATTGCCATGCGGGTACGGCAGCCGTCATATAGGACATCGCCATGCGGGTACGGCAGCCGTCATATAGGACATTGCCATGCGGGTACGGCAGGCGTCATATAGGACATTGCCATGCGGGTACGGCAGCCGTCATATAGGACATTGCCATGCGGGTACGGCAGCCGTCATATAGGACATCGCCTTGCGGGTACGGCAGCCGTCATATAGGACATCGCCATGCGGGTACGGCAGCCGTCATATAGGACATCGCCATGCGGGTACGGCAGCCGTCATATAGGACATCGCCATGCGGGTACGGCAGCCGTCATATAGGACATTGCCATGCGGGTACGGCAGCCGTTATATAGGACATTGCCATGCGGGTATGGCAGCCGTCATATAGGACATTTCCATGCGTCTACGGCAGCCGGCTGCTCAGTGTGACTTGCCGATCTCAAAAGAAAGTTGTGTGGTGCGCAGTTATCGGCAGCTAGAAGGGGGTGGTCAGTCCCCAAAAAACAATGAACAAGAAAAGATCTTGACCTTACATCACATTAACAGGTGCAGAGGCGGAACAAGCGAGTTGTGGGCCCAGGTGCAAAAATATGCTTTGGGCCCCCCACACACATTCAAAATGGGTACAGTGTGCGCCAAAGATGGTCTGCAGTGTGTGTGTGTGGTTAGGGTTATAGGCTGCGGGGTGTGTGTGTATGGTTAGGGTTATAGGCTGTGGGGTGTGTGGTTAGGGTTATAGGCTGCGGGTGTGTATGGTTAGGGTTATAGGCTGTGGGGTGTGTGTGTGGTTAGGGTTATAGGCTGCTGGGTGTGTGTATGGTTAGGGTTATAGGCTACGGGGAGTGTGTATGGTTAGGGTTATAGGCTGCAGGGTGTGTGTGTATGGTTAGGGTTATAGGCTGCGGGGTATGTGTGTATGGTTAGGGTTATAGGCTGCGGGGTGTGTGTGTATGGTTAATGTTATAGGCTGCGGGGTGTGTGTGTATGGTTAGGGTTATAGGCTGCGGGGTGTGTGTATGGTTAGGGTTATAGGCTGCGGGGAGTGTGTGTGTGGTTTGGGTTATAGGCTGTGGAGTGTGTGTGGTTAGGGTTATAGGCTGCAGTGTGTGTGTGTATGGTTAGGGTTATAGGCTGCAGTGTGTGTGTGTGTATGGTTAGGGTTATAGGCTGTGGGGTGTGTGGTTAGGGTTATAGGCTGCAGTGTGTGTGTGTGTGTATGGTTAGTGTTATAGGCTGTGGGGTGTGTGGTTAGGGTTATAGGCTGCAGGGTGTGTGTGTATGGTTAGGGTTATAGGCTGCGGGGTGTGTGTGTGGTTAGGGTTATAGGCTGTGGGGTGTGTGTGTGTGTGTATGGTTAGGGTTATAGGCTGCAGGGTGTGTGTGTATGGTTAGGGTTATAGGCTGCGGGGTGTGTGTATGGTTAGGGTTATAGGCTGCGGGGTGTGTGTATGGTTAGGGTTATAGGCTGCGGGGTGTGTGTAGTTACGGCTATAGACTGCAGTGTGTGTATGTGTATGGTTAGGGTTATAGGCTGCGAGGTGTGTGTATGGTTAGGGTTATAGGCTGCGGGGTGTGTGTATGGTTAGGGTTATAGGCTGCGGGGTGTGTGTATGGTTAGGGTTATAGGCTGCGGGGTGTGTGTATGGTTAGGGTTATAGGCTGCGGTGTGTGTGTATGGTTAGGGTTATAGGCTGCGAGGTGTGTGTATGGTTAGGGTTATAGGCTGCGGGGTGTGTGTATGGTTAGGGTTATAGGCTGCGGGGTGTGTGTATGGTTAGGGTTATAGGCTGCGGGGTGTGTGTATGGTTAGGGTTATAGGCTGCGGGGTGTGTGTATGGTTAGGGTTATAGGCTGCGGGGTGTGTGTAGTTACGGCTATAGACTGCAGTGTGTGTATGTGTATGGTTAGGGTTATAGGCTGCGAGGTGTGTGTGGTTAGGGATATAGGTTGCGTGTGTGTGTGTGGGGGGGTAATGGTTATAGTCTGCGGGTGTTTGTATATGGTAAGGGTTATAGTCTGCGGGTGTGTGTATATGGTAAGGGTTATAGACTGCGGGGTATGTGCCTGTGTGGTTCGTATTATACTGTAGGCTGCACGGGGGTGTATAGTTAGGCTGCAGAGGGGAGTGTATGGTTAGGTTTAGGCTGTGGGGAGGGGGATGGGTGGGGTTAGGCTGCAGGTGGGTGGTGAATGGTTGGGCTGTGGGGGGGTGTATAGATAGGGTTAGGCTACTGGGGAGTATATAATTAATGTTAGGCTGCAGGGGAGGGGGGTGTATGGTTAGAGTTAGGCTGGGATGGTTAGGGTTTGTGTCCCCATTATATTTTTAAAGGCTTTTTTTGTGTTTATATATTTTTTTGTGCCCCCTCCCTTATATTTTAAAATGTTTCTGTGCCTCCAGACCCCATTTTTTGTTATTTTATTTTAAGAAGTTTTATGCGCCCCTTCCCCTCCTCCTTATAATGTGAGATGTTTCAGCCGTGGCCCCCAACTCCCCTTAAAATAACTTACCTATGGCAGCGGCTGCCATTGTTGCTTTCCCTGTCGCTCCTCTTCGAGTCTTGTTCTGTGGTGGTCAGCCTCAGAGCAGACGGGATTCTACTTCCTGTCTGAGCCCTGACTCCGAGACTGTGTGAGAGCAGCAACAGGCAGCCTTGCGATTGGCTGCTTGTTGCTAGGGCTACCAACATAGACACAGTCCAGATTGTCATCGACGGACCGCATTGGATGCAGAGGTACACACACTAGCGCTGCTGCCGCTGCCTCTGCATCCATGGGTGTCCGACATGCACCTGCCGCCCGGCCGCGTACACCCACCCCCAAACCCCCCCCCTCCCCGCCCGCGGACATACGCGGCAGCGCCGCACATATAAAATAACAGAAAGTACTTTCTTAATGCCGGGCGGACGGTGGCACCGGGCCCCTTGAATCCCTTGGGCCCCGGTGCACTGCACCGTCTGCACCGGCGGTAGTTCCGCCCCTGAACAGGTGAGATCAGCAAGTCAAGAAAAGATCTGCCAGCGCTGGCTGTAAACGGTTCTCTTAGAAAATTAGGTACTCTTTACCTAGAAGGGCGCCCACGATTTTGATCGTGGGCATTGTTAGTAAAAAATCGCGGGTATCGCATGCACTAAAAATTCCGGAGCGATGCGACCGACGCGATGCCCGCGATTTCACAATGTTAAATGTCCCAATTGACCCGATTTTCCTGTTCAATGTCTCAATTGACCCGATTTTTCCATAGGAAACAATGTTAAATGGCCCACAGAGGCCAAATAGGCACCCTGAAGTGTGAAATGGCCCCCACAATTGTTAACGCCACCCCACGATCAACGTGAACCCGAAGCGTGGCGAGCGCAGCGAGCCCGCGAGGGGCGGCGGTACGCGTCCTACGACCTTTTCATACCCCCACTATCCACGTCGGCGTGGAGTTGAGAATAGAAAGTGTGGCTTGCCCGAAGCGTGGCGAGCGGACGCAGACAGCTGTGAAGCCCGCGAGGGGACGCATATACCTGTGAAGGTGTCCGCGTCCGCTCGCCACGCTTCGGGCTCGGTGGCTCGCTGCGCTCGCCACACTTTCTATTCTCAACTCCACGCCGACGTGGATAGTGGGGGTATGAAAAGGTCGTAGGACGCGTACCGCCGCCGCTCGCCACGCTTCGGGTTGACGTTGATCGTGGGGTGGCGTTAACAATTGTGGGGGCCATTTCACACTTCAGGGTGCCTATTTGGCCTCTGTGGCCCATTTAACATTGTTTCCTATGGAAAAATCGGGTCAATTGAGACATTGAACAGGAAAATTGGGTCAATTGGGACATTTAACATTGTTCCCTATGGGAAATCGCGGGCATCACGTCGGTCGCATCGCACCCCATTTTTTAGTGCATGCGATGGCCGCGATGGGCGCCCTTCTAGGTAAAGAGTACCGAAAATTATTTATTACCTCAAATAATATAAAATGGAAAAAAAACAATATAATATAATTAAGACAATGCAAACACAAAATATGAAAATTAAAAAAAAACAACTATCGATTAATCGCATCAGCAATATCAAGGGTGGTATATTCAATAAAAAAAAGATTTTTAGTTGAATTGAGTCATTAATATAAAAACTGGGTAAAGATTTTTGCATATTACCATTGATACAGTCTCCGTGTATTTTAAGGAGCACTTGCTCCTGAGGAAGCCGGAGGTTACAAATTGTCCGGGGAAACACATTGAGCTTTTTAAATCCATTGCTATACTGGGACTCTATCATCCACCATTGAACTGCATTTGCAAGTATCTTTATTGGACACCTGAAAACCTAGATCGCCATTTTCATAACAGTGGCGTAACTATCGTCCCGCAGCCCCCGCGGTGGCGGGGAGGCGCTGAGGGTATGTGGGCGCCGGGGGGGCTGCGGGACGATAGTTACTCACTGTTTGCCTTCTGCCGCGGCGCCGGTGGTTTTATTTGCAGTGCACCGGGTCCCAGCTCTCCCGAGTCCCGGCAGCCGCAGCGCTGTTCTAATACAAAAAGGTGACACTTGGAAAATGGCTGCCCCCATACCGCAGACAGTTTTTCGTCTGCAGTATAAGGGCAGCCATTTTCCAAGCTTTTTCATTAGCAGCAGTAACGGGAGAGCCGCCCGGGACCCGGCGCAGACGGATGCGGCCACGCCGGCCAGAGGTAACACACACACACACATACACACAAACACGTCACACATACATACAAACACACACACACAGAAACACAACCCCCGACCCCCCCCCCCCCCCCCCCACCGTACCCCGGCTCCACGCCATTTTTTTTATTACCGGGGGGCGCCTCCTGCATTGTCGGCAGGGGGGCGCAGAAAATCTAGTTACGCCGCTGATTGGTAAAGTGGTCTAACAGACATCTAGGATACCTAGTCCGATCCCTAAGGACCCACACCAGAGGACAAGTGGCTGCCATCAGGATACCTAAATACAAAGATACTTTGAGCAGATGAATCATCTTTACACAGCAACTAAAGGAAACTCTATGGCCGGTTTCACCGTGCCGCACACATTAGTTGTGAATGGACACCATTGTGTCCATTCACACGGAACGACCACGGCCGGATCCCGTCACTGGAAGGGACGGCTGCCGGGCTGTGGCCATCCCCTCCGTGATAAACTAACGTGTGCGGCACAGCTCCCTGGCCGTGCGGGATTTTACCGTCCGGCAGGAGCCGGAGTGTGTGAAACCGGCCTATTGCCTTAACTAAAGCTGCTTAAAATACACGGAGACTGTATCAATGGTAATATGCAAAAGTCATTACCCAGTTTTTATATTCATGAGTGACTCATTAAAATCTTTTCTTATTGAATATACCACCCTTGATATCGCTCATGCGATTCATCGAGTTTTTTTTTTATATATATATATTTTGTGTTTGCATTGTCTTAGTTATATTATATTGTATTTTCCATTTTATATTATTTGAGGTAATAAATTATTTTCTAAGAGAACCGTCTAAAATTTACTGTTTACAGCCAGCGCTGGCAGATCTTTGCTTGAATTGCTGATCTCACCTGTTGATGTGATGTAAGGTAAGCTGTGTTACCAGGTCATAAGGGAGGGAGAGGGGAGGTTCCCAGGTACCGGGCTGCCAGATTCAGCTGGAAAAAAACCAGTTCAAGTTTTACTTTGTCCAGCTCAACCACTGAGGGGAGGGGAAGGGACAGGTGAGTGAGGAGGGGAGGGGAGCACAGACAGGTGAGTGAGGAGGGGAGGGGAGCAAGGACAGGTGAGTGAGGAGAGTGCTATAGTAAGCTGGTCATTCTCAGCAGAGTGATGAGCTCGACACTGTCCTGGGATACTTACAAGAAGCAGATCTGCTGCTAAAAGAAAAAGAAGACACTCAAGTAATTAACACAAGGTCCCAGACCCAGCGCAGCACCAGGAGATCAGGTTTGTCACTTGTGTCAGATGAACCTGTAGTAGATCATTCGGTAGCGGTGAGGGGGGAGGTGTCCCGTCTCGCACAGGGTTTATTTCCATTTGATACCTGAGAATGGTTTAAAAAAAAAAAGCCCCCTCTACCTGTATACTCAGGGTCATATCTCCTAATGTACGGGTTCTCAACTACAGTCTCCAAGCACCCCCAGCAGGATTTTGGACTCTGTGGAAGCAGGTGGGATAATTACTGACTCAGCCATAGATTAGCTCACCTGTGCAATTTTGCTTAAAAATGAGTGCAGAAAACATGACCTGCTTGAGGACGGGAGTTGAGAACCACAGACTTAATGGATTGCAGTCTGATTCTGCAGAAGGGAATAAATAATTACATGGAGAACTGGGTTAGGGGAACCGATGGGAATGGTAAGGGCAAACATTCCAAAATTGAGCCAATAACAATATATATATATATATATATATATATATATATATATATATTTTGTGTGATCTCTGTGTTTCTAAGTGCCCAATTCAGACCTGCTCAGCGAGCAGGTCAGCCTTGCCCCGCTAATCACACAGTTGCCCCGCTGCCCAGATCCCCCTGCTATGCTGGCAGTGGATGTGTACGCTTACTTATCCACTCGCATGCGCACGCACAGAGGAAAAATCATTTGATACTCACCATCGGTTAAGCCAGGACTTTTCAGATGAATGCTTTTGGACGAATTGGGGGCGGGCGCTGACGTCACCCGCCCGTGCTGAGCAGGTAGGGGCATGCCTGCGTTTGGTGGGGTCTGCAAGCATTTCTATGGATGCACCCACCATTTTTGTGAAATGACGGGTGCCCATCCCCAAACGCCCCCCGTGTGTCAATCAGGCAGCGAGCTCCCGCACGAATGAAAATACTTAGCGTTAGGAAATAGCTGGTGCTTTATATTTACTGGAACTGGAGAAATTCTGTCCTGAGCGATGGCTGCAAGATGTCGGCGTTCCAACTGTTTTGCTGGCAACTCATGACCAGCGCAGTCACAGCGTTATTACCCAGAGGTGCACAGAGATCCTGGGATATTGCTCAGAATAGTTTCCTGATGATCACCGGATGTGACAGCGCCACCGATCTGGGATGCGGTCATTTGGTCTACAGCATGATGGTCGACAGTCATTAGGTCGACAAAGGAAAAGGTCAACATGGTTCTAGGTTGAAAGGTCGTTAGTTCAACAGGTCATTAGTTCGACATTGTCTAGGTCGACAGTCAAAAAGTCGACATGGGGTTATTCACTGCTTTTTGTGCCAACATGTGCCGACAGGTGGTATTTCATGCCCTACCATCCACTAGGGCATGGCGGGAGAATAAAATAGTGTGCCCGATGTTTAGCAAGTGATGCAAGGGGATGCGGTGCACTTTAAACTGTGTCCATGTCGACTGTGTTGACATTCAGGTAAAAACAGTGAAAACCCCCATGTTGACCTTTTGACTGTTGACCTAAACTTTATCGAACTAACGACCTGTCGAACTAATGACCTTTCCACCAGGACCATGTCGACCTTTTCCCATGTCAACCTAATGGTGTTGACCTAATGATCCCAATCCACAGATCTTTTTTATTATTATTATTTTTTTTTGCACATAGCAAGGAATGGCATAAATTTTTTTTTTTAAATAAATATATATAATATATACTGTATATACTGTATATATATTTATGCCATTCCTTATTTTTATGCAGAATTCACATCATTAGTAGTTGTTAACGTCATTGCTGAAGCTATTGTAGACGGTGGTTTGTACACATATAAACATCACATGTACGTTATAGATCTATAATGTATGCACTCCCGGAATGCTGACACACCGCTTGTGCGTGTGAGTGCTGCTGATTGGCTGGCTGCCCTCAGGAACTCTCTCCATTTTGCTAATGAAAGTTCTGAGCGCGTATGAATCATTTTCGTTTCCAGAATACATTGTTTGTTTGAAACATGGTTCCAAAGAGTTTATTTGTATTGAGTTGAGTAGTGGTTAGTATTGCTGTCAAGAGTTACATTCTGGTGATGGATAAAAGGGTCGACGGTGTCTAGGTACAGTCCACAGGTCGAAATCAAAACGTTGACATTGACAAAAGTTTGATACCTCCCAACTGTCACGATTTTTTTTTTTTTTTTTTTTTTGCTGACTGGGACAGTCATGTCCCATGATGGTTAGTAGGGGAATACCAATGCAGAAAACTGGTGGCCACGAGTGGGATGAGGGACTCATCCCACTTGTGGCCACCAGTTTTCTGCATTGGTATTCCCCTACTAACCATTGCTCTGCTAAGCATCTATTCACAGAGGTAGAGGGATGCGAGGAGTGCTGGCCATGCCCCCACAGGTCATAGGTCATGACCCCTGACTGCGAGGCCAAGCCCCCTATTTCCATATGTTCCTCCTTAACTTGCTGCATGTTTGGGAGGTATGGATTGACACATTAAAAAATCAACACCACCAATTAGTGTTTCGCGTCCCCTCCCAGGGCTCGCCGCACTCGCCATGCTTCGGGCCAGGGGCTCCACTGCACTCATCACTCTTTACCATTCCCACTTCCATGTACAGTAGATGGTAAAGTTTGAAAAAGTAAAAAAAAATATTGAAAAACTTTTTCATGTGTCAACACTTTGTCAATGATGACTTTTTGGTGTCGACCTATTGACTGTTGACTTTAGACATTGTCAACCTATCATCCAGATACCTTCCAGTCTCACCCATGGCCCTACCCGTGTGGAGTTTGTATGTGTGTGTGTGTGTGTGTGTGTGTGTATGGGTTTCCTCATGTGGCTCCAGTTTCATCCTACACACTACAATCAGAACTGGCTGGTGATAGACCCTAGTGTGCACAGGCTTATATGTTAGGTTCCCTACATATAGCCCCGTACACACCAGGGGCAGGTGTGCTAAGCCTGGAGGCAGTTTGCAGGAAGCTTGGCTGCTTTTCTCAAGATTGAAGCCAGTGGGTAACACAACCCCTTCTCTAGTGTTCGCCAACTTTGTAAACCCATGCAGTTCCACTTCCCTGCCCGGGGTGTCGCTGTCTGCTGTGGTGTTTCTAGCACAGGTCTGGTTGGCATATCAGTGCTGATATACAGACCACACTGTGCTAAAAGCACTACAGCAGACAGTGACACCCTAGGCAGGGAAGAGGAACTGCAGTTGGTGGGTGCTCGAATGAACACTACTTCTCTGAGATGGCGCGCACGTCATCCAAAGCATCTAAAGTCATGTGTCATGAACCCGGATGTACCCATGCCACAAAGGACAGCTCGGTACTTGTGTATTATAGCGGCGCCCCCGATTCCCATCGCGCAATGTTTTAATCGCATCGCATGCCATGCACCCGATGGCATGCGATGCGATGCGATTTTTGCCCCCTATACGATGAAAGATTGTATAAGCACCCTAAAGGGTGCTTTTAAGCACCGTAATGGGTGCTTACAATGTTAAATGCACCCCCACGCCACCCCCCCACCCCCCCACTATAAACGTGAACCCGAAGCGTGGCGAGCGCAGCGGTACGCGTCCTCCGACCTTTTCATACCCCCACTATCCACGTCGGCGTGGAGTTGAGAACAGAAAGTGTGGCGAGCGCACCGAGCCCGAAGCGTGGCGAGCGGACGCGGATACCTTCACAGGTATTGGAGTCCCCTCGCGGCCTTCACAGGTATCCGCGTCCCCTCACGGGGCTCGCCACGCTTCGGGCTCGGTGGCTCGCTGCGTTTGCCACATTTTCTATTCTCAACTCCACGCCGACATGGATAGTGGGGGTATGAAAAGGTCGGAGGACGCGTACCGCCGCCCCTCGCGGGCTTGCTGCTCTCGCCACGCTTCGGGTTCACGTTTATAGTGGGGGGGTGGCGGGGGGTGCATTTAACATTGTAAGCACCCATTAGGGTACAATGTTTCATCGCATCGCATTGTATGGCATTGTATGTGTATATATACATTATATATATATATATATATATGTGTGTGTGTGTGTGTGTGTGTGTGTGTATGTACATGCACACACACAATTTGTAATGCTTCCTGTATGTTTGTTCCATTACCCCTTCACCCCTCCTTTGTCTATGGGTGCCCTCACGGAATAAATAAATAATTGGCAGAGGTTTTGCCTAGGGTGCCAAGGACCCTTGCACCAAGTTCATAATTTTGCATTTTTTAGAATTAAGCTGTAGCTACCACATCCCTGGCCATTCCTCTAGTCTATCTAGTGCATCAATCATTTGCTTTCTATTGCATACATTTGAGTCACCTGCAAAAAGGCATACTTTGCCTTTAATCATACTTAACTGCTTTTGAAAACTAGTTTCAGGGAGATTATAGTGGGAAATAGAATTAAGCAAAGCACCCCCATTAAGGGGGCGTGTCATGCTCCACCCAAAGGGCGTGTCTAGTTCCATATATGGAGAGATTGTGAAAAGAGATTGTGAACCTGGCACCTAGAAGTGTGGGTGTGTACTGCGACATCTGAGAGGAATCTTTTTAAATGACATATATACAAATGTAGATGAGCCCCAAAGCAGTTTTACTGCTTTCACATCGCAAAACCTGCTCTAACCCAGTATTTAAAAACCTTTCTTTAAACGGGTCTGAGCAAGTTAAAACCCTTTCACATGGCCAGTTGTAACCAGTATATTACTGATTCATTACTGGGTTGGTACCTTTCACACTGAACCCGTTTCACCCATAGAAAACAGTGGATGTCTTTTGTAATGGACTTTATGGCTCACATGTTTGTATTATAGCTAAAAATGAGCCTGTTTGTCGATGTTTATGTACTGGACCAATTACAAATGTTTTTATGTATATATTAGAGAATCCTTTATAGTGCCAGTGATTTGCCTGGCAATGTCTGCCTCCCCTCTTATCTAAGCATCTCCCTCCCTCCCCACCTCTCCTCATCAGTCCATGTTGCTCTAACCATATGCTCTGTAGCGTAGAAATATGCCAGCAATGTTTCTCCACTACTTCCAATCCTATTTCTCTGGTTTCCTGATTTAGGATTGTGACATCAGGCAGGGAGACAGCCTATCACCTTCTGTTGCACTGTCATGTGTTCAAAATACTGGGTCTGAGGCCCCCCCTGCACACTAAGTCCTGCCTGCATTTGCATGGGAATACCCAGTGTTATGGGGATGCCCATAAAATTCTGGTCTTTCCCATGTCCCATAGTAGCCACCACCCCTATCCGCCCCTCTCCCTCCTTTATAGTGTAAATTGCCAAGGCCGTTTGCAGTTGTGGTCTGCACATGCGCAAACCCCGACCATCAGGGTAGGGGACAATTTCAGTTATTTCTGAATGAACCAGGCCCCTAGTTCCTTGCTTCTTCCTTGCTTCCACTTTTGTACAGTGGAACTACATGCAGTATTTTCCAGTCATGAGGTATTGTACATGTATCTAGTGACTGGTTGAATAATTCCGTTAATTAGCTCTTTTAGTATCCTTAGATAAATCAATGGGGCCAGATGGGATACATGCACTTTGAGTTCTGTTCTGGAACTTCTCCTCCTGTAAATGTACGTTCATCTACCTTATTTTTACAAATGTCCTTGAAACTTAACTGTAATCCCTTCTTGTGTAGTGAATACTGAGAAAAAAATAGATAATTTAGATGCTCTGCTATTGCCTTGTTCCCCTACTCCAACCTCTCACTCTAGGGCCCATTATATTATGGATCGTATATACAAAGTGACCTGGGCCGGATCTTATTGTAATATGCGATCCTAACGGGCAGATGTATGTCACTGCAGACGCAGGGACAGGTGCTCCAAATGGATCCCGTCTCAGCAATCTGCTGTGCCGGGGAGTCTGCTCATGCTCGGTTATCGCTGACCCGCGCTGACCGCACTGCTCCACCAGCAGTGCGGTCTATAGCCCATAGGCTACATTGGGCTACCGCCCTCTCAGAATGGCGGTAGCCCCGGCATGTTGATACATCCCCCATAGATGCAGCCGCAAGCGGTGCAGGAGGGATCGGAGCCCCTCTCTGTCTTCTTATTATTCCTTCATTTGATTTTTCTCCTTTCACTTCTACAATTACAAAAAGTCTTGCGCCCTTTATCTACTGACTGGGTCATTTTCTCTTCCACTTCTGCCTCCCCCTAAGCTCTGTGGGTGCCGAATGGGGTCCGACGTCAGGATCCCGACTGTTTAAACGTCAACAGACGGGTTCCCAACGGTCACCGACTATTCTCCCTCGTGGGGGTCCACGACCCCCATAGAGGGAGAATAAAATAGGTGGTGAGCGTAACGAACCACCGTGCTCGCAAGGGGCTTTGTTGCACTCGCCATGCTGTCTGAGTCCGGCCAGTCGGGATCCCGACGTCGGCAAATGACTGTCGGAACCCTATACCACACCCAGCTCTGTACAGCACAGCTAAATAGGTAAAACAATAATAACCCTCACAGGACATTATGAAACCATTCTGGTTGCTGGCCAGGTCTGCAGTACTGACAAACTACCAGCAAGGTTTCGTGATTCTCTCCTACTCATTTCTGAGCCTCTGCACCTCTCACCTGTGCAGCAGACTTGTACCTGGGGAATGGGGTCTACCTTTATGAGGTGACCTGGACATGGGCAGTGGGCCCACAATTATGCAAGAGCCTCACTGTTACTCAACAGTAAAATGCAGAATTTATTACACTCATTCTGATCATATATATGTCCATTTGTGTGTCTGCAAAACACTGCCATCTGTTGGCAGCGAGTGAAACTACATTTCTTTCTCTCACACGTGCACAAACACAGAGGCAATCACAGGGTAGCAGACTAGCTTTCCAAGCATTTGCTTTGATCAGGCTTACTAGTTTGTAATGTTTGGTGTGTGCACCTGTATCCATTTGTGTGTGTGTGGCACTACAAGTATCAGGATAGAAGCACCTCTCATTATGCTTGGAGTCAGAGGGGCCAGTAAGGTTCCAGGGATTCTGCCGAGCTCATTTCTGGCCCTTGGTGCCTCTCACCCTCCGGGTAGGACACTCTGTATAGGAACACAATGGGGTATTTGTCAGATCTCCCTGCGAGATAAGTCAGCCAGAGTTTTGGTTCGCTGATCCTGGGAATTTTCCCCGTCTTATCTGTATAGTTCATCGTCTGCCTCTACAAATAATGAAACCTATATTTTCCTGAGGAGATACTGTCTCTGGTTACGGAGTTTTACTGACCGGTTATTTCATGATCTGTAATATACTGTGAGAATGATTAAATAATGCAGTGTATGTAGGGAACGATGCGCATGTGCATAAAAATATATAAAATCTTTGTGTGTGGCAATCAAGAGATTGCAGCAGGTATTGTAGATACCTTCATACATGTGGGGGGGGGGCTAATATTTTCAGCTAACCCCCTAAAAACACCCGTTCTAGTCGCAAATATACTTTGATAAATGGGCCCCTTCGGGTGCTAAAAAGCAGCCGTGATATGTGCTGACGGCTGAACATCCGATTTATCATATGCTGACCAGTGTCGGGGTGTGGATCGTTTGGTCGGCAGAGTCTAGGTCCGTGTTTTTCAACCACTGTGCCGTGGCACATGAGTGTGCCTTGAGCTGTTCCCTAGTGTGCCCCCAGATCTAGAGATGCCCAAACCAGTTTACAGCCACCACCAGTCCAACTGTTATTTACTGGTCTCTTCTTTTAAGATTAATGCTGCATAATGGAAGCCCTGGCTTCACTTCTAATTTGTAAAATAGAAATATGAAAGAGATATACAGTATTTCAATGACCAGGGTTGTGGTGGCGAGGTAAAAGTCAGTGCCGTGGTATCCGATCGTACGGCAGTGTCAGTACCGTAGTATCCGATCGTACGGCAGTGTCAGTGCCGTGGTATCCGATCGTACGGCCTTGTCAGTGCCGTGGTATCCGATCGTACGGCAGTGTCAGTGCCGTGGTATCCGATCGTACGGCAGTGTCAGTGCCGTGGTATCCGATCGTACGGCAGTGTCAGTGGCGTGGTATCCGATCGTACGGCCTTGTCAGTGCCGTGGTATCCGATCGTACGGCAGTGTCAGTGCCGTGGTATCCGATCGTACGGCAGTGTCAGTGCCGTGGTATCCGATCGTACGGCAGTGTCAGTGCCGTGGTATCCGATCGTACGGCAGTGTCAGTGCCGTGGTATCCGATCGTACGGCAGTGTCAGGGCCGTGGTATCCGATCGTACGGCAGTGTCAGGGCCGTGGTATCCGATCGTACGGCAGTGTCAGGGCCGTGGTATCCGATCGTACGGCAGTGTCAGGGCCGTGGTATCCGATCGTACGGCAGTGTCAGGGCCGTGGTATCCGATCGTACGGCAGTGTCAGGGCCGTGGTATCCGATCGTACGGCAGTGTCAGTGCCGTGGTATCCGATCGTACGGCAGTGTCAGTGCCGAGGTATCCGATCGTACGGCAGTGTCAGGGCCGTGGTATCCGATCGTACGGCAGTGTCAGGGCCGTGGTATCCGATCGTACGGCAGTGTCAGGGCCGAGGTATCGGATCGTACGGCAGTGTCAGTGCCGTGGTATCCGATTGTACGGCAGTGACAGGGCCGTGGTATCCGATCGTACGGCAGTGTCAGGGCCGTGGTATCCGATCGTACGGCAGTGTCAGGGCCGTGGTATCCGGTCGTACGGCAGTGTCAGGGCCGTGGTATCCGATCGTACGGCAGTGTCAGGGCCGTGGTATCCGATCGTACGGCAGTGTCAGGGCCGTGGTATCCGATCGTACGGCAGTGTCAGGGCAGTGGTATCCGATCGTACGGCAGTGTCAGGGCCGTGGTATCCGATCGTACGGCAGTGTCAGGGCCGTGGTATCCGATCGTACGGCAGTGTCAGGGCCGTGGTATCCGATCGTACGGCAGTGTCAGGGCCGTGGTATCCGATCGTACGGCAGTGTCAGGGCCGTGGTATCCGATCGTACGGCAGTGTCAGGGCCGTGGTATCCGATCGTACGGCAGTGTCAGGGCCGTGGTATCCGATCGTACGGCAGTGTCAGGGCCGTGGTATCCGATCGTACGGCAGTGTCAGGGCCGTGGTATCTGATCGTACGGCAGTGTCAGGGCCGTGGTATCTGATCGTACGGCAGTGTCAGGGCCGTGGTATCCGATCGTACGGCAGTGTCAGGGCTGTGGTATCCGATCGTACGGGAGTGTCAGGGCCGTGGTATCCGATCGTACGGGAGTGTCAGGGCCGTGGTATCCGATCGTACGGCAGTGTCAGGGCCGTGGTATCCGATCGTACGGCAGTGTCAGGGCCGAGGTATCCGATCGTACGGCAGTGTCAGGGCCGTGGTATCCGATCGTTCGGCAGTGTCAGTGCCGAGGTATCCGATCGTACGGCAGTGTCAGGGCCGTGGTATCCGATCGTACGGCAGTGTCAGGGCCGTGGTATCCGATCGTACGGCAGTGTCAGGGCCGTGGTATCCGATCGTACGGCAGTGTCAGGGCCGTGGTATCCGATCGTACGGCAGTGTCAGGGCCGTGGTATCTGATCGTACGGCAGTGTCAGGGCCGTGGTATCCGATCGTACGGCAGTGTCAGGGCCGTGGTATCTGATCGTATGGCAGTGTCAGGGCCGTGGTATCTGATCGTACGGCAGTGTCAGGGCCGTGGTATCTGATAGTACGGCAGTGTCAGTGCCGTGGTATCCGATCGCACGGCAGCGTCAGTGCCGTGGTATCCGATCGTACGGCAGTGTCAGTGCCGAGGTATCCGATCGTACGGCAGCGTCAGTGCCGTGGTATCCGATCGTACGGCAGCGTCAGTGCCGTGGGGTTCCACCTCTCTGCTCATTGCTGTGTTGTGAGGCGGCTTGGTTGGCAGTGTGAGGCGTGAAATCCTACCGCATGCACCTTGATCATAAATACTGGAATCTATTACAAGGAAGGAGAACGGATAACACAGTTAATCTATTTGTAAACATGCTGCCTATTATTTCATTCCGAGAACTGCTCAATATATCATTATCAAGTATCCACCGTGTAACCCAACTGGTTAGTGCTTCAGTATAAAGCATTGTACACTACAAAAAGACATAGAGAGAGAGAGGCACACACACACATGCACATGGTCCTATTTATCAATAGGGAAAAAACCACAGAAACAAAACCAGGCGCCTCCAGTCAATTTCTTCCAATCTTCTGCTCTCTCAAATACTCCAATAGCTGGGACACTGTATCAAGAATTGCACACCACCAGAAAAATGTAGAGTAAATGAGATGCAACTGAAATATATAAGGTCACAAAAAAAAGTGTAAATAAAATCACCCCTATAGTATACTACTGGCACGTTTATCACAACCGGCACCTCTGTTCACCTAACACCATTTTATTTTTTGGAAAATACCCTGATAATGTGATGAGCGTGTACTGTTGCATTTGAGTATTCTCCCCCCTACCCCCCCCCCCCCCCGCGCTTACCTGGTGCTCTGTAGAATCAGGATAGTCCAAAAATCTTAGTGTTAGCAGATGATAGTTAATCATAGTTATGCTTCATTCTTTCCTGAACTTGCTGTTTCATTAACCACCTTCAACAATATTAAAATGTTACTGTAGCCCATTGTCAGACCCCATTACTGTACTCCCTGTTCACCTATGTAACACTGACATAGACATGCCTTGTTCATAATCTCCTATATATTTGGCTACATCTGTCACTCAAAGTGGGTGTCTGTGTCTATAACGCTCTGTTCCTGGACTTTCCTCTTAATGTGTGATTGCCTTCATCTGTGCTGAACACCTTTCTGAGAAATTAACCTGTTTAAAACAGGTGATGGCAATCATACATTAAGGGGAAGTCTAGAAACAGAGCATTGTGTCCCTCCTGGAGAGGGTCATGTTGGGAGGTATGTGACAGAGAACCAGCCCAGTGAGCCCACAGACAGTGCCAGACACCCACTGACTTCCCATGTTGCCCAGCACTGCTACTCCACAGCCACCAGGTGAGCGCCCCCCTCCCGCGATTTGCGGCAAACCCCCCCCCGCGCCCCCCCCCTCCCGCGATTCGCGGCAAAAACACCCGCTCCCCCGCGACCCCCCCTACCGCGATTCGCAGGAAAAAAAACACCCCCGTGACCCCCCCTCCCGCGATTCGCTGCAAAAAGAACCCCCCCACGACCCCTCCCGCAATTCGCGGCATAACCACCACCCCGCGACCCCCCCTCCCGCGAATCGCGGCAAACCCTCCCCCGTGACCCCCCCCGATTCGCGGAAAAAACACCCCCCCGCGACCTCCCTTCCGCGATTCGCGGCAAAAAGACCCCCCCCTTGCACGATTGGCGGCACCCCCCCTGCGACCCCCCTCCCGCGATTTGCGGCACCCCCCCCCCCCCCCCCCTGCAATTCGCAGCAGCCCCAGGATTAAATGGCACATGCAAAACACTGACATGGCTATGGTCGACAATGAAAAAGGTTGACATGAGTTTTTGAAGATTTATTTTTAATTTTTTTAATTTTTTCATATTCATTGTCATGTGTCGACATGGACACCAATGAAGTGGCACACTTATGTCAACATTTACATGTGTTGACCTTTCTGTGTTGATTTTTTCTTGTGGCGATTAGCGTCACACCCCCCCGCAACCCCCCCTCCCGCGATTCGCGGCACCCCCCGTGACCCCCCACCTCCCGCAATTCGCGGCAACCCCCCACCAGAACCCCTGTGAACCCCGCCCTCCCGCGATTCGCGGCACCCACCCCGCGACCCCCCCCCCGCAATTCGCGGCACCCCCCCCCCCCCCGTGATTCGCGGCAGCTCCAGAATTAAATTGCACATGGAAAACACTGACATGGCTATGGTCGACAATGAAAAAGGTTGACATGAGTTTTTGAAGCTTTTTTGTCATTTTTTGAATAATTTCATATTCATTCTCACGTGTCGACATGGACACCAATGAAGTGCCACACTTATGTCAACATTTACATGTGTTGACCTTTCTGTGTTGATTTTTTTCTTGTGGCGATTCGCGTCACACCCCCCGCAACCCCCCCTCCGGCGATTCGCGGCACCCCCCCGCGACACCCCCCCCCCCCCCCGCAATTCGCGGCAACCCCCCACCGGAACCCCGCTCTCCCGCGATTCGCAGCACCCACCCCCCGCAACCCCACCCCTCCCGCAAATCGCGGCACCCCCCGCGATTCGCGGCAGCCCCAGGATTAAATGGCACATGGAAAACACTGACATGGCTATGGTCGACAATGAAAAAGGTTGACATGAGTTTTTGAAGGTTTTTTTTTTCATTTTTTAAATATTTTCATATTCATTCTCATGTGTCGACATGGACACCAATGAAGTGCCACACTTATGTCAACATTTACATGTGTTGACCTTTCTGTGTTGATTTTTTCTTGTGGCGATTTGCGTCACACCCCCCCCCCCCCCACAACCCCCACTCCCGCGATTCACGGCACACACACACACACCTCCCCCGCGATTCTCGGCACCCCACCCCGTGACCCCCCCTCCCGTGATTCACGGCACACCCCCGCGACCCCCCCTCCCATGATTCGCCGCAACCCCCGCCCCGTAACCCCCCTCCCGCGATTCGCGGCACCCACCCCCGCGACCCCCCCCCTCCCGCAATTCGCGGCACCCCCCCGCGATTCGCAGCAGCTCCAAAATTAAATTGCACATGGAAAACACTGACATGGCTATGGTCGACAATGAAAAAGGTTGACATGAGTTTTTGAAGTTTTTTTTTTCATTTTTTGAATGTTTTCATATTCATTCTCATGTGTCGACATATGTCAACACTTATGTCAACATTTACATGTGTTGACCTTTCTGTGTTGATTTTTTCTTGTGGCGATTCGTGTCACACCCCCCCACCCCCCCCGCAACCCCCACTCCCGCGATTCACGGCACACACACACCCCCCCGCGATTCTCGGCACCCCACCCCGTGACCCCCCCTCCCGTAATTCACGGCACACCCCCCGCGACCCCCTCTACCATGATTCGCCGCAACCCCCGCCCCCGTAACACCCCCTCCCGCGATTTGCGGCAACCCACCCCGCGACCCCCCTCCCGCGATTCTCTGCAATCCCTCCCCTCCCGCGATTCGCAGCATCCACCCCCCCACAACCCCCCCTCCTGCAATTCGCGGCACCCCCCGCGACCCCCCCTCCTGCGATTCGCGGACACCTAAGTTGCAATACAGGCATCTTTCATACAATTCTAACCATATTTCTCATATACAAACGTTCACAAATTAAGGGGGCGCAGCCCCTTACGACGGTGTGAAGAGCGCCCGTAGGGCGCGATGAATCACCTAGTCTCTTATATATTTGGCTACATCTGTCACTCAAAGTGTGTCTGGAGCTGTAACGCTGGGTTGTGGACTTCCATCTTAATTTATGATTGTCATCACCTGTTTTAAACAGGGTAATTGATAAGAAAGGTGTTTAAGCACAGGTGATGGTAATCCATAAATTAAGAAGAAAGTCCAGAAACATAGCAATGTGTCCTTCCTGGAGAGGGTCATGTTGGGAGGTATGCACCTCCCTCCCCCCCCCCCCCCCCCCCCATTCACGGCATCCCCACGATTAAATGGCACATGCAAAACACTGACATGGCTATGGTCGACAATGAAAAAGGTTGACAAGATTTATTTTTTACTTTTTCAATGTTTTCATATTCATTCTCATGTGTCGACATGGACACCAATGAAGTGCTACACTTATGTCAACATTTACATGTGTTGACCTTTCTGTGTTGATTTTTTCTTGTGGCAATTCGTGGCACCCCCCGCGACCCCCCTCCCGCGATTTGCAGCACACCCCCCTCAATTCGCGGCACCCCCGGTGACTCCCGCGATTCGGGGCCCCACCCCGTGACACCCCCCTCCTGCGATTCGCGGCACCCCGCGACCCCCCCCTCCCACGATTCGCGCCAACCCCCCGGGCCCCCCCTCCCGCTGTTCACGGTGCCCCCCACGACCCCCCCTACCGCGATTCCCCATCCCTGAACCCCTCTCCTGTCATTGCAGCAACCCCCCGCCCCCGCGACCCACCATCCCGCGATTCACTGCAACCCCCCGCGCCCCCCCCCCCCTCCCACAATTCGCAGCACATACACCCCCCCCCCCCCGCGACCCCCCCTCCCGCAATTCACGGCATCCACCCACAACCCCTCCTCCCGTGATTCGCGGACACCCCTCACCTCCTCCCCCCCACCCCCGCGCGCAATTCACGGCAACCCCAGGATTAAATGGCACATGCAAAACACTGGCACGGCTATGGTCGACAATGAAAAAGGTTGACATGAGTTTTTGAAGATTTATTTTTCTTTTTTTTTTATGTTTTCATATTCATTCTCATGTGTTGACATGGACACCGATGAAGTGCCACACTTATGTCAACATTTACATGTGTTGAACTTTCTGTGTTGATTTTTCCTTGTGGCGATTCGCTGCACCCCCCGCGACCCCCCTCCCGCGATTTGCAGCACACCCCCCGCAATTCGCTGCACCCCCGGTGACTCCCGCGATTCGCGGCCCCACCCCATGACACACCCCCCCCTCCTGCGATTGCGGCACCCTGCGACCCCCCCTCCCACGATTCGCGCCAACCCCCCGGGCCCCCCTCTCGCTGTTCACGGTGCCCCCCTCTCGCTGTTCACGGTGCCCCCCACGACCCCCCTACCGCGATTCCCACCCCTGACCCCCCCTCCTGTCATTGCGGCAACCCCCCGCGACCCACCCTCCCGCGATTCACTGCAACCCCCCACCCCCCCCCTCCCGCAATTCATGGCATCCACCCACGGCAGCACCCCTAAGCCCCTCTTTAGTCCCCCGTATACTCACACACCCCTATCACTACCCAGCTTCCTGCTCTCCTGAACCGTAACTTCCACCACTGGGGAGTCGCTGACGCTGTTTTGCCCACATGCCCCTATCATGCCTCATAGCCCAGCCTCCTGCTCTCATGCACCCGAACTCCCACCCAGTAGGAGGAGACACTGACTAAGGGCCACCATCCTGTACTCCTGTACTGCCACGCTGGACCCTCACCCACTGGCAGAAGCTGTACAGTATCTCCCACCCTCCTCTTTAGTCCCCCTTATGCACACCCCCCCCCCCTCCCACCCACAAATGTCACTGTACCATCCACACTATCAATGTACATCTTACTCTGTAACCGCTTTTTAATTAAACAAAACAATACACACCCCCTTCCACATCATATGCTCTCTATTTAACACATTTCACCTATAACTCAAGTTGCAATACAGGCCATCTTACATACAATTCTAACCATCTTTCTCATATACAAATGTTCACAAATTAAGGGGGCGCAGCCCCTTACGACGGTGTGAAGAGCGCCCGTAGGGCGCGATGAATCACCTAGTCTAGAAATAAAAATGTAGAGAACATTAAATGCGCAAGTGTTCTGTGCGAACGCGATCCAGGTCGCAATAAAATCCAAATGAATTCCTATCATGTTTTCAGAATCCTTAGAAAAAGGGAAGGCCTGGAATCTCCATTTGTAGATCCCTGTTCAAACACCTGGTCTTATATACTGTTAGCCGGGTGCTGGAACAGAAGTATGGTGTGGTAAAATACGCCCCCTATGCAAATATGTGTCCATCGCGGTCATATCCCCATGAGGAGGTGGGGCCTAATTATCCAGTTATACCACCCCCTTCGCTGGCCACCTGCTTCAACCTCTTCCGGCCATCCCAGAGAGGAGATTTTCAATATAGGTAAGTATGTATTTGGGGCAATGTACATATAAAGAATGATGCAGAAGAAGCACAGGTTCTTGTGTCCAGGAACCCGATCATATTACATCTGGGGAGGTAACACCAGATACTTTCTTCTTACCGGGTTGCTGTACAGATTTAAGATTACCCTACATAGATTTTGGGGCTTATTACATTGCATCAAGGCTGGGTTTAGGGCCACATGGTTCTGGGGCTGAAAATGTTCAATGGTCTATAGCCCAAAGGGGAGGGGTTGTGTGGGTGTGACCTTTGCTGTGTGGGTGTGGCCAGCAAACTCCCCCTACACTATCACCCCAATTATGTTCTGAAATACAATGTTAATACTATGGGGCAGACTGTCCTATCACCAGAGGTTAAAGTGAGGGGGGACGGGGTGGAACAGAGTTCCACCTCTACCACAGCCCTGAACAGTGATTCCAACAGAAAAGCCTGCATCAGCGGCTTCTTCTTCCGGCACGGTGTATGTGTATGCAAATTACCTGCCACTGGTCTCGGCTTTTCCTAATGAAGGGGGGTCGGTGTAAGAGGAAAGGAGTTCTACCACCTCCCAGGGCCACTTTACGCCCTGCCTATCACTGTGGAACTCACTGGAGACCTCTGCTATGTATTATGTTGTTTCTGTATTTAGTAGCCCAGAGACTCACGAGTGGCTCCAATAATGAGTAACGCTCATGTCATTTAGCACATCTGCTACAAATCATGCATCATTACATATAAATACAGTGCAATTAACGATCAGATTGCACTTCTCTTAATCAGAGGCTCCATCAAACTCCTGGGCATTGTACGGTCTTGTCAGGGGTTCTGTTTGTCTGAATTGGTGGCAGGTGTGACAAACGTCTCTCCCAAAATGGCTTCCATCTCCTCTATAATGGGCGGATTGAGGATTTAAAATGGCCCCTGGAACAATTTCCCCCAAAACGGACCTATGGATAGGTAAGGATTGCCTACCTCCCCCCCCCCCCCCTGGCGGCATCGTTACATTATCCGGGGAGGAACCAAATATGCAAATCTCATCAGTACTTGTGTAGTTTCATGGCGGCAGGCTACGCTACGTTTTCAGCATAGCCTAAGCTACGTTGTCAGCGTAGCCCAACAGCTGCCTAGCGTAGTCACTGTAGTGACTCCGCGGCATCCCTGGCAAGCCTTGTGAGCGCCTCTCACACAGCGCCGGTAACTGCCAGATCCCCTACGCTGGCAGACGCCGGCGGAGAGGGGATCATGAGGGCACCAGCAGAGAGGCGAGCCATCTGTCAGAGATGCAGGAGCGTCTCAGTAATTATTGCAGCAGGGTACGGCAACCCTGCCTGTGTCCGCCTCAGGAAGGCGGACAGGGTTAGGGGTTCAGTAGCACTTGCGTCTCCTGCACAAAGGGGGGGGTGCGGTGCGCAAGTGCGTCTCATGCACAATAAAGGACGCATTTGCCAGTGCTCCATGTTACATACTGGCAAATGTTTCCATTTCAGTTTGTTATAAAGTCAACTCCACGCCGACATGGATAGTGGGGGTATGAACAAGTTGGGAGGACGCATACATGTCAAGTAATCCGCGTCCCCTTGCCATGCTGCGCTCGCCATGCTTCGGGCTGGCATGGATAGTGGGATTGTTTCAGGAACACATTCTCACCTGTCATGTCAGGCAGGTTAAAATGGTCAATGGTTCCTGCACAATGTAATAAGCGCTGACTGACTACGCTAACTACGTAAACTCCGGCTAGCCGCGAATGGGCGGGAACACAACGCTGATACTGACAGGGACGCTACGCCGACTACGTAACTGCCGCCTAGTACCATCTCCTCATTTTAGCCCCACCTCCTCCTCGAAGACCTGCTAATGGTGGGATTTGTCAAACTGGGGGGCGGGACTTGATGACTTCTACATCAAGCATCACCCCCAGAACTGAAGGGGTTCTCCAAATGTTCCCTGCAATAGAGAGTTATGACTCTAGCCAGCACTCGGCAAACATCTATAAAATATCAGGCACATTGTACTGTGTACATTTTCCTTTAAGATGAGGAATTGCATAATATTCATTGGCCATATCATATTACAGGAGGCATTGGAACGTTTGCATGTAGTGTCAGCAAACGTCATATGTAAATTTCAACATTGTCCGACGTACCAATAGTATCTGGGATTCATCACAGCTAAAAACACTTAAGTGCTAGTATTATCTCTATAAATAGGATAATGACAAGTCCTGAGTCCAATCCCACGTTGCATGAGGAACACCATGTGATATATTCATAGTCTGAGTCAGTTATTATTATCTATTGCTTCTCCAATGTTTTGTTTAATTGAAGGCTCGCAAACCATTCTCCCTACTTATTAGAACAGTTCATATTTTTAAAGGATCCCTTACCTGCTATTCCATTTGAACGGTGCCTTACAGAGGAGGCGGCCATTTTGCGCGATTAACCCGATTTATTAAATAAATAAAAACTTCTCAGAAGAGAATATGAAATGTATATGAAAAGACGTAGATTAATCCTCAAGGATGGGGCTGGCTTTGGTGCTTATCACCAAGATGGTAGCCTATCGCCGATAAGGGGCGTGCTAGAGATGATGGCTTATTTCAGCCCCATAGAGTAAGTGGAAGGCCTCTTTGTTTCCAGGCTTTCCACCCACCCTTCCCTTTTTTTTTTTTAGTCATGTTTTTGGTTGTGCAGTGGCGGGAAAGAATGGCTTGTCACCAGTCACCGAGTGCAATATGGTTGGTTGAGGTGCGCTGAGTTATGGTTGAACTTAGGGCTTGATCCGCCTGCTATGCCTTCCCGGGCAATGCAAAATTGGCTGATTTCTGGTCATTCTTTCTTTGCCACCGTAATTCTTTTTTTATAGCTGTTTTTGACAAATCTACATCTCAGTGTCTTTATTTATTTAGGGTTTAAGTGATTTGCATCCAATACCCGTTTTCTACCTGCCTAAAAAACAGTTTTTTAATGTGTTTTGCTGCTATACAGAAAAAAAAACTGGGACTAGTGACCTGTGTTTTTTTTTCCCCGGGACACGAGCAGGTTTTAGGGGGGGGGGGGGGGGTGAAACACAGGTAACAAGCTGTGGAAATGGATGACCTTTTAAAACCTGCACTGTAAGGGGGGGTTTTGAGAACCAAGTTTGGGGAACACTGTTCCAGTGTCCTTGCAGTTCTGAAGATCTGATCAACTAGGGTTTATCTAACACCGTCAAATAAAATGAATGACGTTAGAACATATCAGAGTAATGCCTTTATACTGTATTAGCATGTTTGTATGTATACAGGACTCCTCCATTATGGGCCTCCTTGGACCTCTCTACATCGCTCATAGCACCTACCCCGATTTGAGTTGTATGGGTAATGATTTTCATGTGCGCCTTGCTATAAATTAATATTTGGAGCAGTAGACCTAATTCATAAATTTGATTTTGTCTTCACCAGGATGCCGGAGGAGGAAAAATCGGGCAAGGAACCCCTCATTGAGTTCTATTCCTCATACCGTGAACTCTTTGAGTTCTTCTGCAACAACACAACCATACATGGGGCCATCCGGCTGGTGTGTTCTCGAAACAACCGCATGAAAACAGCTTTCTGGCTGGTCTTGTTCTTGGCCTGCTTTGGACTCATGTACTGGCAGTTTGGACTTCTCTTTGGACAGTATTTCAGTTACCCAGTAAGCCTTAATCTTAATGTCAACTCTGGCAGATTGCTGTTCCCAGCGGTGACCGTGTGCACCCTAAACCCTTACAGGTGAGGAATGCCAGAAATAGCATCTCTGAAGTCCTGTAGGCAATGGACCTACGAGATGGTCAAAATCACTTAATAAAGCAAATATTAAAGAATTACAGTAGAGGTCCTTCACAAAGCTGCACGTTATATTTGGGGAGCGCTAGCTCCTGTTATTGCACAGATGCAACTTTTATTCAATGCAAAACGCGTGAATTTGAGTGTCCAGAGGATGGTCCATGTGACCACATTGTAAGATCTTTTGCAAAGACTGTAAATGGTTACAACATGGTTAAAATGTCAACATTAGGGTAGGCAAACCTGAAAAAATACTTTGACATAGTGACCATGACGACATTTCATAGTGTCGAATGTTAAAATGTAAAACGCTTCTCTTCACATGATGCAAGTCTGGCTCCAGAAAGTTGAATTCTCATGCACATTTCATTTTGGGGCCAGCCCGGATGCCTCAAGTTTGCAACAGCAGGTATTATATATAGATTTTTTTTCTAACATGCATCTTGGTGACTTTCCATTGCCAGATACCGCTCCATTCAGAATGACCTGGAAACTCTGGACAGAGAAACGCAGGAAACCTTATATGCACTGTATAAGTATAATGCTACTGGGGTACGAGGAAGGATCCCCAAAAACAGGAGAAGACGTGAAGCCAGCGCACCGCTTCCTCACCCTCTTCTGAGGATACCGGTTGGAGAGGGCCTTCATAGGGAGGTCCGAAGCGCGGACACCAGCGACAATGAAGAGATGCAAGTCAAACGCAAAGATTGGAATATAGGCTTCAAACTGGTGAGTACAACGGCCGACTCCCGCTGGTAACTCCCCCACTGTTACAGCTTCTAGCGCTCCATTTACTAAGACTCGGGTGGACAGTGGACCGGGATATAAAGCGAGTGTAAAATTAATAATTTAGGTAATTTACTAGTTTGATAGCCAATAGGTCGACCACTATTGGTCGACAGCGAAAAGGTTGACATATACTACGTCAACATGGGCAAAAAGTCGAAACAAGCAAAAGGTTCCCATGGAAATGGTTCGACACAAGAAAAAGTTGACATGAGTTTTTTTTTCACAATTTTTTTTTGGCTCGGGGGTCGTTCTGGGCACTGATGGTTTAGGCATCCTGTGCTGTAGCCTGGATGCTGTTGATAATTCAGGAAGCTGGAGGTGGTAATAGCAGAGTGGGATGCCAGACCACAGGTGACACTGAGACATGATAGCCTGCAGCGACACAGTATAGACCTGGGGTAGCCAACCCTAGTCCTCAAAAGCTACCAACAGTGCATGTTTTGCAGGTCTCCTCACAGAATCACAAGTGAGCTAATTAGCTCCATCTGTGTATCTTTTAAAACGTGTCAGTGATTAATGAGTGCAGCTGTGCAGCAGCTAGGTTGGCTGGAAACTGTGAACTGTTGGTAGCTCTTGAGGGCTAGGGTTGGCTACCACTGGTATAGACCAAGAGCGGGTAAGATGCACGTTCAATTACCACGATTCCCGACACCCCTAACTGGTCTGCAGCGTAGTTCCAGAGCAGTGTTTCTCAAACTAGGTCCTCAGGACCCCACACAGGTCATGTTTTCCAGGTCGCCTGGAAGGTGCGCTGTGTGCAACCAACTGTCACATTATAAATATCCACAGGTGACCATGAACTGTGTGGAGTCCTGAGAACAAGGGGGTTATGTGCTAAGCCTTGGAGAGGGATAAAGTTACAGCCAATTAGCTCCTTACTCCCATGTTACAGGTTGTGTTTTGAAAATGGCCGGACCTTATTGGCTGGTACTTGTCCATGAACCAGTCAGTCAAGTTGAAGCATGTAGTAGAATATGAAACATTTTGCCGTAAACACACTGAATGCCATGTTATTATCTGCATAGTGTAATGAGACCGGGGAAGACTGCATCTACCAGACCTACAGCTCAGGGGTGGATGCCATCCGAGAATGGTATCGCTTTCATTACATAAACATCCTCGCCAGAGTACCCAACAATGACAACATCAGCAAGGAGGTGCTGGAGAACTTCGTCTTCGCCTGCAGATTTAACGAGGAGTACTGCATGCAGGATGGGTGAGTAGGAATGCAGCATGCAGGATGGGTAAATAGATGAGGAATACTGCATGCAGGATGGGTGAGTAGAGGAGGCGGAGTACTGCATGCAGGATGGGTGAGTAGGGGATGAGGAGTGCTGCATGCAGCAAGGGTGAGTAGGGGAGGGGGAGTGCTGCATGCAGGATGGGTGAGTAGAGGAGGAGGAGTGCTGCATGCAGGATGGGTGAGCAGGGTAGGAGGAGTGCTGAATGCAGGATGGGTGAGCAGGGTAGGAGTGCTGCATGCAGGATGGGTGAGTAGGGGAGGAGTACTGCATGCAGGATGGGTGAGTAGGGGGGAGGAGTGCTGCATGCAGGATGGGTGAGTAGGGGAGGAGTGCTGCATGCAGGATGGGTGAGCAGGGTAGGAGGAGTGCTGCATGAAGGATGGGTGAGTGAGTGAGGGGGGAGGAGGAGTGCTGCATGCAGGATGGGTGAGTAGAGGAGTACTGCATGCAGGATGGGTGAGTAGAGGAGGAGGAGTGCTGCATGCAGGATGGGTGAGTAGTGGAGGAGGAGTACTGCATGCAGGATGGGTGAGTAGGGGAGGAGGAGTGCTGCATGCAGGATGGGTGAGCAGGGGAGGAGGAGTGCTGCATGCAGGATGGGTGAGTAGGCGAGGAGTAGAGCATGCAGGATGGGTGAGTAGTGGAGGAGGAGTACTGCATGCAGGATGGGTGAGTAGGGGGGAGGAGTGCTGCATGCAGGATGAGTGAGTAGGGGAGGAGTGCTACATGCAGGATGGGTGAGCAGGGTAGGAGGAGTGCTGCATGAAGGGTGAGTGAGGGGGGAGGTGGAGTGCTGCATGCAGGATGGGTGAGTAGAGGAGTACTGCATGCAGGATGGGTGAGTAGAGGAGGAGGAGTGCTGCATGCAGGATGGGTGAGTAGTGGAGGAGGAGTACTGCATGCAGGATGGGTGAGTAGGGGAGGAGGAGTGCTGCATGCAGGATGGGTGAGCAGGGGAGGAGGAGTGCTGCATGCAGGATGGGTCAGTAGGTGAGGAGTGCTGCATGCAGGATGGGTGAGTAGGTAAGGAGTACTGCATGCGGGAGGGATGAGTACGTGAGTAGGAGTACTGCATGCATGATGGGTGAGTAGGTAGGGAAGAGCACTGCATACAGGATGGGTGAGGAGTACTGCATGCAGGATGGATGAGTAGGTGAGGAGTGCTGCATGCGGGATAGATGAGTAGGCGAAGAGTACTGCATGCAGGATGGGTGAGGAGGAGTACTGAGTGCAGGATGGGTGAGTAGGTGAGGAGGAGTACTGCATGCAGGATTGGTGAGGAGGAGTGTTGCATGAAGGATGGGTGAGCAGGGTAGGAGGAGTGCTGCATGCAGGATGGGTGAGGGAGGGAGGAGGAGTGCTGCATGCAGGATGGGTGAGTAGAGGAGGAGGAGTGCTGCATGCAGGATGGGTGAGTAGGGGAGGAAGAGTACTGCATGCAGGATGGGTGAGTAGGGGAGGAGGAGTACTGCATGCAGGATGGGTGAGTAGGGTAGGAGGAATGCTGCATGCAGGATGGGTGAGTAGGTAAAGAGTAGAGCATGCGGGATGGGTGAGTAGAGGAGGAGGAGTGCTGCATGCAGGATGGGTGAGCAGGGGAGGAGGAGTGCTGCATGCAGGATGGGTGATCAGGGTAGGAGGAGTGCTGCATGCAGGATGGGTGATCAGGGGAGGAGGAGTGCTGCATGCAGGATGGGTGAGCAGGGGAGGAGGAGTGCTGCATGCAGGATGGCTGAGTAGGCGAGGAGTAGAGCATGCAGGATGGGTGAGTAGTGGTGGAGGAGTACTGCATGCAGGATGGGTCAGTAGGTGAGGAGTACTGCATGTGGGAGGAATGAGTACGTGAGGAGGAGTACTGCATGCATGATGGGTGAGTAGGTAGGGAAGAGCACTGCATGCAGGATGGATGAGTAGTTGAGGAGTGGTGCATGCGGGATAGATGAGTAGGCAAAGAAGAGCTCTGCATGCAGGATGGGTGAGGAGCACTGCATGCGGGGTGGATGAGTAGGTGTGGAGTGCTGCATGCGGGATGGATGAGTAGGCGAAGAGTACTGCATGCAGGATGGGTGAGGAGGAGTACTGCGTGCAGGATGGGTGAGGAGGAGTACTGCATGCAGGATGAGGAGTAGGTGAGGCGGACTATTGAATGAGGGATGGGTGAGTAGGTGAGGAGTGCTGCATACAGGATGGGTGAGTAGGTGAGGAGTACTGCATGCAGGATGGGTGAGGAGGAGTACTGAGTGCAGGATGGGTGAGTAGATGAGGAGGAGTACTGCATGCAGGATTGGTGAGTAGGTGAGGAGTGCTGCATGCAGGATGGATGAATAAGAGAGGAGTGCTGCATGCAGGATGGGTGAATAAGAGAGGAGGAGTGCTGCATGCAGGATGGGTGAGGAGGAGTGCTGCATGCAGGATGGGTGAGGAGAAGTGCTGCATGCAGGATGGGTGAGGAGGAGTGCTGCATGCGGGATGGGTGAGGAGGAGCGCTGCATGCGGGATGGGTGAGGAGGAGCGCTGCATGCGGGATGGGTGAGGAGGAGCCCTGCATGCGGGATGGGTGAGGAGGAGTGCTGCATGCGGGATGGGTGAGGAGGAGTGCTGCATGCGGGATGGGTGAGGAGGAGTGCTGCATGCGGGATGAGGAGTAGGTGAGGCGGACTATTGAATGAGGGATGGGTGAGTAGGTGAGGAGTGCTGCATGCAGGATGGGTGAATAAGAGAGGAGGAGTGCTGCATGCAGGATGGGTGAGGAGGAGTGCTGCATGCAGGATGGGTGAGGAGGAGCGCTGCATGCGGGATGGGTGAGGAGGAGCGCTGCATGCGGGATGGGTGAGGAGGAGCGCTGCATGCGGGATGGGTGAGGAGGAGCGCTGCATGCGGGATGGGTGAGGAGGAGCGCTGCATGCGGGATGGGTGAGGAGGAGCGCTGCATGCGGGATGGGTGAGGAGGAGCGCTGCATGCGGGATGGGTGAGGAGGAGCGCTGCATGCGGGATGGGTGAGGAGGAGTGCGGGATGGGTGAGGAGGAGTGCTGCATGCGGGATGGGTGAGTAGTTGAGGCGTACTGCATGCAGGATGGGTGAGGCGGAGTACTGAGTGCAGGATGGGTGAGGAATTCTTCAAGCATGATTGTTGATTAGGTGTAGAGGAATGCTGCATGCAGGATGGGTGTGTAGGGGAGAAGGAGTGCTGCATGCAGGATGGGTGAGTAGAGGAGGAGGAGTGCTGCATGCAGGATGGGTGAGTAGGGGAGGAAGAGTACTGCATGCAGGATGGATGAGTAGGGGAGGAGGAGTACTGCATGCAGGATGGGTGAGTAGGGGAGGAGAAATGCTGCATGCAGGATGGGTGAGTATGTGAAGAGTAGAGCATGCGGGATGGGTGAGTAGCGGAGGAGGAGTGATGCATGCAGGATGGGTGAGTAGGTGAAGAGTGTTGCATGCAGGATGGGTGAGCAGGGGAGGAGGAGTGCTGCATGCAGGATGGGTGAGCAGGGGAGGAGGAGTGCTGCATGCAGGATGGGTGAGCAGGGGAGGAGGAGTGCTGCATGCAGGATGGGTGATCAGGGTAGGAGGAGTGCTGCATGCAGGATGGGTGAGCAGGGGAGGAGGAGTGCTGCATGCAGGATGGGTGAGCAGGGGAGGAGGAGTGCTGCATGCAGGATGGGTGAGCAGGGGAGGAGGAGTGCTGCATGCAGGATGGCTGAGTAGGCGAGGAGTAGAGCATGCAGGATGTGTGAGTAGTGGTGGAGGAGTACTGCATGCAGGATGGGTCAGTAGGTGAGGAGTACTGCATGCGGGAGGAATGAGTACGTGAGGAGTAGTACTGCATGCATGATGGGTGAGTAGTTAGGGAAGAGCACTGCATGCAGGATGGATGAGTAGTTGAGGAGTGGTGCATGCGGGCTAGATGAGTAGGCAAAGAAGAGCTCTGCATGCAGGATGGGTGAGGAGCACTGCATGCAGGGTGGATGAGTAGGTGTGCAGTGCTGCATGCGGGATGGATGAGTAGGCGAAGAGTACTGCATGCAGGATGGGTGAGGAGGAGCGCTGCATGAAGGATGGGTGAGGAGGAGCGCTGCATGCGGGATGGGTGAGGAGGAGCGCTGCATGCGGGATGGGTGAGGAGGAGCGCTGCATGCGGGATGGGTGAGGAGGAGCGCTGCATGCGAGATGGGTGAGGAGGAGCGCTGCATGCGAGATGGGTGAGGAGGAGCGCTGCATGCGGGATGGGTGAGGAGGAGCGCTGCATGCGGGATGGGTGAGGAGGAGCCCTGCATGCGGGATGGGTGAGGAGGAGTGCTGCATGCGGGATGGGTGAGGAGGAGTCCTGCATGCGGGATGGGTGAGGAGGAGTCCTGCATGCGGGATGGGTGAGGAGGAGTCCTGCATGCGGGATGGGTGAGGAGGAGTGCTGCATGCGGGATGGGTGAGGAATACTTCAAGCATGATTGTTGATTAGGTGTGGAGGAGTGCTGCATGCAGGATTGGTGTGTAGGGGAGAAGGAGTGCTGCATGCAGGATGGTGAGGAGGACTATTGCATGAGGGATGGATGAGCAGGAGTACTGCATGCAGTGATTGGTGAGTAGGCGAGGAGTACTGCATGCGGGATGGGTGAGTAGGTGAGGAATACTGCATGCGGGATAGGTGAGCAGTGGAGGAGTACTGCATGAGGGATGGGTGAGTAGGGGAGGAGAACTGCATGCAGGATGGGTGAGTAGGGGAGGAGGAGTACTGCATGAGGGATGAGTGAGTAGGGGAAAAGTACTGGTTTCCAGATGGGAGAGTAGAGGAAGAGAAGTGCTGCATGCAGGATGGGTGATTAGAGGAGAAGGAGTATTGCTTGCAGGATGGGTCAGTAGGGGGGAGGAGGAGTATTGCTTGCAGGATGGGTCAGTAGGGGGAGGAGGAGTATTGCATGCATGATTGGTGAGTAGGGGGGAGGAGGAGTATTGCATGCAGGATGGGTGAGTAGGGGGGGAGTGCTGCAAGCAGGATGGGTGAGTAGGGGAGGAGGAGTGCTGCATGCAGGATGGGTGAGTAGGAGAGGAGGAGTGCTGCATGCAGGATGGGTGAGTAGAGGAGGAGTGCTGCATTCCGGATGGGTGAGTAGAGGAGGAGGAGTGCTGCATTCCGGATGGGTGAGTAGAGGAGGAGGAGTGCTGCATTCCGGATGGCTGAGTAGGGGAGAAGGAGTGCTGCATGCAGGATGGGTGAGGAGGAGTACTGCATGCAGGATGGTGAGGAGGACTATTGCATGAGGGATGGGTGAGCAGGAGTACTGCATGCAGTGATTGTTTAGTAGGCGAGGAGTACTGCATGCAGGATGGGTGAGGATGAGTACTGCATGCAGGATGGTGAGGAGGACTATTGCATGAGGGATAGGTGAGCAGGAGTACTGCATGCAGTGATTGGTGAGTAGGCGAGGAGTACTGCATGCGGGATGGGTGAGTAGGTGAGGAATACTGCATGCGGGATAGGTGAGCAGTGGAGGAGGAGTACTGCATGAGGGATGGGTGAGTAGGGGAGGAGAACTGCATGAGATGGGTGAGTAGGGGAGGAGGAGTACTGCATGGGGGATGAGTGAGTAGGGGAAAAGTACTGGTTTCCAGATGGGAGAGTAGAGGAAGAGAAGTGCTGCATGCAGGATGGGTGATTAGAGGAGGAGGAGTATTGCTTGCAGGATGGGTGAGAAGGGGAGGAGGAGTATTGCTTGCAGGATGGGTCAGTAGGGGGGAGGAGGAGTATTGCATGCATGATTGGTGAGTAGGGGGGAGGAGGAGTATTGCATGCAGGATGGGTGAGTGGGGGGGGGGTAGTGCTGCATGCAGGATGGGTGAGTAGGGGGGGAGGAGTGCTGCAAGCAGGATGGGTGAGTAGGGGAGGAGGAGTGCTGCATGCAGGATGGGTGAGTAGGGGAGGAGGAGTGCTGCATGCAAGATGGGTGAGTAGGGGAGGAGGAGTATTGCTTGCAGGATGGGTGAGAAGGGGAGGAGGAGTATTGCTTGCAGGATGGGTCAGTAGGGGGGAGGAGGAGTATTGCATGCATGATTGGTGAGTAGGGGGGAGGAGGAGTATTGCATGCAGGATGGGTGAGTGGGGGGGGTAGTGCTGCATGCAGGATGGGTGAGTAGGGGGGGAGGAGTGCTGCAAGCAGGATGGGTGAGTAGGGGAGGAGGAGTGCTGCATGCAGGATGGGTGAGTAGGGGAGGAGGAGTGCTGCATGCAAGATGGGTGAGTAGGGGAGGAGGAGTGCTGCATGCAGGATGGGTGAGTAGAGGAGGAGGAGTGCTGCATGCAGGATGGGTGAGTAGAGGAGGAGGAGTGCTGCATTCCGGATGGGTGAGTAGAGAAGGAGGAGTGCTGCATTCCGGATGGGTGAGTAGAGGAGGAGGAGTGCTGCATGCAGGATGGGTGAGTAGAGGAGGAGTGCTGCATGCAGGATGGGTGAGTAGAGGAGGAGTGCTGCATGCAGGATGGGTGAGTAGAGGAGGAGGAATGCTGCATTCCGGATGGGTGAGTAGAGGAGGAGGAGTGCTGCATGCAGGATGGGTGAGTAGGGGAGGAGTACTGCATGCAGGGTGGGTGAGTAGAGGAGGAGGAGTGCTGCATGCAGGATGGGTGAGGTAGAGGAGGAGGAGTGCTGCATGCAGGATGGGTGAGTAGGGGAGGAATACTGCATGCGGGATGGGGCCAAGTAGGTGTGCCGTTTGCTACAATTGCTAAATGCAGCCATATTGGATCCTGCATGTGACATTGACATTTGCCCTTATTGTGTGTGTGTGTGATATGTGAAAATGCCGGTACAGTAAGCTCATTTCTCTTACACCTGTGACAGCTGCCCCCTTAGTGCTAATTCAGGACTTGTGTTGGTGATTGTCTCACCTGTAAAAGCCATAAGGAATTTGTCAGGGGAGCTCTAAACCAGGAAACAAGCACAAGTTCAGAATATGTAGCTTAATGTGTTAGCAGGTTCTTCAGAGACCAGTTGTTGTGTAGGACTTACAGCGTAATGGGGTCCCCTGGCGATGGGCTGCACGCTTAAATGTATTGATCAATTCATGATCTAAAACCCCATTATTTCTTTGATTATCTGCGTATTAAGGTGAGTTAGTGTATTATGGTGAGTGTTGAGCCCCCTGTATCTGTGTGTGTGTGTGTGTGTGTATACATATATTTTATAGTCCACTTATGTGTCCGTATCCGCTCTGTAATAAGCACATTGCAGGACATGTCAGACATTGGAGAGGACAATGCGGATCTGGGGACCCCTGTGGCTATGAGGCCGATGCCAGTGTTATGTATAACAATCTGCGAACACGATTTGTGAGGTCTGATATAAATGTAATGTTCTTGTTGCCTTGCCAGGAGCTACGAGCAGTTCCACCATGCCATATACGGAAACTGCTACACGTTCAACTTCAATCATTCTGACAGTGAGACCTGGAGGTCTTCGATGCCGGGTATCAAAAATGGTTGGTTTATGTTGTTGATATTACCATGGGTCAGTCTACAGGAATTCTGTGTGTGACACTTTCCATGGCAACCGCAGGAAAGGAAGCGTTGCTTGTGTAGCCATAGCCCCAGCGGATGTACGAAGTCCCTGGTCCCTTGCGCACCGCTGTATATCTTATAGTGGACTCACAGGGTCTGATTTGGAGTCTGATGCGGTCTCTGGGACTTAATGCAATGCTCCTACCAACAGTCCTCCTTCCCAGCCCGCCTAGCTGGTGTACAGGTGTAGTCATTTATACCCTCCAACATGACCCATTCCATAAGGTACAAAATGCTCTGTTTCTGGACTTCCTCGCCAGTGGCAGCTGCAGAGGTGGGGCTGCAGCACAGTCCGAAATTCAAAAAGGGAGCCACCCTAAACATCACTGTCCTGGACTCACTGGCAGTTGATGTGACTTCCCCTCTTTGAATTTTGGACTGTGCTGGAGCCTAACTTCTGTAGCTGCAAATGGCAGGGAAGTCCAGGAACAGAGCATTTTGTACCTAATGGAATGGGTCATGTTGGAGGGTATGGTCATTACTAACTGTCACATTTACCAGACCACCTATATGGTGCACATGTGTAGTCATTACTAACTGTCACATTTCCCAGCCCACATCTCTGGTGAACAGGAGCAGTCATTACTAACTGTTACATTTCCCAGACCACCTAGCCGGTGCACAGGTGTAGTCATTACTAACTGTCACATTGTCCAGACCACCTAGCTGGTGTACAGGTGTAGTCATTTATACCCTCCAACATGACCCATTCCATAAGGTACAAAATGCTCTGTTTCTGGACTTCCTCGCCAGTGGCAGCTGCAGAGGTGGGGCTGCAGCACAGTCAAAAATTCAAAAAGGGGAGCCACCCTAAACATCACTGTCCTGGACTCACTGGCAGTTGATGTGACTCCCCCTCTTTGAATTTTGGACTGTGCTGAAGCCTAAATTTGGTAGCTGCAAATGGAAGGGAAGTCCAGGAACAGAGCATTTTGTACCTAATGGAATGGGTCATGTTGGAGGTTATGGTCATTACTAACTGTCACATTTACCAGACCACCTATATGGTGCACATGTGTAGTCATTACTAACTGTCACATTTACCAGACCACCTATATGGTGCACATGTGTAGTCATTACTAACTGTCACATTTACCAGACCACCTATATGGTGCACATGTGTAGTCATTACTGTCACATTTCCCAGCCCACATCTCTGGTGAACAGGAGCAGTCATTACTAACTGTCACATTTCCCAGACCACCTAGCCGGTGCACAGGTGTAGTCATTACTAACTGTCACATTTCCCAAACCCCTAGCTGGTGCACAGCTGTAGTCATTACTTCCCATTTCCCAGACCCATAGCTGTTGCACAGGTACAGTCATTACTTTCCGTCGCATTCTACAGATCCACAGGTGGCCTGAAAACATGAACTGTTGGTATCTCTCTAGGGCGGTGGTTCTCAACCTCAGTCCTCAGGACCCCCAACAGTACATGTTTTCCAGCTCACCTGGCAGGTGCACTCATTATTTACTGACCTTTTAAAAGGTCACAGGTGGAGCTAATTATGTCACCTGTGATTCTGTGTGGAGACCTGGAAAACGTGCACTGTTGGGGGGGGTGGGGGTCCTGAGGACTGAGAACCACTGCTCTATCGCCGGGGTTGGCCACTCCTGTGTAACGAAGCCGTGGAGAGTGATAAAGTGGAGAGGGAGGAAGTACGAACCAGTCAGCTCCTGTTTTATAAACACAGTCTGTAATAGGGAAGTTAGAGAGAAATCAAGAATCAGCCAATCAGCTCCTAACGAGTCGATCCTATTCGCTCCAAAGGGTGCGAGGTGGCGTTCGGGTGCCGCTTAAATGCCAGAAATGACGCCCAAATTAAGCCGATGTCTCACCCTTCACTAGGCTGAATTTGCCCAAAAATTACTTGCAACCCGATGGAAGTGCTAGGCAAATTCAGTATGCCGTAAAGTGCGCCCAGTGCCATGATCCGCACCTAACAGGATCGACCCACACTTATGACAAACTGTGCCAACATTGTGTATCACCCGGAAGATATCACTTGTGACCCAGTGCAGTGTAAAGGCGGACGGAGCAAGAATGTGTCCTTCACTGCACTGCATTGGGCTAGTGTGTGCCAGCAATATGGCATGGTGCGGGAAGAAGGGAAACACACCAACTATCGGCCCAATTGTCATCCTAACGTGTACCCACCCTTACCGCTTTGGGCTGGCATCACAACTGTGTATCGCTCTGTTTGCCACCGTGAGGTTTCTTGTTTAACAGAAGAAATGTTTATTTGATGCGATAACTATTTATCCCTCTTACTATTGGTTCATAACTAATCCCTGTACAACCACTGTACTAATGACACCCATGGCGTACATGGGTGTGTCAGAGGAGACTTCCTTACCAGTCACAAATGTCCCTTCTGCCCTCCAGGTCTATCCCTCGTCCTACGAACAGAACAACATGACTACATCCCGTTACTGTCAACCGTGGCCGGAGCTCGTGTACTGGTCCACGGACATAAGGAACAAGCCTTCATGGATGACAATGGCTTCAACATCCAGCCTGGAGTGGAGACTTCCATTGGTATGAAAAAAGTAGGTAACTTGCCCCGCCCATGTATGGGTCACCTAAGGCTTTGTACTATATTGGCCAATGGGAATCTAGAATATGCCGGACATTTCACCTACAAAGTACCTCCTAGTTATCAACTCTCATCTCCCCCATATCGCACCAGACCCTACATCGAGGATACAAATAATCAGCGGCACCCCGCGTTCTACATTAGAACAGTCCTATCATTCGGACAGGCGGACAAGCGTTCCACCCCAGTGACGTGCACATCCACAGACATGACAACTACTGCCAATGGTGCCGAGAGCGAGGGGGGTACTAATGACAGGCACAGGATTGATGTAGGGGCTCAGTCGGGCCCCGTTACCTGTTAGCACAGGGCTGGGCAAAACCGGCCCTCCAGATGTTAATGAACTACACATCCCAGGATGCTTTGCATTAGTTTTGCTATGTGGCCATGCTGAAACTGATGCAAGGCATGCTGGGATGTGTAGTTCATCAACATCTGGAGGGCCGGTGTTGCCCAGCCCTGTGTTAGCAGCTGCTGCAGTAGCTCTTCTTAGCCCAGCACATACTGATATGTACTTGGAAAGGGAGGTGCTTAAAGTATTATTTTGTTTTGTATTTTAGTCTAAGGGTGCATGGCCATGCCTTCCACAGTTAGGCCATACACTCTGACAATTGCCCTGGGCCTTCCAAGCTCTCTACTGCCTCGAGTGCTACGTTTAACACCAGCTGGTGTTGATATTGCTATTTGACAAGATATTGGCCCACTAGGCCGAATGATGCCATAGCGGAGGCACAGAAGTGTCCGGTGTGACGTGTCGCTGTGCTCTTGGGGTTGTTATTATCATAGTGCTGTTACTTAGGAACAAATCTGAGAGTCCTGACTCTAGGGCCAGATTCTCTAAGCTTCAACAGTGGTAAAATGGAGAGTGATCAGCAGCCAGCCAATCAGCTCCTGCCTGCCATGTCACAGACTGTGTTTGAAAAATGTCAGGCAGGAGCTGATTGGTTGGTTGTTTATCACTCTCCATTTTGTCGCTATTTGAAGCTTAGTGCATGTGGCCCTATGTAAGATCTTCACCACCAAGTACAGCGGCCATTGCAGGACCGATTTGTAGAATAAGATCATGTTTTTTTTCTCTCATCTACAGGAAATGGTGTCTCGTCTGGGCGGGGATTACAGTGATTGCTCGGAGGATGGTTCGGACATCGATGTGAAGGGTCTGTTCAACAGTGAATACACCCAGCAGGTAACAGAATCAGGGGATCGTGAAATCATTACAGGTTCGGCAAAGCGGCAAAAATAAATAACCGCAAAGTGTCTCCTTGCAGCGGTAGCAGAATTGGCGGGATGTCTCGCTGGTATTCGCAGACCTATGTTTACCATGTTTATGTGAAAACTTTTGACGGGACAGCCCATGCAAAAAAGTGTGCCATCCCAGGCAGGGTAAGGCTTCTCGGCACGATAGTCAAAACTTCGGTACTTGTTTCCTAGCACGGCGCCCGTCGGGTCCCATCGCATACCTTGACTTAAGGACCCGACCGACCCGATTTTCGGCCTTTAAAGAGGTTTTTAGTACACTTTAAAAATCGGTCGCATCGCATGCCATTATAATGGCATGCGATGCGACGCGACGGACCCGATTTTTACATTGGACCCAATGTAAAAATGGTCCCTGAGACCCGATTTTACATTGGATCCAATGTTAAATTCCCCCCAGACCCCATTTTTAATTGTAAACCCACCCTCATGGTTAATTATGTGAAATGCCCCCCCATTGTGAATGCAACGCCACGATCAACGTCAACCCGAAGCGTGGCGAGCGCAGCGACCCAGCGAGGGGCAGCGGTACGCGTCCTCGGACCTTTTCATACCCCCACTATCCACGTCGGCGTGGAGTTGATTCTATATAGTGTGGCAAGCGCAGCGAGCCACCGAGCCCAAAGCGTGGCGAGCGGACACGTAATATGTCTGAAGTAATGCGCGTTCTCTCGTCGCAGCAGTTTATTGGCACCTTTAGAAGTTCCACAGGTGACACCAGCATTAAGTACAACACGGATGTGTCTTCCTCATAGACATTGTTCATTCTGTGATAGGCAGACTCGGTGCTGCCCCCCAGATCCCGGCGCCCTAGGCAGTTACCTAATGGTAGAGCCAGCGCTGGCTGTACTTATGGTGCCCCTACACTTATGCAATCGGATGCGATGCGACATCGCAATGTGATGTCCCATCGCATCCGATCGCATGTTATGGTGCCCAAGTGCTTTTTTTCCAGCACCCGATCTGCGATGCCACATCGGGTGCTGAAAGAGGGCTGGCGACTGTGTAGCGCAACGCTGTGCAGGTGGGCTGGAGGGCAGCGGGGCTCAGTGGCTATGGCAGAATTTGAGAAAACAATTAAAAACACTGGGCAGCCCTCTGATTGGCTGAGAAAACACTCAGAGGCCTCACATTCAGGCTGCCGTTGACTTGACTGAAAGTGCTCTTTCTCAGCCAATCAGAGGGCTGCCCAGTGTTTTAAATAGTTATTTTCAAATTCTGCCACCGCTGCTGACCACCACAGCCCGACAGCCCTCTTGCACAGCGCACCCGAACCCGCCACCAACGATCCCGTCGCCTGCCAGTTGCATTGCGAGCGATTGCATGTGGTTAATAGCCACATGCGATAGCACGTGCAATTCTATAATTATTACGCGCAGCGCATTATCTCTATCAACGTGATATTCGACCGGCGGGCCTGTGCATGGAGACGGGTGTCCCATTCGACGGGCATACAATCCTTCGATTTATCACACAGATTTGGTCGAAATTGAAGGATTGTATGCAATATCGCCCTAGTGTATTTATTTAGCGATCTCTAGAAGATAATAGAATCTGATTGGTTGCTATGGGAAACATCCCAGCAGCTGTGGTACTCTAACTCAGTGGCAAGATGGCACAGCACCTGTGCAGTAGTAGGTTCAGCAGCCATCTTTGTTTAGTGAATGAAGCCTCGCTGCAGGAACCAGTATGGCGTATGCACAATAGTTTATTCCTACTTCAACGGTTCTTAGAGAATTGCTTTGTTGTGCACCTTAGCGAGTGGGAAGGCGGGACAGTCGCTTGCTCCTCTAGGAGACTCTGGACACTCTCTCCAGAATTTGTGAGTCTCCCAGATGTTCTCGTACAGTAGTAAGAAAGTTTGGCTGTTTTAATTATATATAATATAAGTATAAAACATGAAATTAAGTAGATCCTAAGCATGTGCGCCGCAGATATACGGACATAATAAAAAGGACACAATAAAAAAAATATATACTTAGTGTGAGTCCCGCTTGTTCCTATATTGCGCAGTCCTAATCAATGTTCCCTCTAATTTTACGAAGGCTGTGTGCGGCAAAAGATTTTGGCTGTGCAACTTTGGAAGGAAATTTTAATTTTTGTGCGTCACTTATATATAACTGGAAAATGACGTTCAGCATTTGTGTTAACTTTACTTCAAAATTATATTAAACATTTAAACATTCAAAACACAGCACACAATGTAGTTAATGGGTGAAACACACATTAATTGCAAAAAGGGACCACGGCTGCTTTGTGCGCTCTGTTGTAATGTCTGTGCGCACGCTCGTCAAGTTGTGTGCGCACAGCTTAGAGGGAACACTGGTCCTAATAGTAAAGAGTCCCCAATGAATGTCCATGGTATAGTGTTCTTCTGTGCTGGCTGACGCGTTTCGTTGTACCAGACAACTTTTTTCAAACTTTGAAAACATTGTCTGGTACAACGAAACCTTTATTGCCCCTTTTATACATTTCTTATATATAATTAAAACAGTTATTATTTTTTCCAATTGATCCAACGTACAGTCATTTCCCCATTTACCTTTTCCCCACATCTATAATAACTGTAGCTGGTGCGATAACAGTGTGTTAGGTTCACGTGACTCTATCTCGTGGTTCCAGTTTGTGGGACATCTGAAACGGAATGTTGTAAGATCACTTTCCTTCCTCACTATCGCTGTTCCTCACTTCCGCATTCACTGCAGCCATTAGAATTCAGTATGTAATTGCTGTTATTCAGAGAACAATCGTACACCAGGTTTCCTTTTTTTGATTTGATAATTATTGTTTTGGACTGTGCGGTCTTTGTAATAGTAGTAATCAATGCTTTATATTAGTTTTTTATTGGTGTTTTTCTGTAGGATCTGCAGGATTCATTTTTCCAATGGGGACTTCAAAAAATATATATGACCTTCATGAATTTCTTAAAAATAACACAGTCTCTTTATTTAAAAAAAACAAAACCAGTAAAAATGAGAAAATATATATAAAAAACAGTTCCTTAATCAAAAAAGATTTGTAAGCTCACCGGACCTCCTGGGGACGTATTGTTCACCTTTTAATCAACTGATGTTAAATGTTTCTATTTGGCAGGGCCACTGCCGCTTCCACACTAGTACTCCTCCTCAGGATGCCACACTGCCAGGTTTTTCCTGTGTGTTAGGATTTTATGGTGGAGAAAATGGGAGTCCTTTGAGCTGGGCGTACGGTTTGATGGTATCGCACGTACTGCCCTCCCACCCAGGTTCTGCCTACGCTCGCAGTCTGGCGAGGTTCACGGCAAAAGACGCTTAACAGCCGTGTTACTCAGGGATAGAAGGAGTCCACTCTCCGGCTTATGATCTCTTAAAGGCGTCCATATCCCTACGCACTGCGTAATAGCCCTACGCACTGCGTAATAGCCCTACGCACTGCGTAAATTCCCTACGCACTGCGTAAATTCCCTACGCACTGCGTAAATTCCCTACGCACTGCGTAAATTCCCTACGCACTGCGTAAATTCCCTACGCACTGCGTAAATTCCCTACGCACTGCGTAAATTCCCTACGCACTGCGTAAATTCCCTACGCACTGCGTAAATTCCCTACGCACTGCGTAAATTCCCTACGCACTGCGTAAATTCCCTACGCACTGCGTAAATTCCCTACGCACTGCGTAAATTCCCTACGCACTGCGTAAATTCCCTACGCACTGCGTAATAGCCCTATGCCTGAGAAGCGGTTCGGTCATGTGGTGCTCTACACAGCCTGCAGATCTGCAGAGATGCGTTTCTTCATCTTGGATGAGGAAAATCCCTGGTTCACAGCGCTGTGTGCAACTCAAAGCCAGATCCTAGTATGCATTTATTCTACTAATTTAGCTCTTTCAGGGGAGATTATGGTTTATTCTCTGTTATACAGCAGTGAAGTGATTCCGTATAATATAAGGATGGATCTTCCAACTACTCCTTTACAGGCATTACCAAGAGACTTCATTATATACATTTACTGAGCTGTGCTATATTTTTAAAGTCCTATAACTAGTATCTAGTGACATTGTCACATTAGCCCTATCCTCCATTGAACTTTGGAACCTGCTCTTTGCAGTTTATCTTGTGGCAACCCAAACTCGTGCCCACAGCCCCAAACTGAGCACACTGCTTAGTGCCTACAGGTATGCAACCACGCAGAGCCTCAGACCATAGGAAATCCCTTGGATGGAACTTAGTTTCCTGTTGGTGCACTTGTTGAAACCGCCTATTGGCTTTCATCTGGACTTTTTGAGGGCGAGGCACCAAGCCTTCTAAAGAGGACAGATGGAGACGTTGCACATACCAACCAATCCGATTCCTGCTACTTTATCAGTTTATAGCATGTACTAAATAAATGTTATCTATACTTTGATTGGTTACTGTGGACTTTTCCACTTGTTTTCTTTATAAGGTTTGATAAATTCCCCGCCCCCTGCCGGCGCCGTATCCCCTCACAACCATGTGAGGGGGTGTTTCACGAAGATACATCCCCTCATATGTGACCGCTGCACATAGAAATGGTCCCCGATCATTGAATGATTTCTTCAGGACTAAGCAAATCACCAAAGCCGTTCGCCAAAAAACTTTGCAAATGCGCAGAAAACATTATGCACATGCGCAGTGGCAAAACTTTCGGGGGACCAAATGAATTAGAGTAACGCCCCCATTGTCCCTACCGATGATTAACTATTCTATTTGAAGGGTGGCCCTGCTATAAAACTCTGGTCATCCTAATTTTTTATATTTAATTTTTTAATCCACTGACTCCTCTAAAATCACAGAGAGGTTACGTAATATTTAAACAGAATCTAATTCAGAATTCTGTAGTCATCATAAATAACCTTTGGTCATACACCCGCATCACGTCTTACTTATTATATTCCTAATAACTCGCTCACATCTGTTATTTTATTATTTTTTGATGACCATCACGATCATGTATCAGAACAAAATATTGTTTGTATGGCGGCGGTGCAGTTAGTTAAGATGTTCATTAATCATTGTGGCTGGTCTGTGCTTCATGGCATCTTAGTGATTTCCTGCTGTCTCCTCTACTGTCCTTCTTATCTAGGTCTGCGTACGCTCCTGCTTCCAAGCTAAGATGGTGAACCGCTGCGGTTGTGCCTACGCCTTCTATCCCCTGCCGGCCGGAGCGGTGTATTGTGACTACAACAAGCACAAGAGCTGGGGTAAGAGCAGGGGCGGATTGGCCATAGACCTTACAGGGAAGATTCCTGGTAGGCCCTGACAGAATTGTGGTCCCACCCCTTCCTGTTTGCCGCTCAGGAACTTTTGCCTGGTCACAGACATTGCAAATACTCATCTATGGCGGGTGACCATCTATATCCATTGTGACATCTGTTAAAGGGGCAGGAGGTGGTGCTATCTGGGGGTGCAACAATTTCTGGAGTGTTCCTGGGGATATTTGGGGGTTATGGTATGGGGTTATGGTAATGAGTTGTTTGTGTGATGGAGGGTTTAGTGTCTTTGTTCTGTCTCTGTGGGGGCATTATGTGACGTGGAGGTTTGTGGTTGGTCACAGCAGCTTAAAGGTCTGGTAGCCACTAAACCACCAATGGCGTCCACCCAAGTGATGTATTAATCCCGCCTATTTTGGTGTTGGTCCCACCTACATTTGATTTTCTAGAAATGTTTCCAGGGCCATTTTTCATTCTCAGTTCGCTCCTGGGTAAGAGCGTGGCATACAAGGACCCAAGACGGGACTGAAATATGGATTTTCATCATCCCAGGGCAAGGCAGCAATTTGGTTTCAATGGAAAGTTTGGTATCGCCAAGGACAGGGGGTTCTGGAAGAGGTCCGATTGGATCTCTTGACATGGGAATTGCAAAAAGAATTTGGTGTTACGCACTACAACCAAGCCCCTAGATCAGTATTTATGAAAACTACAGTTTTGGGATTTTTGGCCACATTTTCTCTTTAGTACATCCCACCCCACAAGTGACTAGCACCAATGGACAAGAGGGTGCAAAGAGTAAGGTGGCACAAAAGATCAGGAGTTTTAACCTTGTTCATATAATGTATCCATAATGGGGGCACTTGGATCTACTACGGACACTGTAAGTTCTCGATGGCCTTCATTCTCCATGGTTTGACCGGCACTGGAAACATGACAGTAGGGGAAATGTAACAGTTATCACCCCAAAACAATGTGTCCCCCTGATGTCTCTAGTGTTAAACATACAACTCATCGGATATAATTGTCAGCAAGTTGACAAACGAAAGAGGTTTAAATAAAATAATAAGAAAAGGAACGCTTTTTGCAGGTGGACTACTACTCCCAGCAATGCTGTCCTTCTAGGAACCATTAGCACCCAGAGCCATAACTAGATTTTTTTGTTGCCCTGTGCCAGAAAGAGAATTGGCGCCCTCCATCGCCCTATTTTTCCAATAGGGACATAAGGTACATGCCTGTGGAGGGGAGAGGCTTTCTATGCAGGGTCATATAACAAATGAATAGAAAGTGTGACTGCAATGCCACAGGCACTGGGTTCGAAACCTGGGTGTATATCAGTAACTTGAAATGTAATAATAGACGGAATTCGGCAGATAGGTCAACAGTTATTAGGTAGACAGTTAATAAGTCTACCACTATTGGTCGACAGTCAATAGGTCAACACCTGAAAAAGGTCGACATACATTAGGTCAATGTGGTCAAAAGGTTGACTCGAGCGATTGTTGACATTTTGACCATGTTGACTTAATGCATGTCAACTTTTGACTTTCGACCAATAGTGTTGACTTTCGGTAATTAGTGTCAACACTACGACCCATACCCTAAAAGTCAGTGTAATGACTAACAAAAAGCTCCCAAGTCAAGTTCATGAATGAATGAGAAGCTCACGCTGTAGCGACGGTGTCTTATTTGAGGGTAGCGCCATCATTACGGTCTTTATTTTACACCAATACACCTTCATTAAACCGAAGTTTTAAGAAGAATTGTTTTGTTTTTTTATAACCCAACAGGTTACTGTTACTATAAGCTCAGTAAGGAATTCAGCCAGCACGAGCTGGGATGCTTCACCAAGTGCCGGAAGCCATGCCTGTAAGTACCTCCTACCGCCAGCCGCAGGTCTCCTGTATAAGACGTGACCCAAGAGGAATTTTTTATATTGTCTTCCTTCTGAAAAGCCCATAAATATTTAATAACTGGTTGAATAGCTTGACCTATTTCACGTGTTGACCTAAGTTCTGTAGACCTTTAGTAGCAACCTAATGTTTGTTGACCTTCATACTGTCGACCTAGCAACCATACTGTCGACCTAGCAACCATAATATCTAGAAGGTCTGTATTATGGATAACTGATTTTTTTTTCTGTACTTTGGAAAACTTGCATCCCATAGTGACCTATCTTGGAGATGGGATACAAGTCTAAACGCGGGATGAATTTATATTTTACGTATGCCATAGAGTGAAGGTCATGTTATACTACCGACGGGAGGTTATACAGAGTTCACCAGAGGATGCTGGCCGAACTCGGATGATTTTTTTTAAAGCGGCAATCCTTTACAAGGTGTTGTTTTGCCTTGAAAATCATGGTGCTTTAAAAAAACATCAGAATTCGGTTGGCATCTGGCACCTCTGGTGAATTCAGAATGTATTAAATACCACCGGTATTCAGACAGACAGACGCGCCTTGGGGACTTTCTTCTGTTCTATTTAAGGATTTTTAATAATTTTTGTACCTTTTATACAAAGTTTGTGTACAGTACATGGAACCATCTCCGTCCCGCTACCAGAAATTCTGTCAATTCTATCATGAGAATAGTAGGTATTTTTTTTTATAGAAATAATTTTGTATATTGAGGTTGGTGGTATTTTACGGGTAATTCTCAGAATAACATTTTGGCAAGTGGAATTGACAATGAAGACTAAAGGAGCGTCTCCCGGCATTGAGAGCAAAGCATTGGGTCACAAGCCTGGATATCTTCTGTACATAAGCCATCGACCCAAATATCACTGGGAATATGACCACATAAGGCGAGCGGAAAGTAATGTGGGGGGGGGGGGTCGTCCCACTGGTGATGGCAGTTACTTCCATAAGTAGATGGATAAAGGCAGTGCAGCACTCTAGATGCAGCCGATTCTGTTCCCAAATGCAGATCTGAGCATTTTTATATTCTCTTTTCTTTTGAGCTTTTTACTTTTTTTTAGCTGTTCTCTATCTTTTTTTTGGTCATAGCAGAAATGACGGATTATTAAATGTATGGAAGTCTGAGTATTATGTGGTGTCTGCATTTTGGCTGGCACTATCGATGGCTCCGCTGGCAGTGGAGGAAACACATCCAATGGCGCAATATTTTCCAACTTACTGCGTGGAGACATTGTCGGTGTCATGGTGACGCTGTGACGATGTTGCAACCTTGAACGCTCGTGATTTGAGACATTTTAGGAAGTTTACAACACACGTCCATGCTACCTACTTCCCTATTTTACAGAGCTTTGCAATCCGCAAACAAAGTTTTATGTGGCTTATAGTGCAGTAAAAATAATTGTATATAAAACAGTTAGATCCAAGGATCCGTGGGAATGCTGATGTTGTAACTCTAGAACCCCAGATCTCTGTCCTACAGATCCCCTAATTAAGGATTTTGTCAGTATATAACCATCATCTTGAAAAACCCATCCCTTTCCCGCACCGGTTACAACAGTTCTCAGAAGTCTGTCCTTTCAGACCCTGCTCTGCTGCCCGCCACTAAGTTACACAACCAGAGCACGCTGGTGACTCAGACCAACGGAGGCCTTAAATACTGTTGGTGCTTTATTGATATGCAGTACAGTGTCAGACTGGGGCCCACCAGGAAGGCACAATGACAGGGGCCCACTCAAGGGACGTGGCCAGCCACGGGGCCGGTGTGGTTACCAGCTGGAGGGCCAGTGTCACAACATGGCATGAAGCAGCCAGTAAATTACTAATAACATTTCCTAAATGACGTATTGGTGAAATTCTATGGATATACTCCCAATGCTGCAATTGTTTTTAATCCTCTACAGTGCCCCCAGTTGAAGAGATGCCACACTGTAATGACCCCAGCTCACATTAGAGCCACACAGTGACCCTAGTTAACATTTAGGGGTCGATCCTATTAGCGCCGAAGGGTGCGAAGTGCTGTTCGTGTACCGTATAAATGCTGAAAACGGCACCTGAATTAAGCCGATCTCGCACCCTTTGCTTGGCTAAATTCGCTTAAAATTGCTTGCTGCCCTATGGAGGTGCGAGCACTTTTAAGCTAATTCTGTCCTCCGTAAAATGCGCCTGGTGCCGTGATGATTCGCGAGTGCAAATCCTCTGCACCTAATAGGACCGAACCAGAGTCCCACAATGCACTCTGGTCACATCATTGTTACAAACTGCACCTAGTTCGCATTATGCCACACTGTTGTTAACATTATGCATCCCCACTGCTACTCAAATCCATGTAATTTTGGAAACTGCCTCCAGTTCACATAAGTCCCACAGTGCCTCTAGTTTACATTAATGCCACACAGTACCCTAGTTCTAATCATTGCCATAAACTTCCCCTAATTCACATTATGCAGCATTGTAATGCCCTAATTCACTTTATGCCACATTGTAATGCCCTAATTCACTTTGTGTTAATCATAATCTGCACGTACCTGAAAGTTTGTCTAACTATCCCCTCAATACATATACCTAATAAAGTTTGTGCGTTTTACCTGTGAAAGAACACAGACGACCAATTGTTCTACCCTGTTATACGCGGTCACCATTGCAATAGTGGTTTAAAGTGGTGATAAGCATTAGAAGTGCGAAAGACTGACTTTGTGGAAGGAACATTTCATTCTGTGGTATGGTGCTTATAACTGAATAGCTGTCCTATTTGTTACCACTCTGTAAATGCAGGAGGGTTGATGTCTACATTTCTTCTTACAGGTTGACTGAATATCAACTTAATGCAGGATATTCTCGTTGGCCAACCAAAGTCAGTGAGGTGAGTAATTTTCCTTTAGTTTGCTATTAGTGCAGTGTGGTGAGTCCTTTCCTTGCATGTTGCTAGTAGTGCAGTGTGGTGAGTCATTTCCCTGTAGGTTGTAGTGCAGTGTGGTGAGTCCTTTCCCTGTAGGTTGCTAATAGTGCAGTGTGGTGAGTCATTTCCCTGTAGGTTGTAGTGCAGTGAGAGGAGTCCTTTCCTTGCATGTTGCTAGTAGTGCAGTGTGGTGAGTCCTTTCCCTGTAGGTTGCTAGTAGTGCAGTGTGGTGAGTCATTTCCCTGTAGGTTGTAGTGCAGTGTGGTGAGTCCTTTCCCTGTACGTTGCTAGTAGTGCAGTGTGGTGAGTCCTTTCCCTGTAGGTTGCTACTAGTGCAGTGTGGTGAGTCATTTCCCTGTAGGTTGCAAGTAGTGCAGTGTGGTGAGTCCTTTCCCTGTAGGTTGCTAGTAGTGCAGTGTGGTGAGTCATTTCCCTGTAGGTTGCAAGTAGTGCAGTGTGGTGAGTCATTTCCCTGTAGGTTGCAAGTAGTGCAGTGTGGTGAGTCATTTCCCTGTAGGTTGCTAGTAGTGCAGTGAGGTGAGTCCTTTCCCTGTAGGTTGCTAGGAGGGCAATTGTAGTTCTTTCCCTACAGACTTTTAGGTTGCAATGTCATCTGCATCTCTACTGCATAATTCCATTATATGAAACTCCAAGAGCGTTCCAGAGATTAAAATATTCATGTTGTGTGCACTCATTCATAGTTGCATTAGTGTTCAATCTAGCTCTGTGCACTTTTAAAACCCCTGTAGTTCCTCTTTCCTACCTGGGGAGTCGCTGTCTGCATCTCAGCAATGAAATACAGCCCAGACTGTGCTACAAAATCTAACGCAGAGAGCGACACCGCAGGCAGGAAACTGCATGGATTTTGAAAGGTGCACGGTGCTACAATGAACACTATGTATAATTAAATCCAATATTTATGTGACCTCTTCTCTTGTTCCAGAACTGGGTATTCCACACATTGTCACAGTCCAATTTTACTGACAGGTAAGACAGGAATCTGTAACCATCTGCTGTACTGTCCGTCATTATATACAGAAATATATAAGATCTGCATTCCGCATGCGCGACTCCTGCTGACACCCCATGCCCTGTATATCTCAGGCCTCTGCATCCAGGTATGGTCATTTCATAGCAAATTCCTTTGGTACTAAAGAAAAACTAATTCAAACGTGGATTCATTTGATAGCAGGATATGTTTTCCTTGACCCAGGTAGTTTTAGATGCTTTTCTCTGTAAGTTGCTCGCCAGCCACTTGCCCCTCCCCCTGCGGGAATAGACACTGTGCGCATGCACACTCCCAACTGCCTCCGCCCCCTGGCCTTTGGGGACGTTCCTGCAGAAAGCGGGACAGTTGGGAGGTGTGGACAAAGGAATCTTGCCACCTTCTCGCAGTTTAGGTATAAGGGTTTATGCTTATTTAGTATTGCTTTCTGACATTCCCCATAGAACCAGGCCGCCAGCAGGACATATCCATAGCACTGGCTGGGGGTGTGGACGGGGGCGCACGGGCGGTGCACTCGTTCCTGCGTCCCAATCTGCAAGGCGGCGGGGACTGGGTGCTTCCCTGTTCGTCTCCACTGCAGGGAGAGCGGGCAGCCGGCTGCAGGGCTTCCGACAGAATAGGGTGCGTGAGCGCCCCATTCTGTCCGACTCCAGTGGCTGGCGGGGGACGGCGTATGGCAATAGAATTGCAAAAGAATCCCCATCTGTTTATGGGGATTGCAGCCTCTGTCACAATTTTTTTTTTACCTCAGTAATTTCTTTTTATACTTGATATATTGGATTTATTAGTAATTCACCATCTAACCTCATTGGCTTCCATATTCCCTCTGCTCCGCTCTTCCTATCGGCAATGCTTGGGAATGAGAAGTCTCAGTCTATTTTCCGTTTATGTTACCAGGAATGGGATTGCAAAACTGAACATCTACTTTGAAGAAATGAATTTTAAAACCTTTCAGGAATCTCCGACAATTATTGTAAGTGGATCATGGCCTAGTTTGCTGCTTGAACCTTTATTGTGTCATTTTCTTGGTGCCAAAAGGTACCCAGGTTGGGCCACTGAGAGTGGGGCCTAGCAGTGTCACAGCGGGAATACGGTTCCCCCCACAACTTCCGCCATCACATTTTACAACCTTACGAGGCATAGGTACGCCCACTATGAAGACCAGGCTTCCAAACATGTTGAATCCTGCTTTAGCCACACACTGCAAGGTGTCTGCGTGTGAGCTGAGGCCTGGGCTTACAGCTCTGGTTGGGCTGGTAACAGGGCAGTGAAGGGTTTGCTGCAAGTGGCTCCTGTACTCTCCATAGACTTTTTGACACTGTGGACCTTAGTCAGGTCGATTTACATGGTTTCCTTCGTACGCACTTGGCCGATGTTTGTTTGTTGTTTGCGCATGCGCTGGGTGCCCACGGCGAACAAACCCATCCTTGCAGGTGAGGGGGCGAGGCAGCACATTAGCATATGGGAGCGCCCAGCGTTTCATGGGTGTTCCCATGCTAAAGAGCTGATGACCCGGGGGTCGGCAGCTGACATCACCACCATCCCTACCATATAAAGAGTGTGGCTCCAATGTTGGCACACCACATCAAAGGAGAAGCGACACACTCACTGGCGGTAGATAGGAGTGTGTAATTGGTCTGGTGGACCCGTTGCTATTAACTTGCTATATTTTTGTGTTGTGTATTTTATTAGCTTCTAAAAAAGAAAAGAAGTTCCCATAGCAACCAACCAGATTCTGTCAGTACTCCATTGCATCCTAGAAAATTATCCAAATCTGATTGGTTGCTAAGGGCAACATCACCTTGTTTCATTTTTAGAAGCTTGAGTAAATTTACCCCCATGTGCCTAGGGGATTTTATTTAGGAACATATCATGCCAGGTTATAGGTAGGAGCTTGGAATGGGGGAGAGGGGGATGTTAAGGGTCCGCACACACCTATTGGGACAGGTATCCCCAGTGAAATATTGGGAATAGGTTTTGAGTCGCCTTATTAGTATATTTAGGCGGTGGGTGCAATCCAGGCAATATGATGAAGACAAGAACTGGATAGGAAAATAATTGCGCTATGAATGCACACCAAAAGAGAGAAAAGAGTATTATTGAGGGAATAATCCCAAAATGTTGAAATTTAACTTTTATTAGTATTTGAACTAAAAAGAAGAGAGAAAAACGTCCTGTGTCGATTTTTTTTTTTTTTTAGTATATAGAATATCACAGGGTGAGCTCCTTCTGGTATTTGTGAAAATTTCAAGAGTTTAAAAAGACTTTAGACATACATACACACAACAAATATTGGTGTCGTGCAGAAGCACGAAAGAAAGAAAAGTGATGTTTATAGGGATAAAAGGTTCCCCTTAAGCCGGCTACAGGTGATACTGTGAATTTATTTTGTAGTACTTCTTATGGGTTCAATTCCCAGTCAGAAAAGGTGTTATTCTAGGGTTTTAATTCCCACTCTTCAAAGATTTATTATATATATACAACTGTCAGCATTTTGAATTATCTTTATAAGTGGTGAATGTATATTACAGAGTCACATGCATCTCATTCGCCAAGGTGGCTATTATTTTATATGGTCACTTCCCTGTGGGATTTCACCTGTGCAGTTACTATTTCTGCATGTCACAGGTGAGCCATTTATTGGGTATTAAGTCTCTCTCTCACAGAGCTGTTAATACTGCTAAAGATGTATTATTGCAGTATTGGTCCCAAAATTCACTTCTGCAATTCTAGTTTCTGCGTATTATCAGTGAGCCACCTTGCCTTAAGGTACATGTCAAAAACTCTGCATCTTCGCAATCTGTTCATCAGGTGAGTTAATACTCCGCTGTCTCAAAAGGACCTATTATAACTCTATCTGGTCTGATATTTGGGGCTTATATCCATTCATTTGGATACCTGGTGTTTGGTGTGAGATAGTATGTTGGTTGCCCTTTAATACATAGAAAATATTGGTATTAGAGTTTTGGCCTTATGCTAAACATTTTAATATATTGCTTATATTAGTTCGGCTAAGATAGGATTAGTAAATGATGGTACACTGTAAATTCCTGAAACTGACAGGTTTAAGATGATAGCTGACTTCCCTATATAGGGTTAAATATCTGCAGACACCTTTTACTGTATCTCCCTATCTAGGGCTAAGGGCGAGATTCTCTATTACAGAAATGCGGTAAAAACCCCGTTATCGGGTTTTTACCGCATTTCTGTATTCTCTAACCTCCCTCCGCAGTGTCACCGCTGCGGAGGGAATCGCCAGCAAAAGCTGGCGGTTCCCTGCAGAAGCCTATGGGCTTCTTACCGCAGCGGTGTGTGAGGGATCCGTCACGGATCCCTCCCAGCATGCGGAGGGAATCGCCAGCAAAAGCTGGCGGTTCCCTGCAGAAGCCTATGGGCTTCTTACCGCAGCGGTGTGTGAGGGATCCGTCACGGATCCCTCCCAGCATAAGTTTGAGATGATAGCTGACTTCCCTGTGTAGGGTTAAATATCTACAAACACCTTTACTGTATCTCCCTGTCTAGGACTTCACTATCTACAAACATATTTCACAGTTATGCCCCTTTCTCACTGCAGGTCTAAAATGGTAAATTGCCGATTTTTCAGCGCAATTTACCGTTTAAGGCTGCAGTGGGAAAGTGCCAGAGTTGAAATACCGGTTAAAGATAACCGGTATTTCAACCCGTTTTAAAAGCAGAGTCCTACACGGTTAAATACCGTTTTTGAGGCAGTGGGAATGCCTCTGAAACGGTATTTAGTTAAAAAAAAAAATCGGCGTGGGGTCCCCCTCACTGCCGTAACCAGCACCAGGCTGAAGAGCCGGGGCTGGCATTAAAAAAATCAGGAAACCCAACAAATAGGGCTCAAGGGCCGGGGCTGGTTCCCAAAATACGGGGAACAAAATGAGTAGGGGTCCCCCCGTATTTTAAGAACCAGGCACAACCAGCCAGCAGGGTAATGCCACAGCCGGGGGGAGACTTTTTATACAAGTCCCCCCGGCCAAAGCATTCATCCCTACCGACCAGTCAGCCTGGCCAGGTGCCCTGGGGGAGTGGGGACCCCCCCAATAAAGGGGTACCCCCCCTCCAGGACTTACCTGACCAGGCTGAAGCCGCGCTGCCGGGGTGGTCGCCACAGGAGCAGGTGAGTAGGATTTCCTTCCCCAGGTACCCCTTTGGATTACTACGGATCCAGGACCCCGGACTCTTCAGCCCTGGAGCCCCGGACCAGCCCCGGAACCAAGCCACCAGACCCTGGGACCAAGCTACGGGATCAAGATAGGTAAGTATCAGTGTGTTTGTGTAATGTATGTATTAAACTTTTATTTTTCTAATGTGTCAGTGTGTATTTATTTATCTATTTTTTTTACTGTGGAACTACAAGACCCAGCGGGCCCTTTAATGCCCCGCAGGCTGGGACTTGTGGTTCTCCAAGTCCCAGCTTGCGGGGGAGGCTTGCTGGGACTCATAGTTCCACAGTTTAAAACATTAGGTTTTTCATCAATTTTTTTACACAATGATCAGACCGGTGGCCACCGCACAGGGCCACCGGGGACAGCACCAGGCTTCAGCCTGGTCAGGTAAGTCCTGGAGGGGGGGGACCCCTTTATTGGGGGGGTCCCACTCCCCCAGGGCCCCTGGCCAGGCTGACTGGTCGGTAGGGATGAAGGCTTTGGCCGGGGGGACTTGTATAAAAAGTCTCCCCCCGGCTGTGGCATTACCCTGCTGGCTGGTTGTGCCTGGGGCTGGTTCTTAAAATACGGGGGACCCCTACTAATTTTGTCCCCCCGTATTTTTGGAACCAGCCCCAGATCTGGAGCCTGGGGCTGGTTGTTAAAAATCGGGGAGCCCCTATTTGTCAGGTTCCCTGATTTTTAATTACCGGCCCCGGCTCTTTCAGCCTGGTGCTGGTTACAGCTGTAGGGGGGACCCCACGCTGTTTTTTTTTTTTTTTAATCCCCCCCCCCCCCCTCATATTTTTATGGGTTAAATGGGTTTTTAAACGGCAGTGTGAATGTGCCAAAAAACAGCTTTTAAACGGTAATTTACCGTTTAAAAGCTGCAGTGGGAAAGGGTCTTTATGGCTCTTGCCGTTTAAAAACCCGTTTAAAAAAAATGGGTAATGACCCGTTTCAGCAGTGGGAAAGCAGCATAACATTGTTTCATTATTTATACATTTCAATATGGTTAGAAACATTTGTAGCCAGCTAAAGGCTGACACGTGTTTCACAAGTTAGCTTCCTCAGAGCCGGCATCCATAGAGTAATTCTTTTCCTATCCAGTTCTTATAGGTAGGAGCTCACAGGGCCAGTGTCAGTGGACTGTGGGGTAAATTCATTAAGATGGGTGTTCTATTTCATGAGATGTTACTTTGGGCAACCTATCAGAATCTACTACTTATTTATTCAGCACTTTCTAGAATGTAATAGATATAATCTGATTGGTTGCTAAATTTACCCCTGTAAAGGCAGCTCCCCAGGAGGGGGACAAACGATTAGACACTTAATGTGACAAGTTTTGCAAAGAATAAATCGCATGCAACTCCCGGGGAGCCTCAGGTGGAGGGAGCAGGGGGGCGGCGGCCATAGAGGCGGCGGGCAGGAGATGCCGGCGAGGGTAACTGAGAGCTGGGCAGGGGGAGCAGGGAGCTGTCTGTACTGCAAGAAAAAAAAAGCCGATGCAAATGAATGGGCAGCCAGTGATTGACTGAGAGCTCTCTCAGCCAATCAGCAATTGGCTAAGAGAGAGCACTCAGCCAATCACTGACTACCCATTCATTTGTATTGTTTTGGTTTTTTTTTGTTCTTTCAGCTCCCTGCTCCTCCTACCCGGCTCTCCATTCCCCTCACCCTCCCCTCTGTGTCAGCTGCCCTTGCCCACCTCGCATGATCCCCCGCCCGGAGGCTGCACATAAGATTTAGCAAAGCTTATGTGCAGCCGGTCCGACCTCCGGACGACTCCGATGTGCACAGGACCACGCATCGGGTCTGATGGGATGTCTACACATGCGATTTGACCCGATTTTACTGCCTGATCCACCCGACTGGGGTAAAATCGGGCCCAAATCTCATAGTGTATGTGGGCCGTAAGTCTTTAGACAGATGAGCAATGTTAGAAGAAAGTTAGCCAATGGGGCTGTGAGACTGCAGTGTGGAGAGGGTGTGGCCCTAAGCCTAGGGGAGTGATAAAGTGGAGAGCGAGGTAAAAAATGACAGACAGTAGCTGGTATATTTTTCCCCCATAACTTTATCTCTCTCCTTGGGGGGGGGGGGGGCCTGCATACTGATAAAAAAAGAAAAAACACAGATGGGGCAAGGAGTATAGTATATAATTGTGCCACTTTGATTGTTGGGGCCCCCCATAAGTTACCTGCCCTGGGCCCCCTATGTACCCTTATCCAGTCCTGAATACTGCTGCAGTACTGGGATCGGTGACGGTGGGTAATGTGGACCTACAGCCAGACCGTTTGGGAAAGATCTAAGCATTGCCTAAACCCCCAAGGGTCCTGTCACCCCGTACTTGCAGCTTGTCCCTGTGCGCTGTGCTCTGCAGACGTCACCTGTATTTACATAATATTCTTCTCCTTTATCACAAGAGGAAGGAACTCCATGTGAGAATCTAAGTATAATGGAAGCATAGACCTATTCAGGCCACAGAGACGTCTGATTGGACGGAGGCCGGTTGTTCCCGGACAGAGCTGGGGTGGGGTTCTGGGAAATGTGTCATTTGGTAACAGCAGACTATGGTCTTGGCACAGCGGTTGCTGCTGGGCCGGTGTAACCTGTTCCCCCTCAGACTGTGGAATGCGTCTGCTTAATTGTTTAACGTACCTTTGATGCCATTCATCTGGGGGTTGCTGTATATGGGCCAAGTATTCTTTCAGTCACAAGTCTGGCTCATTTCCAAGGGGGTGGATTAGCTCACAGACCATCTCTAGGTCGACATGAACTGGGTTGACAGAGACAAATGGTCGACATGCACTACGGTCAACATTGACAAAGGTTGACACAAGCAAAAGTTACACATGGAAAAAGGTTGACACATTAAAAAGGTAGACATAAGTTTTTCATGATTTTTTTCGGGTGGCAGTGTTGACACCTGAGCGTGTGGATCGTCCCAATTAAAGTAGCACATGCACTCGCCATGCTTCGGGCGTGGTTCTGGTCCCGATCGGAGGCTACGTAGACGGTACAGCATGGAAAAGTCCACAATTTTTTTTTTTTTAAACGTGAAACTTTGTGTGTCGACCATTGACATGTTGACCCTTTTTATGAAAATTCAGTCTACTGCAGGTCAACATTTTTCTAAATGTTGACCTTTTGATGTCTACCCATTGACTGTCTACCTAGACGTGTGCGAGCCATCCGGATACCTGCTTCTGGTGTCCCCCCCTTCTTTATCCTGTGAGCGAGTGTGCTCTAGTTGTGGACAGAGATTAACAAAGTGCGGTGCTGGCGCTGCTGTGATATCCCACATTCCGGCCCTCATACCAGCTGGAGGCAGGGATCTGGATTTGCATGTAGTACGTACACTGCATATGTCATCACCCGGTACTTGAAAGGGAATTAATCATATGCTGGGATATATTTTTTTAACGTTGCCCTGAGTAACTCCTATTAGAGCCTTATCTGCCCACTGGGAGACACGGCTTATAAATCCCTGAGCGCCCAAACCCATGTGTATAGCAGCATTACATGCACATGGGCAGTATGACTGGCGAGTCCCTGAGCGCCCATACACGTGTGTATAGCAGCATTACATGCACATGGGTAGTATGACTGGTGAGTCCTTGAGCGCCTGTACACGTGTGTGTGTGTGTGTGTGTGTGTGCATAGCAGCATTACATGCACATGGGCAGTATGACTGGCGAGTCCCTGAGTGCCCATACACGTGTGTGTATAGCAGCATTACATGCACATGGGCAGTATGACTGGCGAGTCCCTGAGCGCCCATACACGTGTGTGTATAACAGCATTACATGCACATGGACAGTATGACTGGTGAGTCCCTGAGCGCCCATACACGTGTGTATAACAGCATTACATGCACATGGGCAGTATGACTGGTGAGTCCCTGAGCGCCCATACACATGTGTATAGCAGCATTACATGCACATGGGCAGTATGACTGGCGAGTCCCTGAGCACCCATACACGTGTATACAGCAGCATTACATGCACATGGGCAGTATGACTGGCGAGTCCCTGAGCGCCCATACACGTGTGTATAGCAGCATTACATGCACATGGGCAGTATGACTGGCGAGTCCCTGAGCGCCCGTACACGTGTGTATAGCAGCATTACATGCACATGGGCACTATGACTGGCGAGTCCCTGAGCACCCATACACGCGTGTATAGCAGCATTACATGCACATGGGCAGTATGACTGGTGAGTCCCTGAGCGCCCGTACACGTGTGTGTAAAGCAGCAGTACATGCACATGGGCAGTATGACTGGTGAGTCCCTGAGCGCCCATACACGTGTGTGTGTATAGCAGCATTACATGCACATGGGCAGTATGACTGGTGAGTCCCTGAGCGCCCGTACACGTGTGTGTATAGCAGCATTACATGCACATGGGCAGTATGACTGGTGAGTCCCTGAGCGCCCGTACACGTGTGTGTATAGCAGCATTACATGCACATGGGCAGTATGACTGGTGAGTCCCTGAGCGCCCGTACACGTGTGTGTATAGCAGCATTACATGCACATGGGCAGTATGACTGGTGAGTCCTTGAGCACCCATACATGTGTGTGTGTATAGCAGCATTACATGCACATGGGTAGTATGACTGGCGAGTCCCTGAGCGCCCATACACGTGTGTGTATAGCAGCATTACATGCACATGGGCAGTATGACTGGCGAGTCCCCCCCCCCCAGCACTAAATGGAAGTCGCGCGTATGCAGAGGTGTGGAGAAGCAGAGTATAGGGGAGGGCACCAGGGAAGACACTGGGTGGTAATATATAGTAGCGTAGACTTGAGTGAATCAGACGTTGTGTGTTTGTGCAGCAGATTTGCGCAGGTGGCAGTTAGTCCATGAGTGGTACAGCTTAACCAGGTCCTTGGTTTGTTGTACCAGGTAGAACGAGTGGCATAGAGACACAGGAATATAATGGGTATATTATCATGGAGTGTGACGGTATTTCTGGGCGTTGGTGTCAGGATGATGTAAGCACCCATATATAATGGTGCTAGGTCCCTCTGATTGCGGTGGTGCCACCTGTAGGGCTCAATTCTGCATGTACAGCAGCGCATGTCAGAGGTCAGAACTCCTCCTGACCAGCAGGGGGTCCTAGTGACCACCAGCTCATGTTGCCTGTCACTGTAGTGTGGATGCCGGCCGCGCTCAGCGCTCCTCATCCAACAATTCCATATATATGGTTTTGTAGCCTGATTTAGAGATGTACGCTAACCAGATTATGCTGGCAATATGATGCCTTTTACTGCGAGCTGTGCCTTTCATACCACGCCCAAATAATAATGAGGCCAGAGACATTTGCATAGGGAAATTAGGTCACAGAGGTTATAAATAGATTGAATAACTCAGTCATTCGCCACCTCCCCCATGCTGGTGTGTGAAGACGCAGCGTCAGCCACAAGAGTGTACACTGTGGGTGAGTACGCAGGACCCTTCCCGCATGGTGTCCAGGTTGATAAGTCAACATGCACAAGGTCGACTATGACAAAATGTCATAGTCAACCAAGTAAAAGGTTGACATGGGCTATTCGTGTATTTTTGTATTTTTTTGGCTTTTTTTTTTTTAAGGTATAAAAGTTATGGCCCATAAAAGGTGACATTTTTTTAGGGGAAAAACAAGATATGGTACTTGTTTCCTAGCACGGCGCCCATCGAATTGTATACCATAAGACTAAATAAGGTATACGATGGTATGCGATGCGATGTTGTACAATAAAAAAATTGGCATTGTGTGCCATACAATGCGATGGTATACGATTTTTTTATTGTACAATAAAAGTTAATTTTAGATAGTGTGGCGAGCGCAGCGAGCCCGAAGCGTGGCGATGGAACGCTGAATACATGTAAAGTAATACGTGTCCCCTCGCGGGGCTTCCTGCGCTCGCCACGCTTCGGGCTTGGTGGCTCGCTGCGCTCTCCACACTATCTAAAATTAACTCCACACCGACGTGGATAGTGGGGGTATGAAAATGTCGGAGGACACGTACCACCGCCCCTCGTGGGCTCGCTGCGCTCACCACGCTTCGGGTTCGCGTTGATAGTGGGGGTGCATTTAACATTCTAAGCACCCATTAGGGTGCTTATACAATTAAACATCGTATAGGGTGCTTATACAATTAAACATTGTATAGGGTGCTTATAGAATTAACCATCGTATAGGGTGCTTATACAATTAAACATTGTATAGGGTGCTTATACAATTAAACATCGTATAGGGTGCTTATACAATTAAACATCGTATAGGGTGCTTATACAATTAAACATTGTATAGGGTGCTTATACAATTAAACATCATATAGGGTGCTTATACAATTAAACATTGTATAGGGTGCTTATACAATTAAACATCGTATAGGGTGCTTATACAATTAAACATCGTATAGGGTGCTTATACAATTAAAAATCGCATCGCATCCATCGTATGCGGCTATATGGCATGCGATGGCATAAGATTGTACTAGATTTTACTAGATTGTAAGCTCCTCCGAGTAGGGCCCTCTTCCCTCCTGTTGTCAAAGCCCACTTCTCTTCACATTTCACTCACAGCTCTCCTTTAATCCAACACTCAGTGACCATCTTCATACTCATCTCCATCATTGGCCTCAAGCCTCTAGTTGTATGTTGATTGGGTCCTCACTACTTACATTTAAGCTGTAATGTGTATTGAACTGTGGTGCTCTTTTATTTGTACTGTATTTTTGTTATTTATTCAATGTTATGCCAAGTTTTGTCTCCCTGTATTGTTCCTTTGTAAGGCGCTGCGAAACACTTGTGGCGCCTTATAAATAAAATTATAATAATAAAATTATAATAAGATGGAAATCTTGGGCGCCGTGCTAGGAAACAAGTACCCAAGATACTGTATTTAGAGTGTAAAAGTAATTCAGGTTTATGAAGGCATGAAGGTGTTCTGTTGCCAAGTTCTCCTTCAGAACAAAGCTCGCTGTAACCACAAGATGCATAGTGGGTCACTAGTTATGCACTAGTGTTTGCAGCCTGCCCTCACACATACACTGGCTCTGCCGCTGTGCATCCGGCTGTAATTTATAAAATAAACCACAAATACAAAGCACCCAATTCAGTGAGACAAGAGCACAAGGAGAACAGTAAAACAGGTACAACTTCTTCTACATTACCAATGGATGAGTTGTTGTTAGTTACAGGAGTGTCACGTTCAAATGGACCTTGTGTTGTCTAATTTCGGTGATTACATTCCCCAGTTTATCATTGGTGGAAGTGGGGTGCGACACAAGCTCATTTCTGATAGCAAGAATGAGAAATTGTGTTTTTAGTCGAGATTTCTCAATAAATCTAAAAATCCTAGTGAAAAGGAATGCAGTAAAGAAATATTGATCAGAAGAGCTTGGAGCTTGATGGAAAGGGATCAAAAGATCCTTCTCCAGCGATGCTTGCCAAATCAACATTAGAAGGGGGAACACCATTTTCAGATTGTGTTAATGATCAGGGTGAATCGCCAGAAAGCTACATTTTATCATAGCTTGGTAAATTAGCCCTACTGTGCAGTGGGTTACTGTAACTATAACATTTGCTCCCCCCAGCTAAAGTAGTTTCTGGCTCCACCCCCCCCCCCCTTGTAATGCCCCTTACACTGTACGCCACACGCCGTAATGCCCCTTACACTACATACCACACACCATAATGCCTTTTACACTATACGCCACATACCGTAATGCCCCTTACATTACATGCCACACACCATAATGCAGCGTACACTATATACGACACACACTGTAATGCCCCGTACACATTACGCCACAGCAAAATGCCCCTTACCTATGGTTGGATGATTTCCATCATATAGCACCCATGATGACAGTGAGATAGACACCTAGGTACATAGTGGTCACTGTATATGGGGCTAATGGGTGGGTGAGAGCACCAATCACATTACACCCATGATGACAGTGAGACAGCCACTTGCTTATATAAGGGACACTGTACATAGGGGTTAGTGGGTGGTGGCCCCATCACATTGCCCCCTGATGACAGGGAGATGGGCAGCTAGATAAATAAGCCCACTGATGACATGAGATTACACCCTCCCCCCCATGCTGTGATGCAGAACAGTGATACCCCCATGCTGGGGTTGGCTCCCCCAAGCCACAGCGGGGTCTGAGGAACCGTAGTTACGCCACTGACAATGATTTGTCAGACAGATAGTAAGATATGAGCAGCACTAAATATTCATATTGGCAAATTCTGCTTTTAGGACGACATTTACTGAAATCCTTTCTAAAGGAATAGGGTGAAGCGGTGCGTTTTCTGTTCTAGTAAACCAGTGCAAAGATAATGTTCCAAACCCCTGTTAATCATTATAAACCTGTACAAGCTGGAAATATTATAAGGAAATATGACAGGAGGAAGTGATTACGGACAAATGAACAGAACGTACATGAAAATCACTTCTGGTTTCAGCTACATCCTCTAATCCCGTTTGCGGATCAAATGGACTTCAGTGTCTGGAGCAACAGCCAATCGGTCGACCAGGAATCTCTTAATGCCACGTTTAGATTTATCCATATTTTTCTTATTGGCCATACAAAACACATGACAGCTGGATAGCCAATAAGAAGCCATTCTAAAATCGAAGTAAAGCTAAACCCACATATCTCTAGTATAAACCACTTTGTACGTGTGATGTAATGATGTCAGATAGGAGGGGCCCCGGACCAGAGAAGATGAAAGCAAGCCTAAGGGCCTGGAATTGAAATCTTGGGGCCCAATGCACATTTTTGGGGCCCCATAGGCCTGCCTAGAATGTACAGAGTCACCGGTCAAGAAGTTTGCTAAAGATTGACAAGCTATCACTGGCTTCGTTTGCAGAGGGACCCCACGCATGCACACCGCAGCCCTGCGGTAGGTGACTGAATCAGACTATTCCTCTCCCCATCTGCAGAACTGTCCGAACAGAGTTCTCAATGGTGGTTTGCCCCAGAGATACAAATCCCAGTTAATCTTACGAAATACTAATAAATAGCCTTTTGTGAACCTGGCCCTTATTGTTCTTTTTCTTTCAGATGGTGACGCTCTTGTCCTTATTGGGAAGCCAGTGGAGCCTTTGGTTTGGCTCCTCCGTTCTCTCGGTGGTGGAAATGGGCGAGTTGGTCTTCGATGTTATTGCCATTGGAGTAATAATTCTCCTCCACCGTTATGCAAGCCAGCAGAATCAAGAGACGCACAGGGCCCAGACCGACGATTCGTCCCTTGGGCCTAGAGAAGCGAGGAATGCTTCGATTCATCGCAATGTCCCCTCAGACAGCCAAATGAGGGTCGTAGCGGATATCACCCCACCACCGGCCTACGAGACCTTGGACCTGAGCTCTCTAGGAGGCAGATCTTCCCGTTCACCCAGCGTATGTAGTAGCGCTTCCCACCACACCACATCCACATGGAAAGAAGAATAAGGAAAGTCATTTAGAAGAAAAGGGTGAATGAATAGTTATGTATTTTAGATAGCTAACCAAGGTTGAGAGGGGTATGGGAAAATCTAGTCACTTCAGAAAGCAAAAACAAAACAAACAAAAAATCTCTACGATTTGACCTAGTTTATCGCTGTAGAGGAAAAACGAGCTACGTGGTCATTAAGCTGAGAAAATAGTATCGGGTAAAGCGGTTCGTTTCCTGCTGATCTAAGCTCTGCTCATTCAAATGATAATGAACGTTTTTTTTTTTTTACCTTTGTCTCAAATAAAAACATTTTTCAAAAATATACTGTATATATTCGGAACTTCGAAGTAACCGTACCCATGTGAATGGACAGTCAAAAATGTATTTCGGGAAAACCCCTCTATATCAGCCCTGGGAGTGACAACATCTCTATGAGCAAAATAGCAGCTAAAAATGTCAGCTTCGCTCACATTTGTTATATCAATTCAAATATTTTATTTTTTTAAGATTATATTTCCTATATAAGGTAAACATTACAGGTTATTATGATGAAAAAACATGTTTGCTTGGCAATTTTTTACATCTATTGTGACAAAATCACGTGGCACTCAAAGTGTTAAATTGATTAGACTCTATAATCCGGTTCTCGGTCGAAAAAAAACCATGAAAGGAAATCGTCTGTTGCTATACCTACGGTATAAAGCTAAACAACCCTAGCCTGTTATTTTACACCGGGCCGCCAGCTCTCTCAGCATTCCTGTAGTCCAGCGTTGCCTTTTACTGCGGTCAGTGAATTATACAGGAGACTTCAGGTCCATGCTGCCAATTGCTGTTCATTCCTTTAGTTGACCCTGAAACCTTCACATAGACTGAACTGTTTTGGAAGCGTTTTGGGCTCTGGGAGGAAAGGGGATAACAGAGAGGGAGAGGGCAGGAAATCCTAAAACAATAGCAGCTGGCTACTTAAAAAATCCAAGGGCCAGATTCTCTAAGCTTCAAAAGTGATAAAATGGAGATTGATAAACAGCCAGCCAATCACCTCCTGTCTGACATTTTTCAAACACAGTATGTGCCATGTCAGGTAGGAGCTGATTGGCTGGCTGTTTATCACTCTCCATTTTATCACTTTTGAAGCTTAGAGAATCTGGCCCCAATAACATACTGTAGATGGAGACACTACAAAAATCTGTGTTTTATTAATAGGAAGACATTTCTCCTTACACGAGCAGTGAAATGTGTCTTGATTATTCAAGACGCACTCTATTTTTTTTCAGTCAGTTCGTAAAAATATTGTCCGAACAGATGCTGCCATTTTGTGTGTTCCTCAGCAGTAAGTACAAAATGTCAGGATTAACAGATGCCTCAGCAAATGCTCCAAAATGATTTCAATGCTAGAATGTAAGCTCTTGGGCCCTCTCTCCTCATGTGCTTTTTTTCTCTCTTAATTTTCTAGTCAAAAACCCATCAAAACTATGGCTTCAGCAATATACTTTGAGCTGTGACAGTTTTTAGCCCACACACTCTCCACTCCACCCCACCCCCAGCCCCTATTTGCTCCTACCTAGGGATGACCGTCAATGATTCAAAATCATCGAAGATTTATGGCCGAAGTTGAATACTCTTACCACATGGGTTTCCCTCCATCGATGGCCCAGCAAAAGGATTTTTGCTTTTTTTTTTTTTTAAAGTGCCGGGGCACGGAGCATATTTAGTTAAAAATATCGATGGTCATTCATTGCATATTTTAACACTATATGCAATATACTTGCACTATTGCCAACCATCGATGGCAACAATGACCATTCTTACTCCTACCTCCAATCTCTGTCTTCACACCTCCCCCTCTCCATATCCAGCAAGTTTAAAACGGATCAGTGTCCCTGCAAAAATTGCTTTCACTTTCTGTTATGGCATCTTTTAGTGCACAAAGAAGTGATTTGGACCGTCTAGAGGCGGTAATTTACCTCACAGAGGGCGAGATGTATTAAAATACATCGCCGCCTTTCGCGGCCCCCCCGCCGCGATGCCAGCGCATATGTACTAACATATGCAGCTGGCATTGCGGTGCGGTGACTGAGGCCCCCCACGATACCTGTACTGTGGTGTGCGATGGGTCTCCGTCACCTCCCTGTCGCCACACTCTCCCCTCACGCCGGGGACAGCTAAGCAGGCTGTCTCCGGCGCCTCCTCCTCCCCCCTGCAGCCGGAAGGATGTCCGGCTGCTTCACTAGGGGGAGGAGTGGTTTACCTTCCAGGGTCCAGGAGGAGGCGGCGAAAAGAAGCTCATAGGCTTCTATAGGGTATCGCCACCCAAAGGTGGCGATACCCTACAATGCGGTATCGGTGCAGCTGGGTTTTGATACATCGGAAAAAGGGGTAAAACCGGGGTTTTACCGCATTTTCTGTTTAATACATCTCGCCCAGAGGGAGTAGTTAAACGTTTTTTTTTTTTGTTTTTTGTTTTTTACTCCATGCAACCCTTGGTCTCTGCCACCCTAATAATAACTTCAGTGTCCTGACCCTTGATGCAAATGTCTTTATGAACCATGTACTTATTGTTTTGCTTTTTGTTCATTTATGGAACCCTTGTGGCACCATATAAATAAATTATGATGATAATAATACTGAGTAGCAAAAGTGCTTGATGCTTTCACTGATTCCAAGTGAAGTGAGCTGCTTTTATTGTCACGCTAAGCTTACAAAATGGCCGCCTTCACTGTATGGTACTGGTGCACTTTAATGGAGCTAGTTCTTGTGGAAGAATAACTTTGTATATGGACTATCTTGGTAATGACAGTAGCCGTTTACTATTTAAATATAAATTCTGAATAAATATTAATATATTGACTTATAACATGTGATCCGTTTACCTATGGCCGCTCTCACTGAGGTAAATATTGTTTTACACTGTAAGCAGCGTCTTTATTTGAGCACAGTTACTGTTTTGGAGAAGTATTTATCACGCTGATTCCACTTGTGTGAATCCTTTCCATAATCGCTCTGTGTGCAGTAACCTAGAGGTTCTTTACCCATGAGTCATGACCTATGGGCCCTCAGTTTCCTCTTTGCTAAAGTGAAATCCCCCCCCCTTGCTGCCGTGTGTTTCAGCCTTACACGCTACACAGCAGTAACGTAACCTTGTTTTACTCACTACAGTACTCATTTCTTAATTATTAGATAACAGCGATGCTTCTAGTTTGTAGAGAAATGTAATGTTGTTACAACACTTTTTGGGGAAAAAAAGCCGTAGGTGTCAAACCTGTTGCCCAGACATGTAATCACCGGGGACAGCCATTTTGTGGAAAGAATTATAAATGTGACACTGCAGTAACTATGTGAATTTCCTCCCTAAAGCTGGTTACACACTGGACGATTCGTGTCACGTGTCAACCAACTTAGGGGCAGATTTATTAAGCTTGGTGAAGGTTTTTATCACCGGCCAATCAGCTCCTAACTGCGAAGTTACAGGCTTGGTTTGAAAAATAACAGAGCTGATTGCCCGGTGATAAAAACCAGACACTTTTTATCTCTTCACCGAGCTTAATAAATCTACCCCTGAGTTGTAAAACACTGAACGATATCATGCAGTGACGTTACCTCATACTTGCCAACTTTTAAGCCTCTCCTGAGGGCAGCCATCTCAGTTAGGCAGGCATCGGGGCCATCGCCGTGAGTAAAAAAAAAAAGCAGATTTCGGGGCTGAGCCACAGATGGGCTGACCTGTTGGGGGCGTGCCTAGAGTGATTGTGTCATTTTAGCCACGCCCCCGCCGTGCAAAGCCGATATTTCATGCATTGCACTGCGGGGGGCAGGGCTAAAGTGGCGCAATCACGTCATTTGACCCCACAAACCCCCCACCCCCACTTAGGGCCGGTTCGCCATCTGAACATGCATCAGTATCAACATAGTGGGTACATACCAGATGATATGCACGATAATATCGTTAAACGCTTTAGTTAGCGCCGTAGAGATGGCGAGCTGTAAAGTGAATCATTTCTATCTGCAGGAATCTTGCAATTTTTCTCTGAGTCTTTGTACAATTACAGTCCACAACGTAACTTTGTATGTTCATTTCTAGATTTATTGGGCATTCATCATACTGTACTTTCCAATGATTTGTACACTCCGCTGTTCACTGTATACCCGGCATGTGGCACTGTATAATAATAGCCACAGCTGGTTTTGTAGCTGTATGTTCCTCTTTACTGTTTTCAAAACTGTTCAAGCAGACCAGCGGCCTGCAAACAGAAGGGGCAGCCATTTTGTGAGCGGGAACGGTGTGCCAAGACTGCAGCCAATAAACTAACTGCTATAGTAACAGTTTGCCTACAACATCAATAAACATAGCCCGGCACTCCCCACTTGCACCCAAAACTGCCACACTCCATCGATTTTGGTGAAGACCCACCTGCTGCCATATAAGTGACACCTCATTTAGGTAGGGATGACTATTGGTAGGCATGACTAATGTTATCACTGAGGCACGAGGCACAATGGCTGCCCTAGCTGTGTGTAGGTGACTGGTCCCCTTTTATGTTCTACTGTGCACTATTAATCAATGTTTATGGATAACTAGGTTCTGTATGATAATATTATTGCTAATATAAAATGAAACACAAAATATAAATGAAGAAATTACTCATGTGATTGTAACTGGAATACTGAATAAATATTTTAACAAAGTAAATCTGTGGTCTGACATGATCACGTACCCTGGTGTTGTCTCGTTTTCAATGCATTCTATAACATTGTTATTGTGCGTGTATACCTGCCGACACTGGACAGTTGACAGGGGGCGTTAAAAAAAAAAAAAAAAAGGGGGTGTGATGACACCGCATATAGTCATGTAGTGTTAGGCTTGCCTAGGGATGGCCATCAGTGCAGTCGCCATTGATGGTAATACTGCAATCACCCATCGATAATTAAAAGATGGTCACTCTAGGCGGTGACTTCAACTGCGTTCTAGACCCAAATCTAGACAAATTCTACCCCCAACACCCCACTAGCCCGGACCCCCTACCCCGCGCACTGGCAAAGCATGTAAAAGAAACAAATCTCATTGACACCTGGCGCGCTGTAAACCCCTCCGCCAGAGACTACACCTTTTTCTCCCCGCCTCACAACTCACACTCAAGAATAGATTTTATCTTTTGCTGCCCAATGGCCTCAACCCACTTGACAGACTCTCACATCACCCCCAACTCCTGGTCAGATCACTCCTTCCTCACCTCAACCTTCAACCTGATGGACACACCGGCATCCAAACCTTCCTGGCGCATTAATGAGACCCTCCTGAAAATTCCAAACTTTCAAAACAAGATAAATGAAGCCTTACTTGACTACTTCACACTTAAAGTTAACGCTCAGGGTTGCACTCCACTAGTCTGGGAAGCACACAAAGCAGTAATCCGCGGCCATATTATTAGCTACGCCTTCCATAGAAATAAAGAGCAGAAACAAAAATTTCAATCCCTTCTAGAACAAGTCTCCCAACTAGACGTCCGTCATAAGCGATCCCCAACCGATGAAAATTACAAGCAACTTACCAAGGCTAAAGCCTCCCTTAATGCAATCCTTTCAGAGAAAATCTAAAGGACGCTCCGCTGGACGAATCAGCGCTTCTACGAAAAAGGTAACAAAGCGGATGCACTCCTAGCCAATCAACTAAAAGCCCGTAAAGTTCGATCGGCCATCCCATCCTTCAAAAACCCTTCAAACACTACTTGCTACCACCCCACCAATATTAATAATATATTCAAGGATTTCTACAAACTACTATATATAACTCCCCCACTCCCGCTTCCTCCTCCGCCACGTCGTCTTCACCATCCGACTACCTGTCCTCCAGTTCTCTCCCCGAGATCGACCCCAACACCTCTGCCACACTATGCCGCCCCATATCCCCAGACGAGATCATGACTGCTCTCAAATCACAAAAACCCTCCAAAGCTCCAGGCCCCGATGGATTCACCTTCTCATATTACAAAACTTTCCAACAAACCCTCATCCCTCACCTTTCCTCTACCTTCAACCCTATTCTAAATTGGGAATATTTCCATCCAGACACTACCAGAGCTGTGATTACGGTTATACCAAAACCTGGCAAAGACCCCCAACTAGTCTCAAATTACAGGCCAATTTCTCTCCTAAAGACAGACCTGAAACTCTTTGCAAAAATACTCGCAAACAGGCTCAACCCCATCCTCCCTTCCCTTATTCACCCCGACCAAGTAGGCTTTGTCCCAACGAGGCAAGCCCTCGACAACACCAGAAGAACCATTAATGATCCACCATGCTAACTCTCTAAAACTTCCCTCCCTACTGCTGGCCCTAGACGCAGAAAAGGCCTTCGGCCGGGTCTCATGGTCCTTTCTCACTCACACCCTTCGTAGGTTTGGCTTTCAGGGACAATTTCTACAGGCTATTCAAGCCCTGTACTACAATCCTTCCACATCAGTCTCTGCAGGAGGTATAACCTCTGACTCATTTAGCATTTCAAACGGGACTAGACAGGGCTGCCCATTATCCCCACTTATCTTTGCACTAATCATAGAACCCCTGGCCAGCCGGATTAGATCCAACCCCAATATCTCAGGAATCATGGTAGGAGACGCGGATTATAAAATCTCTCTCTTCGCCCATGAGTCCTCCTCACACTAACAAACCCCTCAATATCCCTTCCCAACCTGTTCCAAGAACTCTCCTTATATGGCCACTTCTCTGGTTACAAAATCAATCACGACAAATCTGAAGCACTCCCATTTCACATCCCCAAACCTTCTCTTGACCTCCTTCAATCTAACTTCACCTTTTCCTGGCGTAGAGACTCCATTAAATACTTGGGCATACATCTGACAAAAACTTATGCTGACCTCTATAAATTTAACTACCCCCCCCCCCCCCTCTCTTTCGGGCTATCACACAAGACCTTGACAGGTGGAGTAAACTTTTCATATCCTGGACAGGATGTACAAACGTCATCAAAATGTCTGTGCTCCCAAAGCTTCTTTATCTCTTCCAGACTCTCCCCATCGCTGTCCCCAAACGAACTCTCGCCACCCTCCAAACCACTTATTGTAAATTTGTTTGGAACCACAAGAAACCCCGCATACGCCGAGACATACTTGCCAAGAATCCTACCTCCGGCGGTTTGAGCCTCCCCCTTCTCTCCAAATACTATTACACTTCCAGACTCAGTCAACTAGTCGCTTGGCATTCCCCCCGCAATATGAAAAGATGGGTCGACATGGAATCCGACCTCGCAAAGACACTCTCTGTTTCCTATTTACCTTGGGTCCCACGTCGACTTAGACCTTCTTCAGCCTTAGCCATACCCACAATATCCCTCACCCTCTCAGTCTGGGACTCCCTCACCACCAAGCTCTCACTCACTACACATCCCTCCCCCATGACTCCTCTCTGGCAAAATCCATCCTTTCCCCCCGGTCAATCCCTACACATGGCCTCCACGTGGTCCTCCGCAGGTATAACATGCTTGCGACACGTCCACGACAAAAATGCGCTGCTATCCTTTGCCGATCTCCAGGAAAAACATCACCTACCACACTCCCTCTTTTACCAGTTCCTCCAAATCCGGAGCTTTATTAATTCCTCCCTCTCTGGGACGGGCTCTCTTAGAAATCCTACCCCCATAGAAAGTCTTTGCTCCCAAAGACCTATGGATAAAGGCATCATTTCGTACCTATACCACTTTGTTCTCACGCCAGACAGCCATCCTCTAGAAACTCACGAAATTGCCTGGGAAACGGACCTGGAGAACTCTCTAGGAGAAGACTCTTGGAAAGAGATCCGCCTAGCAATCTCTAAATGCTCCATAAGTGTAGCTATTAAGGAAACATCATACAAAATTTACACCCGATGGTACCTTGTACCTACACGCCTCCATGCTATTTATCCGTCTGTCCCCAACGCATGCTGGCGACAATGTGGATGCGAAGGTACTTTCTTTCACATCTGGTGGACCTGCCCACGCATCAGGCCGTTCTGGAACACGGTACAATCGGTTATAAACTCAACCATCCCAACTTGCCCCCCACTCACACCTACCACAATGCTTCTGTGTGCCCCAGTCGACCGGTTAACCCCCCCCTTCTAATAAATTAATCCTACACATCACCTGCGCCGCTAAGCTCCAGATTGCCAAGGCCTGGAAAAACCCTACTCCCCCAACCTACCAAGAATTACTAAACCGAATCTGGTTTGTCTCCAAAATGGAATACATAACCAGCCTCCAAAATAACACAGTGGAGAAGTACCATAAGGTATGGGAGCCCTGGTACGCCTCAAAAAACCTCCCGGGATTGTCTTGATTGCCATTGCGTCCATGTCCTCTTCCCCTAGCAGCCCGACCAACCTCCCCCTTAGTTTTCGCGCTCTTCGAGTAACTTCACTCTGATCTCACCCAGCTCCTCCCCCCATCATTACCTGATCCCCCACAAACCTCAACGCCTTCCCTCCATATCTCCTCTTCTCTCTCCCCACTTACCTCCCCCCTCCCCTCCTCGTCCAACACTCTCACTTCCCCACCCAACTCTCGATCCTCTAACCCCGCACCTATTCACCCTCCCCACTTTTCTTATTAGTTCTTCTAGGTACATCCTCTCTCAGGGAACGTATTGCTCAGTGACCCTGTTGCACTCCCCCCTATCGGTCACCGGCTCCCGTGTTAACTATGTAACCAATGTACCTAAATTTGTTATGCTTCTCTTTTCTCTTCAATAAAAATATTTGAACATAAAAAAGATGGTCACTCATTTCGATAGTCATCCATTTTCTTTCACTGAATGGCCCGTGGGCCAATCAGAATTTGGGGGCAGGGCTTCACGAGTATCAGGGGCGGAGCTATGCTCCGTGTCCCGGCACTTTGAAAAAATAAAAACAAAACATCCGTTTTGATGTGCCATTGATGGAGGGTTCTACCCCATCGATGGCAAAAGATTTTGACATTGGCCAATAACCATCGATGATTTTGAATCGTCGATGGCCATCCCTAGGCTTACCTAGAACTCCCCAAGCTACTATATTGTGAAAGAATATCACTTCTGTAACATAAACAGGCAAGTTCTAGAGAGGAGATAATGGGGAAGGGAAGGCAAACAAAGTAATCTCTGTTGAATGTGAACTCTGCAAGCAGACTTACTAATACCAGAATAGAGAAGTATTTTGGCGTTATGTTTACATAATAATGTGTTGTTATAATTTCTTTAATATCCCTTTAATCAGTGAGACATATGGATTACACAGGCGGCTGTGCCGCCGATTTAAAACCGTAAGAGTGGGATGTATTATCAGTGCGGAATACAAGCCACCAAGCGTCGCAATGATACTAATTGCCTATGTATTAACATATGTGATTAGAATGACAAAGGACAATTCTTCCGAAAAGAGCTGCACTTTGCGAAGGCACCGCCAATGAGTGAGAGGGTGCCCGCAGGTGGCCTTTGCCTCCTACACCCCCGGGTGCCGCCTACTGGTGCCGGTTGACCTCTCAACAATTGGGATTCCAACTGTTAAATGCCCGGCGGTCAGGATTCTGACTTACAAGGGTTATTCTCCCTCATGGAGGCCACGACCCCCATGAGGGAGAATAGAACCTGTGGGGAGCTGCAATGGGCTTCTTCGCCCCCCTGTCAGAATACCGGCAATCAGGATTCCAATGTCGGTATACTGTCCGTCTGAATCCCGACCATCGGCCCGGCGTACCACACCCACCATATGCAGCGACTCCCAGGCTCCTCCTCCTCCCTGGACCCAGAAGGTGAAGTGGGAGGTGCTAGGGAGAAGGTCATTGGATATGGGAATGTGCGCGGGGGCTCTCAGGACAGGATATGAGTGGCGGCGGATTTGATGGAACGTAGAAAGAAGCCCATAGGCTTCTATAGGGTAACTATTACCCTCAGCATTGGCAAGTTGGATATCAATCCATACATCTAAAAATAATAAACCCAGAAAACAGGGTTTTTACAGCAGTTTTTATTTAATACATCCCGCCCTAAGAACGCACAATTAACATTTTTAATTAATTAAACTGCAGAAACATCTGCATTGTGTCCACCTCTGAATGAGGCCCTTTCCAGCAACCCTCCTGTTATCACATAGGTCTCTATCACAGTGAACGACTACCGTAAATACAGCTCGCCTGATTCAGGGCAAAATACACTTTTCCAATATCTTACAGGGGTACACTCCGGAGTCTTCCTCCTGACGCTAGTGATTTACATGCACAGGAAATGACTCTACTCTACTACAGGGTTGCCTACTCCGGGAGAAGGCAGCCAGCTAGCTGTATAAGGGGGCGGAGATGCTGTGAAGGGGCGTGGCTGGAGGCAGGGCTGAAAACAAATCTGTGCTGTATTTGCGGGCGTGGCCATTGTGATTTCGTTGTCATTGCCACGCCCCCTGCATTCCAATATCCGGGATTGTAGGCAACCCTGCTCTACTACAGCCGTTTGGATCCCTCTCCAATTTTAAAATCAACCCTGACAAAACTGCCGGTGTATTTCCGCCTTTTGCTAAGCAAGAAATCGAACTCCGGGCCAGATGCGCTAAGCTTCAAAAAGTGATAAAATGGAGAGAGATAAACAGCCAGCCAATCAGCTCCTAACTGTCATGTTATGGGCTGGGTTTGAAAAATTACAGGTAGGAGCTGATAGGCTAAACTCTAAGACATGCGCAACTGTTAAACCATACAGTAGTCCCCAGGGTTAAATTGGTCAAAGAAAAAAAAAATCCTTTATAAACGGAACCGCATATACTTGCCTACTTTTGAAAACTAGTTTCAGGGAGATTATAGTTGGTAATAGAATTTTCCACAGCGCCCCATTGAGGGGACCAGTCTTGCTCCAACTAAAGGGCGTGGTTAGTTCCATATATGGAGATATTGTAAATGAGGCCCCTAGAATCATGGGTGTGTACTGCTAGATCTGAGAGGAATCTTGTAAAATGACTTATATACAAATGTAGATGAGCCCCAAAGCAGTTAGCAAGAGTTACTATACTGGCTAAAGTGCTGGAAAATGGCGCTGATGATTCAATGTAAATGTATCTGTCTCTTATTCCCTTTTTCCCAAAAAATGTAACTGTAATGTTGGCTACGATACATGAGGGAGTCTCCTGCAGAATGCAGGAGGGGAGGTAACTATGATGTAACAGTGTAATGTGGGCTAGGTGACATGAGGGAGATTGCTAGACTAATGCGGGAGAGAGGGAGATTGCTGATGTCAGGGAGTCTCCTGCAGAATGCAGGAGGGGAGGTACAGTAACTATGGTGTAACAGTGTAATGTGGGCTAGGTGACATGGGGGAGATTGCTAGACTAATGAGGGAGAGAGGGAGATTGCTGCTATGTCAGGGAGTCTCCTGCAGAATGCAGGAGGGGAGGTAACTATGATGTAACAGTGTAATGTGGGCTAGGTGAAATGAGGGAGATTGCTAGACTAATGAGGGAGAGAGGGAGATTGCTGCTATTTCAGGGAGTCTCATGCAGAAGGGGAGGTAACTATGATGTAACAGTGTAATGTGGGCTAGGTGAAATGAGGGAGATTGCTAGACTAATGAGGGAGAGAGGGAGATTGCTGCTATTTCAGGGAGTCTCATGCAGAAGGGGAGGTAACTATGATGTAACAGTGTAATGTGGGCTAGGTGAAATGAGGGAGATTGCTAGACTAATAAGGGAGAGAGGGAGATTGCTGCTATTTCAGGGAGTCTCCTGCAGAATGCAGGAGGGTAGGCAGCTATGCCGCACATCGAATCAGCCGGCGCTGAGATTACTATTCTGTTTAGTCATATTGAAGGACTGGTCACTAGTAGATTTATATGTTGTATCCTCCAGTGTCTCGTGCTGGCCATCCCATACATTACCGAATCAGTTTACATTGCTCAATAGTAGCAAAGAGAACCCTCTAACCACATTTGGATTAAAAGTGTTGGAACCTATGACCAGTATTCTGAGGAACTTTGCTGCCTGCTATAAACTGTGGGTGAATTGGACTCAATCCAGTAACCCCCCCCCCCCAAGACAAATTTGAACCGTAAGTAATATAAGTGTGTTTGTGTTATCCTCTCCGCCGTGCATTTCATCGTATCTGGATTGGAATTTCTGACTCTTTAATAAATAAAAAAATTCAAATAAATAAATAAAGGAAGGAAGAATTCCGTGTGCGACCAACCATCGCCATGGGACTGGCCTGAGGCTTCTTGGCCCAAAATCAGAGAACTGTATGGCCCGCTTACAGGACGTTGCTGGGAATCATCTGGGGGAGACGGCTGCGGAGGAGAGCAGCCGGGAGTGTAGATTAGGAAGAACTGCTGTCCCATGGGGGAACATTATGTGGGTTTCTCCGAAGCCTTTCACCCTTTGAGTGCCAAGTGAATTTGTCAAAATTGGTTTGAAAATTGCCAAGCAAACATTTTTATACATCATAATGACCTGTAATGTTTTCCTTATATAGGAAATATAATCTTTTTTTTTAATAAAATTTTTTGATTTGAATTCATATAACAAATGTGAGCGACACTGGCATTTTTAGCCAATATTTTTCATACAGTATCTCACAGAGCTGTTGGCACTCAAAGGGTTAATGAGCCCAAGGTAGAGAATTGGATGGACGGAAATTTTCGTAAGCCGGGAGGAAGAGATCTGACGGTGATAATGATATTACTGGTAAATGTATAAATCTTTATTATATAACGCAGGCTTATACCGTTGCGCTTCACATTTGAGAACAAAGAGTACTAACAGAGACAAAGAGGCATGAGGGCCCTGCTCGCATACATTGGGGCAGCACATGCAGAAGACCAGGTGGTGGCCATCTTGTTAAAGGGTTTTTGCCTTCCTAGAGGAGTGCACTACATGGCCCTTATTCTGGTTGATACACAAAGCTGTGAATTTTGCAGGTTTGCGTGTCATTTTAATGCCGCCCGCCCTTGTGTCTAGGTCAACCTAATGCTTGTGTCGACCTGTCGACCGAGACCCATGTCGACCTTGTCCCATGTCAACCTAGAACCATGTCGACCTTTCACCATGTTGACCTAATGCTTGTCGACCAACATGCTGTAGACCAAACAATCCCAAACCCTTGGGTGTTGTGCAGACTCAGAGGGGTGTTGTGCAGTGCAAAGGGGTGTTGTGCAGTGCAGAGGGGTGTTGTGCAGTGCAAAGGGGTGTTGTGCAGTGCAGAGGGGTGTTGTGCAGTGCAAAGGGGTGTTGTGCAGTGCAGAGGGGTGTTGTGCAGTGCAAAGGGGTGTTGTGCAGTGCAGAGGGGTGTTGTGCAGTGCAGAGGGGTGTTGTGCTGGGTAATGTACTGGTCAGCGGCGTAGCTTTGTTTTAGGGCTCCCCGGCCGTCCGGCCCCCCGTGCCTGCCCCCTCCCCCCATTGCCGCATGCTTACCTGTCCACGCGTCCCGGCTTCAATAAATTCTATGCAGACGGACCACAATAAAATGGCCGCCCCCATACCGCAGACAGTTTCAGAGAACAGTCTGCTTTATGGGGCGGCCATTTTATTGTGGTCCGTCTCCATAGCATTGATTGAAGCCAGGAGGGGAGCCGGGATGCGCGGACAGGTAAGTATGCGGGGGGATTGCTATAGCACCGCAGCCCCCCCGGCGCCCCCATATGCACAGCGCCCCCCCGCGACCGCGGGGGCTGCGGTGCTATAGTTACGCCACTGGTACTGGTCGTGTGTTAGGCAGGCTGTGTCAGTGTGCAGAGGGCAGAGGCTGTCAGTCAGTGTAGTGGGGTACAGTACACAGGCTGTCAGTCAGCTTTTCATTTTTTTTTTTCATTGTGGTGTGCTGCACTGCAATCCAATACACCATATACTACACTGTCAGAAGCTCCGTGTGTGGTTGTTCTGCCTCCACACAGTGTTATACAAGCCCCGTCCACAACAACAACAAAAAAAATTGCTTTTCGTTATTTTTTTTGTGTGTACTGCACCCCAATAGTATACACCATATATTATACTGTCAGAAGTTCTGTGTGTGATTGTTCTGCCTCTACGCAGTGTTATACAAGCTGCGCATAAAAAAAAACGAATAATTCAGATCCAGGCGAGGAATCTAAATCCAAATCTTAGTTCCCGGCGCCCTCCTCTAGCCTGAACCCCACAGAATCCGTATACCCTATTAATAATGTTTCTTGTTACATACATACTAAACCTAGCCCCTCCTATTCCTCCCACTCTTATTTCCATCAAATCAGGGAGATCGCGTGCCCCAACAACAGCACAAGCCAGATCCAGGTCAGAACAGGCCTATAAGGTGCACAACAACAGCAGTGCTTCCCCTCCGCTCATGTCTGTGTCCTGTACATGCAGTACTTCCCCTTTATATATACACAGTTACACCTAATCTAACACCTCCTTTTCTGTCTGTGCCCTGGCAGTAATCATACCGTCTGATCATCGCTGGATGCTAGGTTTGTCCCACACAGTGTGTAAGTGTGATATTACGCGTGGGCTCCCTAGCTAAGCTTCAGCGAGACTCTGTCCCCAAATGATTCAGGATACCCACCCTAAATTATATGCAGGAATGTCCTATGTATAGTAACGGAGTACAGGTTCCTCCCTCGTCCAGGTACGGTAATGCACAAACACACACTAAGCAGAGATTATTTCAGTCACAGCCCCTGCCCCAGTGGAGAATACAGTGCATATCGCCTATCACACACGGGACACAAGCATTACGTTGACAATGGGAAAGTCGACAATCAAAAGATCGACATAAGTTTTTCAGGATTTTTTTTTTTATTCGACGTGTGCTGACAGGCAGTATTTCATGCCCTATCCACTACAGCATGTAGGGAGAATGTAATAGTGTGCCGAGTGCAGCGAGTGAAGTGGGCGGGACATAGGTCACGATGATGCCTTTTGCTCTTATAATCTTGTCATCTGCCCCGAGAACCACGATTAGTGGAAAAGTAAACCATTACAGCTTTGCTAAGAACCACGTTGGGCAAGGTGCCGCTCTGCCCTCGCCACAGGTTACTATTCCCAATCGAGGGCCAACTGGATAGTTAATAAAGCAAAAGTTGAAAAAAAAACGTGTTGACCTTTTGACTGTCTAATGTCTGGGGAACCTTTGACCCCCCCCAGCTGTTGTTAAACTACATATCCCAGCATGCCCTCCTACAGTTTTGCTTTTTGGCCATTTTAAAACTGTTGCAGGGCATGCTGGGATGCATAGTTCAGCAACAGCGGGAGGGCCAAAGTTTCCCCATCCCTGGTCTAACTAGACACAGTCTATCCATTGAGTGGAATCCAGGAAGCCCATGCCCGCCGTGGAAGGACATACAAACTCCACACAGATGGACCAGGAATATAACTCATGCCCACAGTGGTGGGAGGCGGTAGTGCTCACCACTACGCCATCTGTTCTGCCCTAAAAAAATTATTCTCCCTTATTAATCTGCTCCAAAAACCACTTTATACTGCACCTGGGTAAATACCCAGACCGCTCTCTGTTCTTGTGAAACACCTTTGATGGCTACAGTAGGTGATATATTTATCAAGCGGCAGCGACCACAAACTGTAAAGTGGCACTAATATGAAGTGCTACGCCTGGTGTGGTCTGCGCTTATCATTAATGCTGTTTAATGTGTTGAGGTCACCTGCGGCTTTGTACATATGACCTGAAGAGTGTGGTTAGGTGCACGGAGGTGGAAGCAGCTGGAGCAGAACTATATGAAAGTGCAAATGATAAATCAACCTCAACACATTACAGCATTTCCCTCTATAAAGGAACCGTTTCTGCATTTATTCCAAAACACAGCTTGGCTCAGCCTCACGTTCAGAGCGAGAGCATGTCAGGGGCTCAATGTCATTAGCGTTGTGTCTGATGAGCCGCGATTTTACCATCCATTAACCCTTTGAGGGAAGTCAAAATAGGTGTGAAAATTGCCAAGCAAACATTTGTATTCATCAGAATGACCTGTAAGGTTACTTTATATAGGAAATATAGGGGTAGGTTTATTAAGCTCGGTGAAGTGATAAAGTGTCTGGTTTTTATCACTGGCCAATCAGCTCGTACCTGTCATTTTTCAAACCAAGCCTGTAACTACACAGGTAGGAGCTGATTGGCCGGTGATAAAAACCAGACAGTTTATCACTTCACCGAGCTTAATAAATCTGCCCCATAATCTTTTTTTTTTTACACAATATTTTTATATTTTTTAAATCTATATAACAAATGTGAGTGACGCTGGCATTTTTAGTGGATATTTTGCACATCTCTCACAACCCCGCCTTATTAAGCCCCGCCCCCATTCCTGTAAATGCCGTGATTCGCGGCTCTTCGGAGAGGGGGTGGTTCTAAATTATATGACCGACAGAGGGAGGGCGGTGCTGAGGCTGATTCTGGGTCCCGGGGGTGGGGGGGGGGGGGTAGACGAGAGGGGGACCTGATTTCCGGGACCCTCCTGGCCACTTGGGTCAGTACAGATGGTGTAATGGTTAGCATTACTGCCTCACAGAGGTCATGGGTTCGATTCCCACCATGGCTCTAACTGTGCAGAGTTTGTATATTCTCCCCGTACTTGCGTGGGTTTCCTCCGGGTGCTCCGGTTTCCTCCGGGTGCTCCGGTTTCCTCCCACAATCCAAAAATATACTGGTAGGTCGATTGGCTTCCAACAAAATTAACCCTAGAATGTCTGTGTGCGTGTACATGTGGTAGGGAATACAGATTGTAAGCTCCTCTGGGGCAGGGACTGATGTGAATGTTCAAATATTCTCTGCACAGCGCTGCGGAATATGTATGCGCTATATAAGAAACTGCTAATAAATAAATACATTTGGGGAGTGTAGGTAAGTATGGCCTACATTCCTTGGTTATGGTATAGTGGGTCGAAACGGCTGCCTAGTGTAGTTAGCGTAGTGACTCCGCGGCAGCCCAGCTCTGTCCCCGGCGTCCATGGCAAGCCTAGTAAGTACCTCTCACACAGCGCCGGTAACCGCCAGATCCCTTGCGCTGGGGGACACCGGCGGAGAGGGGATCATGCGGGGGCCGGCAGAGAGGAGCTCCAGCTGTCTAAGATGCAGGTGCGTCTCAGTAATTATTGCGGCAGGATACAGCAACCCTGCCGACTGGGTTAGGGGCATGCGGGCGCACTTGCGTCTCCTGCACAAAGGGGGTATGTGGGCACAAGTGCATCTTATGCAAAATAAAGGACGCATTTGCCAGTGCTCCATGTTACATACTGACAAATGCCTCCTTTTCAAACCCACCGAGCCCGAAGCGTGGTGAGCGTAGCGAGCCCCGCGAGGGGACATGGAACACAAAGTAAAGTAAGACTGCACTGACTACGCTGCGCGTGAGAACACTACGCTGATTCTGACATCGCCGCTACGCAAACTGCATAACGGGGGCCCTGCTAATACACAAGAACCAAATGTATTATGAATGTGTGGGGATTTGGGCACAAGAAACTTTTCTGGCGTGGGGGGGCACAACATTTCTAGTTACGCCACTGCCCCCCACTCAAGATCAGCAGGGTGAATAGCAGCAGGAAGTGACCATGGAACATTGTAATACTTTAGAATTAGACGACTGTCAGAATATGTATCGCTCTCCACCCCCGCCTGCTCGCTCCCTCCCAGTGCTGTCACTTCCTGACTTTCTTTACACACTTCACTTCACCAGTTTGGGAAAGAGAGAGGCAGGGAGAGGCCATCACACAGCAGACAGACCAGAAATGAGACCGTAAGAAGCACAGGGGGGGGGATCAGACAGACCTCCCTGGGATCTGAAGTTTGACATTGTCCAAAGGAACTGGCAGCACAACACAAGCACAGACATGTCAAGAGCGTGATTAACCCCTGAGGCACCAGTGACAGACAGGCCGCTCTAGGGGTCGCTCCCGGCCCGAAGAGGCTTCCAACGCGTTCAGAAAAAAATGCGTCAAATCTTCTGTCCGACCGTGCGACGGAAATAACCTGGGGTGCACCTGAAAAATGACTGGGATCTTACTTGTGGTGAGTAATGGGTTAACACAAGCTGTCACTGGGGTGCTGCTATCTGCAGTGTCACATTAAGAATTCTTTCCACTGAAAAGTCCTACTAATATGTTTATTAAAGGTGGAAGAACTCTATCTATCTATCCCACCCATATCTATCTATCTATCTATCTGTCTCTTAATCCAAATCAACTGAAGTAATTCAGTTTTGCTCCAGTGTTGCAATCCCCGGCAGCTACACAAACACTTGCATTGCCCAGATCCTCCCGGTGACAGTGTGACAATGCGAGGACCGATGGTGGCAGCATGATCCTAACGGGTCCCACTTAATCCTCCGGATCTCCTTCCAGTAAGAGAGCGCCGGGGTCTGCAGGCTATAACGCCATCTGAATTTTCCGTGTTTGGATGTTCCCCATGTTAGAGAATGGGGAGGCACAGGGCATGGGAACTGTGCCGTCTGTGATACCCCCTGCATTGCACCCATGGTATAATGGACCAAATGTATTAAGCCTTATCCGGTGATAAAGTGGTGAGTGATAAATGACCGGCCAATCAGCTACGAACTGTTACAGGATTTGTTTAAATGTACCCATCCACCTTGATGAATAGGCCTCTATGTACGTCTCTCTGGCAAAGGTGTACTAAGCCGGAGAGAGATAAAGTACCAGGCAATCAGGGGCAGATGTATTCAAACTTCTGAAGTGATAAAGATGATCATGCAGCAGCCAGTCAGCTCATAACTGACATTTTTCAGTTTTAAACTTGACTGTTAGGGGCTGATTGGCCGGTGCTTTATCGCCTCCTACTTTATCACTTCACCAGGCTTAACACAACTGACCCTCCTCAGCTCCTTATTGCCGTGCTACAGGCTGTGTTTGAAAAATGACAGTTGAGAGCTGCTTGGCTGGTGCTTGATCTCTCTCTCCCCAAGGCTTAGTAGATCTGCCCCAGTCTTTCTATCCGTATAAATATCTGCCTATATCCATTGTATACCGTATATATCAGTCATTTTCATCCTTTTTACCTTGCGGTACACTAAATAAGATTTTAAAATTGTCAGGGCAAAACACATTGGCCCCCATAGGAAAAAAAAACTATTGGCCCCCATATAAAAAAAAACAATCACATTGGTCCCCACAGATAACTAAAATAAAATACATTGGCCCTTTACATGAAGAGACCAGTAAATAACAGTTGAACTGGTGGTGGCTGTAAACTGGTTCGGGCATCTCTAGATCTGGGGGCACACTTGAGAACAGCTCAAGGCGCACTAGTGTGCCATGGCACGGTGGTAGAAAAAAACTGCCGTATATCGTATACCGTACTGTCTGTTGGCCTGGGTAAGGGTTCTGTGCACAGGTGTAAACAGTGTCAGTTTGTGTCCTATACGTGTCAGTATGTACAAACCTGAAACAAACCTGACAATAGGATTTGTGTGATTATAGTCAATTCAGCCCAATATTACTGTGCTATAAGCAATGTACACATATTCTATGGTATTGTGGTTCGGAAGTGAGCCGGGCCCGGCGCAGGCCATTGCACTGGTATGTACGGTGCTGGTCCTTGGTGCAGCGTGCTGGCGTCTGCCAGTGACCAGCAGGTTCCCCTCTCGGCAGTAGGAGAACACAGTTGTGTTTCCTGGATTAGGAAATCTGTGTGTTACGGGAAATGGTACAGTCACAGGCTGGTGTTGCACACACAGCAGGGATTGTGCCCGCTCCTCCCCCGCCAGCAAGTGCTCTGCCTCCATCGCAGGGATTTATAAGGCAAAGCCGTGCCTCGTGCCTCAATAATGTCCCCAGTTCCCGGCGTATATATTAGCTGTGCTCTCATCAGTGTCCGTTTAACCCGCAGACGGTTTCCTGGAAATGGGCCAGATTCTTTAAGCTTCAAAAGTGATCAAATAGACGCATGGGTCTTCAAACTGTGGCCCTCCAGATGTTGTGAAACTACATGTTCCAGCATGCATTGCCACATTTTTTCCTATAAGAGCATGCCAAAACTGTCAGGGCATGCTGGGACATGTAGTTCCACAACATCTGGAGGGCCACAGTTTGAAGACCCATGAAATAGAGAGTGGAAACAGCCAGCCAATCAGCTCCTGCCTGACATTTTTCAAACACAGTCTGTGACATGTCAGGCAGGAGCTGATTGGCTGGCTGTTTATCACTCTCCATTTTATCACTTTTGAAGCGTAGAGAATCTGGCCCAATGTCACCGGCCCACATGCTGCAAACTGGCGCTAGCTCTCGTTTCATAGATTGTACAAGATAAAGGATAGCTGGAATCTGATGGTTGCTATGGACAACGGTGCCCCTAGTCCTCTTCCAAAGACATGATACTTATCTCCTCATGATGGCAATCTGCGCCCATGGCCAACTGAATAATTCTATTTTTACTGTGTACACGGTTGTTAGGTCGACAGTATTAATTTTGACATGCATTGCGTCGACCACTGAAGGCGGTCGTCAAATGAAAAAGGTCAACATGGCTAAAGTCAACAGGATCAAAATGTCGACAGTCAAAAGGTTGCTGTGGGTTTTTCACTTTTTTTTTTTTAACCGACATGTGCCGACAGGTAGTATTTCATGCCCTACCATCCACTAGGGCGTGGAGGGTGAATATAACAGTGCCCGAAGCATGGCGATCGCAGCGAGCCATGCGAGGGGATGCTGTGCACTTTTTTCAGTGTCCGTGTCGACGGTGTTGAAACTCTGTACAAAGACAAAGTGAAAAACCCATGTTGACTTTTTGACTGTCGACCTTCCCAATGTCAACCTAATGCTTGTGCCGAGCTTTTGACCATGCCGACTTTAGCCATGTCAATCTTTTTCATGTGTCGACCTAAGGCCTGTAGACCTTCAGTGGTCGACTCAAAGCATGTCAACCTTAGTTTGATTTACACCCTGTTACTGAACTCTTCTGTAGGCTAGATCTAATTCACAGGGGGAAATGTATCAAGGCTTGGAGAGAGAGAAAGTTGCTGAAACAGGCCTGGCCAACCTCCGGCTGTTGTAAAACTACAAGTCCCAGCATGCCTTGCCACCGTTTTGCTATTAGGAAATGCTAAACGTGTGGCAAGGCATGCTGGGATGTGTAGTTTTACAAGAGAGCCACAGATCGGCCAGGCCTGCGCTAAAACAACCAATCAGCTTCTTATTGTCATTCAAGTATAATGTCAGAGATGCTGATTGGTTACTTTGAGCAACTTAACCACTTACTCCATCTACTAGCCGCCTGTTTACTAATTAATTACAATTTCAGACCCAATCATTTTTTTTTTAATTCCGCTATTTGCAATAACAAGAAATTAAGTTTTCCCCCATGGGCGAGATGTATCAAAATTAAAATGCAGTAAAACCCCCGTTTTACCGCATTTTCATATGTACTATTACCTGGCCGCACAGGATTTCGCCGGCCAGAGTGGCGATACCCTATAGAAGCTGCTGGGCTTCTTTTTGCCGCCCACCGTAACCCCGCCGCCTCGCCGACCCCCCCCTCTCCCCCTCCCTTGGGCTTACCTTCTTGCAGGTCCTCCTGGACCCCGGAACGTAAGCCCTTCCTCCCCCTAGCAGCGCAGCCAGACATCCTTCCGGCTGCAGGGGGAGGAGGAGGCGCCGGGGACAGCCTGCTTAGCTGTCCCCGGCGTGTAGGCAGCAGGAGGCGGCAGGGAGGAGACGGAGACCCCCCGCACACCACAGTACAAGTATCGCGGGGGTCCGTTACTGCACCGCGATGCCAGCCGCATATGTTAGTACATATGTGCTGGCATCGCGGCGGGCGGGCAGCGAAGGGCGGCGATGTATATTAATACATCCCGCCCCAAATGTTCTAATAGATTCCGTCCATGCAATGTGCAAAGAAGGGAGATGATTGCATAATAAATAATTCCGCTTCTCTATTTGGGCCGTGGTCGCTCTGAACAGGAGTTGGCCAGTGACAGGGAGGATTCCTCAGGAACCCTCTCCTGGTAATTTTTGCAAAGTGAAGCCCGTAAGAGCATCTCCAAGCGCCGGCTAATTCATTGCGGTGAATGGTTCCCGGGTCGCATGGCGAGCCAGGCTGGAATGGATTGTTGCTCAAAGTCTTACTTAATGTTAATGTTAGGAAAAGGTTGAGTAAAACACTTTGCAAAATGGCTAAATCCAAAATTCGGCACACACCTAGTCGCCTAAAAAGCTGCCTCTACTGTTATTTGGTCGCTTATATTAATTTTACCTTTATATATTTTCTACGGGTCAGTACTGTATACGATTAAACACTGCATTATGATTTCTGTGTTGCAGGTGTCTATAATCTGGGTCTTCCCCAGCATATGTCCGGCGTATGATATACCCTTCGGAGCTGCGGTGCTAGTACAGGGTGCGCCTGTGGGATTTACTGCGCCTCTTCGCAGACACAAACGAGCGGACACAGGAAACGAGAAAATAGAATGTCAGATATATGAATACCAACCCAGGAGGCAGAATCACTGCTGCAACAAATGTGAGCCGGGTGAGTACGTCTACTTACCTCCTCATCCGCCTCAATGTGCGAGGCATAAAGCGTGATGTTTAGTAAGTCATAGATATAAGGATGGCACTGTATAGCTACTTGCGAGACCATTCTGTTATACAGCTTGACGTACACTGGTCCTCATTCAGCTTGGCACACTAATTGGTAAAATTATATACCGCATCATTCATAAGGACATACACTATACCGCATCATACATAAGGACATACACTATACCGCATCATACATAAGGACATACACTATACAGCATCATACATAAGGACATACACTATACCGCATCATACATAAGGACATACACTATACCGCATCATACATAAGGACATACACTATACCGCATCATACATAAGGACATACACTATACCGCATCATACATAAGGACATACACTATACCGCATCATACATAAGGACATACACTATACCGCATCATACATAAGGACATACACTATACCGCATCATACATAAGGACATACACTATACCGCATCATACATAAGGACATACACTATACCGCATCATACATAAGGACATACACTATACCGCATCATACATAAGGACATACACTATACCGCATCATACATAAGGACATACACTATACCGCATCATACATAAGGACATACACTATACCGCATCATTCATAAGGACATACACTATACCGCATCATACATAAGGACATACACTATACCGCATCATACATAAGGACATACACTATACAGCATCATACATAAGGACATACACTATACCGCATCATACATAAGGACATACACTATACCGCATCATACATAAGGACATACACTATACCGCATCATACATAAGGACATACACTATACCGCATCATACATAAGGACATACACTATACCGCATCATACATAAGGACATACACTATACCGCATCATACATAAGGACATACACTATACCGCATCATACATAAGGACATACACTATACCGCATCATACATAAGTACATACACTATACCGCATCATACAAAAGGACGGTACACTATACCGTATCATACATAAGGACGGTACACTATACCGCATCATACATAAGGACGGTACACTATACCGTATCATACATAAGGACGGTACACTATACCGCATCATACATAAGACATACACTATACCGCATCATACATAAGGACATACACTATACCGCATCATACATAAGGACATACACTATACCGCATCATACATAAGGACATACACTATACCGCATCATACAAAAGGACGGTACACTATACCGTATCATACATAAGGAGGGTACACTATACCGCATCATACATAAGGACGGTACACTATACCGTATCATACATAAGGACGGTACACTATACCGCATCATACATAAGGACATACACTATACCGCATCATACATAAGGACATACACTATACCGCATCATACAAAAGAACATACACTATACCACATCATACATAAGGACATACACTATACCACATCATACATAAGGACGGTACACTATACCGCATTATACATAAGGACATACACTATACCGCATCATACATAAGGACGGTACACTATACCGCATCATACATAAAGACATACACTATACCGCATCATACATAAGGACATACACTATACCGCATCATACATAAGGACGGTACACTATACCGCATCATACATAAGGACATACACTATACCGCATCATACAAAAGGACATACACTATACCACATCATACATAAGGACATACACTATACCGCATCATACATAAGGACATACACTATACCGCATCATACATAAGGACATACACTATACCACATCATACATAAGGACATACACTATACCGCATCATACATAAGGACATACACTATACCGCATCATACATAAGGACATACACTATACCGCATCATACATAAGGACATACACTATACCGCATCATACATAAGGACATACACTATACCGCATCATACATAAGGACATACACTATACCGCATCATACATAAGGACATACACTATACCGCATCATACAAAAGGACGGTACACTATACCGTATCATACATAAGGACGGTACACTATACCGCATCATACATAAGGACGGTACACTATACCGTATCATACATAAGGACGGTACACTATACCGCATCATACATAAGGACATACACTATACCGCATCATACATAAGGACATACACTATACCGCATCATACATAAGGACATACACTATACCGCATCATACATAAGGACATACACTATACCGCATCATACAAAAGGACGGTACACTATACCGTATCATACATAAGGACGGTACACTATACCGCATCATACATAAGGACGGTACACTATACCGTATCATACATAAGGACGGTACACTATACCGCATTATACATAAGGACATACACTATACCGCATCATACATAAGGACATACACTATACCGCATCATACAAAAGGACATACACTATACCACATCATACATAAGGACATACACTATACCACATCATACATAAGGACGGTACACTATACCACATCATACATAAGGACATACACTATACCGCATCATACAAAAGGACATACACTATACCACATCATACATAAGGACATACACTATACCGCATCATACATAAGGACATACACTATACCGCATCATACATAAGGACATACACTATACCACATCATACATAAGGACATACACTATACCGCATCATACATAAGGACATACACTATACCGCATCATACATAAGGACATACACTATACCGCATCATACATAAGGACATACACTATACCGCATCATACATAAGGACATACACTATACCGCATCATACATAAGGACATACACTATACCGCATCATACATAAGGACATACACTATACCGCATCATACAAAAGGACGGTACACTATACCGTATCATACATAAGGACGGTACACTATACCGCATCATACATAAGGACGGTACACTATACCGTATCATACATAAGGACGGTACACTATACCGCATCATACATAAGGACATACACTATACCGCATCATACATAAGGACATACACTATACCGCATCATACATAAGGACATACACTATACCGCATCATACATAAGGACATACACTATACCGCATCATACAAAAGGACGGTACACTATACCGTATCATACATAAGGACGGTACACTATACCGCATCATACATAAGGACGGTACACTATACCGTATCATACATAAGGACATACACTATACCGCATCATACATAAGGACATACACTATACCGCATCATACAAAAGAACATACACTATACCACATCATACATAAGGACATACACTATACCACATCATACATAAGGACGGTACACTATACCGCATTATACATAAGGACATACACTATACCGCATCATACATAAGGACGGTACACTATACCGCATCATACATAAAGACATACACTATACCGCATCATACATAAGGACATACACTATACCGCATCATACATAAGGACGGTACACTATACCGCATCATACATAAGGACATACACTATACCGCATCATACAAAAGGACATACACTATACCACATCATACATAAGGACATACACTATACCGCATCATACATAAGGACATACACTATACCGCATCATACATAAGGACATACACTATACCACATCATACATAAGGACATACACTATACCGCATCATACATAAGGACATACACTATACCGCATCATACATAAGGACATACACTATACCGCATCATACATAAGGACATACACTATACCGCATCATACATAAGGACATACACTATACCGCATCATACATAAGGACATACACTATACCGCATCATACAAAAGGACGGTACACTATACCGTATCATACATAAGGACGGTACACTATACCGCATCATACATAAGGACGGTACACTATACCGTATCATACATAAGGACGGTACACTATACCGCATCATACATAAGGACATACACTATACCGCATCATACATAAGGACATACACTATACCGCATCATACATAAGGACATACACTATACCGCATCATACATAAGGACATACACTATACCGCATCATACAAAAGGACGGTACACTATACCGTATCATACATAAGGACGGTACACTATACCGCATCATACATAAGGACGGTACACTATACCGTATCATACATAAGGACGGTACACTATACCGCATTATACATAAGGACATACACTATACCGCATCATACATAAGGACATACACTATACCGCATCATACAAAAGGACATACACTATACCACATCATACATAAGGACATACACTATACCACATCATACATAAGGACGGTACACTATACCACATCATACATAAGGACATACACTATACCGCATCATACAAAAGGACATACACTATACCACATCATACATAAGGACATACACTATACCGCATCATACATAAGGACATACACTATACCGCATCATACATAAGGACATACACTATACCACATCATACATAAGGACATACACTATACCGCATCATACATAAGGACATACACTATACCGCATCATACATAAGGACATACACTATACCGCATCATACATAAGGACATACACTATACCGCATCATACATAAGGACATACACTATACCGCATCATACATAAGGACATACACTATACCGCATCATACATAAGGACATACACTATACCGCATCATACAAAAGGACGGTACACTATACCGTATCATACATAAGGACGGTACACTATACCGCATCATACATAAGGACGGTACACTATACCGTATCATACATAAGGACGGTACACTATACCGCATCATACATAAGGACATACACTATACCGCATCATACATAAGGACATACACTATACCGCATCATACATAAGGACATACACTATACCGCATCATACATAAGGACATACACTATACCGCATCATACAAAAGGACGGTACACTATACCGTATCATACATAAGGACGGTACACTATACCGCATCATACATAAGGACGGTACACTATACCGTATCATACATAAGGACGGTACACTATATCGCATCATACATAAGGACATACACTATACCGCATCATACATAAGGACATACACTATACCGCATCATACAAAAGGACATACACTATACCACATCATACATAAGGACATACACTATACCACATCATACATAAGGACGGTACACTATACCGCATTATACATAAGGACATACACTATACCGCATCATACATAAGGACGGTACACTATACCGCATCATACATAAGGACGGTACACTATACCGCATCATACATAAGGACATACACTATACCGCATCATACATAAGGACGGTACACTATACCGCATCATACATAAGGACATACACTATACCGCATCATACAAAAGGATATACACTATACCACATCATACATAAGGACATACACTATACCGCATCATACATAAGGACATACACTATACCGCATCATACATAAGGACGGTACACTATACCGCATCATACATAAGGACATACACTATACCGCATCATACATAAGGACATACACTATACCGCATCATACATAAGGACATACACTATACCGCATCATACATAAGGACGGTACACTATACCGCATCATACATAAGGACATACACTATACCGCATCATACATAAGGACATACACTATACCGCATCATACATAAGGACATACACTATACCGCATCATACATAAGGACATACACTATACCGCATCATACATAAGGACATACACTATACCGCATCATACATATGGACATACACTATACCGCATCATACATAAGGACATACACTATACCGCATCATATATAAGGACATACACTATACCGCATCATACATAAGGACGGTACACTATACCGCATCATACATAAGGACATACACTATACCGCATCATACATAAGGACATACACTATACCGCATCATACAAAAGGACGGTACACTATACCGTATCATACATAAGGACGGTACACTATACCGCATCATACATAAGGACGGTACACTATACCGTATCATACATAAGGACGGTACACTATACCGCATCATACATAAGGACATACACTATACCGCATCATACATAAGGACATACACTATACCGCATCATACATAAGGACATACACTATACCGCATCATACATAAGGACATACACTATACCGCATCATACAAAAGGACATACACTATACCGTATCATACATAAGGACGGTACACTATACCGCATCATACATAAGGACGGTACACTATACCGTATCATACATAAGGACGGTACACTATACCGCATCATACATAAGGACATACACTATACCGCATCATACAAAAGGACATACACTATACCACATCATACATAAGGACATACACTATACCACATCATACATAAGGACGGTACACTATACCACATCATACATAAGGACATACACTATACCGCATCATACAAAAGGACATACACTATACCGCATCATACAAAAGGACGGTACACTATACCGTATCATACATAAGGACGGTACACTATACCGCATCATACATAAGGACGGTACACTATACCGTATCATACATAAGGACGGTACACTATACCGCATCATACATAAGGACATACACTATACCGCATCATACATAAGGACATACACTATACCGCATCATACAAAATGACATACACTATACCACATCATACATAAGGACATACACTATACCACATCATACATAAGGACGGTACACTATACCGCATTATACATAAGGACATACACTATACCGCATCATACATAAGGACGGTACACTATACCGCATCATACATAAGGACATACACTATACCGCATCATACATAAGGACATACACTATACCGCATCATACATAAGGACGGTACACTATACCGCATCATACATAAGGACATACACTATACCGCATCATACAAAAGGATATACACTATACCGCATCATACATAAGGACATACACTATACCGCATCATACATAAGGACATACACTATACCGCATCATACATAAGGACGGTACACTATACCGCATCATACATAAGGACATACACTATACCGCATCATACATAAGGACATACACTATACCGCATCATACATAAGGACATACACTATACCGCATCATACATAAGGACGGTACACTATACCGCATCATACATAAGGACATACACTATACCGCATCATACATAAGGACATACACAGTGGCGTAACTTGAAATTTTGCGCCCCCAAGCTAAAAAAGTGTCTGGTGCCCCCCCCCCCTCCTTCTATCCCTTGCAGCACAGCATGCTTTATGTACAGACCCCCAGATGCTGAGTCCCCACTCTGTCACAGGTGCACAGAGGGCTGCCTCAGGGCTTCACCACCCCTCATTCCTTCCCTCCCGCAGCACACAACTGCCCCCATCCCCGTTCACCTCAGTGTGTGCGTTGTGCCTGCTGTCGGAGGCATGCAGGAAGATGTCCATGCAGCGGTCTCCGGCCGGCGCTGGCAGTGAAGTGCTGCTGCCGGTCACTGTGGAGAACCCACCGCCGCGCTGGGAGATTAGGACAGAGGGGGAAGAAGGCAGCTTGCAGAGCGGGAGGAGGCAGAGTGACCCTGGCACCGGGCGCTACTCCCACGGACGTGGTAGTGCAGCAGCAGGGACTGCCCTGGCAGCAGAGGTGCTCTCCCAGTGTCACAGCGCTGGCAGTGAAGTGCTGCTGCCGGTCACTGTGGAGAACCCGCGGCCGGGCTGGGAGATGAGGTTGTAGGGGGAAGAAGCAGCTCGCAGAGCGGGAGGAGGCAGAGTGACCCTGGTGCCGGGCGCTACTCCCATGGATGTGGCAGCAGAAAGGCGCTCTCCCAGCGTCACATTCTCTGCTGATGCCCCTGTCACGAGCAGCATATACTGTCAGGACCAAGGTATTTTTAGGGCGCCCCGCAGACCCCAGCTCCTCCAAGCCATCGCGGGGGCTGCTGTATTATAGTTACGCCACTGGACATACACTATACCGCATCATACATAAGGACATACACTATACCGCATCATACATAAGGACATACACTATACCGCATCATACATAAGGACATACACTATACCGCATCATACATAAGGACATACACTATACCGCATCATACATAAGGACATACACTATACCGCATCATATATAAGGACATACACTATACTGCATCATACATAAGGACGGTACACTATACCGCATCATACATAAGGAATACACTATACCGCATCATACATAAGGACATACACTATACCGCATCATACATAAGGACATACACTATACCGCATCATACATAAGGACATACACTATACCGCATCATACATAAGGACGTACACTATACAGCATCATACATAAGGATGGTACACTATACCGCATCATACATAAGGACATACACTATACCGCATCATACATAAGGACATACACTATACCGCATCATATATAAGGACATACACTATACAGCATCATACATAAGGACGGTACACCATACAGCATCATACATAAGGACATACACTATACCGCATCATACATAAGGACATACACTATACCGCATCATATATAAGGACATACACTATACCGCATCATACATAAGGACGGTACACTATACCGCATCATACATAATTACGGTACACTATACAGCAGGCATGTCCAACGTTGGCCCTCCAGATGTTTTGAAACTACACATCCCAGCATGCTTTGCAATAGTTTTAGCATTCTCTAATAGCAAAACTGTGGCAAAGCATGCTGGGATGTGTAGTTTCAAAACATCTGGAGGGCCAACGTTGGACATGCCTGCTATACAGCATCATACATAAGGACGGTACACTATACCGCATCATACATATGGACGGTACACTATACCGCATCACACATGACGGTACACTTTACCGCATCACACATAAGGACATACACTATACCGCATCATACATAAGGACATACACTATACCGCATCATACATAAGGACGGTACACTATACCGCATCATACATAAGGACATACACTATACCGCATCATACATAAGGACTTACACTATACCGCATCATACATAAGGACGGTACACTATACAGCATCATACATAAGGACGGTACACTATACCGCATCATACATAATTACGGTACACTATACAGCAGGCATGTCCAACGTTGGCCCTCCAGATGTTTTGAAACTACACATCCCAGCATGCTTTGCAATAGTTTTAGCATTCTCTAATAGCAAAACTGTGGCAAAGCATGCTGGGATGTGTAGTTTCAAAACATCTGGAGGGCCAACGTTGGACATGCCTGCTATACAGCATCATACATAAGGACGGTACACTATACCGCATCATACATAAGGACGGTACACTATACCGCATCACACATAAGGACGGTACACTATACCGCATCACACATAAGGACATACACTATACCGCATCATACATAAGGACGGTACACTATACCGCATCATAAATAAGGACGGTACACTATACCGCATCATACATAAGGACGGAACACTATACAGCATCATACATAAGGACGGTACACTATACCGCATCATACATATGGACATACACTATACCGCATCATACATAAGGACATACACTATACCGCATCACACATAAGGACATACACTATACCCCATCATACATAAGGACAGTACACTATACAGCATCATACATAAGGACGGTACACTATACCGCATCATACATAAGGACGGTACACTATACCGCATCATACATAAGTACATACACTATACCGCATCATACATAAGGACATACACTATACCCCATCATACATAAGGACGGTACTCTATACAGCATCATACATAAGGACGGTACACTATACCGCATCATACATAAGGACGGTACACTATACAGCATCATACATAAGGACGGTACTCTATACCGCATCATACATAAGGACGGTACACTATACCGCATCATACATAAGGACGGTACACTATACCGCATCATACATAAGGACGGTACACTATACCACATCATACATATGGACATACACTATACCGCATCATACATAGTGTAGATTCAGGGACACTATTCGGCCTGTAATAACCTCTTACAGTGGCACCGCGCGTGTTCTAGTGTCCTGTGTGGTGGATGTCATAAAGCAATGATAGACAGGTATAAATGTTTCTCTCCTATATCTGCCCACACATCGCAGGCCTGTCTCATGCATAACACTAATACTGCTCGTCTGAACTTGTCACGGAAATGTGCAGTAAGTGGGTGGGTCGGGCTGTTATATAGTTATACATTAATGATCCGGTTTGGTGAGACATGTGTTCATACATGTCAGAGGTAACACATTAGGGACTGACTCAGCAGTTACAGCTGTGATTCAGTGCAAATGCTGCAGCCCCCTGGATTGTACTGAGGCGCCCGCCAGCAGCATTGCGAGCCCCGGCTGCTGTGTATAAAGATGCAGCATTGGTCGCAGGTTACAGTCTTGCAGTCTAGCCATGTAAATTAAGATGCTGGAGAAATTGCAGTTGTAGGTTGACAAATGCACCAGAACCAGGAAAAATTCTGCCTGCGTCGTTAGGCCATCGGCGCAGATGCTTAGTGCAACTTAAACGCATGGGGTAATAGGGAGATGTGGCCAAATCCTGGGGGCATGGCCAGATCAACTCAGAAAAACATCACGCCTCAGCTTTCTTCTCCCTGCTGCTGGCCCAGGACACTCAGACAAGTCTGGGCCTAGGTAATTAATCCCCCCCCCCATCCCTCTCCCAGCACCAATACATCAGGCACCGGCAATGATTCCAGTGTCAAAGTCACTTGCATCACATTTTTACCCCATTCTGCAGTTTGAACCTCTTGACCATGCCTGCATATTTTTATGTATCGAGTTGCTGACATGATTTTCATAATTCGAAATACTAAATTTGACAGCAGATAACAACCTATACAGAACTTGTCACAGAGTATTCTAGATGAGGCCGTACCATTGACCTACTGTATACAGAACTGGACACAGTATTCTAGATGAGGCCATACCAGTGACCTATACAGAACTGGGCACAGTAGCTAGATGAGGCCGTACCAGTGACCTATACAGAACTGGGCACAGTAGCTAGATGAGGCCGTACCAATGACCTATACAGAACTGGGCACAGTATCTAGATGAGGCCGTACCAGTGACCTATACAGAACTGGGCACAGTATCTAGATGAGGTTGTACCAGTGACCTATACAGAACTGGGCACAGTATCTAGATGAGGCCATACCAATGACCTATACAGAACTGGACACAGTATCTAGATGAGGCCGTACCAATGGCTCATACAGAACTGGACACAGTATTCTAGATGAGGCCGTACCAATGACCTATACAGAACTGGACACAGTATCTAGATGAGGCCGCACCAATGACCTATACAGAACTGGACACAGTATCTAGATGAGGCCGTACCAATGGCTTATACAGAACTGGACACAGTATTCTAGATGAGGCCGTACCAATGACCTATACAGAACTGGACACAGTATCTAGATGAGGCCGCACCAATGACCTATACAGAACTGGACACAGTATTTGAGGCCATACCAATGACCTATACAGAACTGTACACAGTATTCTAGATGAGGCCATACCAATGACCTATACAGAACTGGACACAGTATCTAGATAAGGCCATACCAGTGACCTAAACAGAACTGGACACAGTATCTAGATGAGGCCGTACCAATGACCTATACAGAACTGGACACAGTATTCTAGATGTGGCCATACCAATGACCTATACAGAACTGGACACAGTATGTAGATAAGTCCGTACCAATGACCTATACAGAACTGGACACAGTATTCTAGATGAGGCCGCACCAATGACCTATACAGAACTGGACACAGTATGTAGATAAGTCCATACCAATTACCTATACAGAACTGGACACAGCATGTAGATAAGTCTGTACCAATGACCTATACAGAACTGGACACAGTATTCTACATGAGGCCGTACCAATGACCTATAAAGAACTGGACAGAGTATCTAGATGAGGTCGTACCAATGACTTATACAAAACTGGGAACAGTATTCTAGATGAGGCCGTACCAATGACCTATACAGAACTGGACACAGTATTCTAGATGAGGCCGTACCAGTGACCTATACAGAACTGGACACAGTATCTAGATGAGGTCGTACCAATGACTTATACGAAATGGGCACAGTATTCTAGATGAGGCCGTACCAATGACCTATACAGAACTGGGCACAGTATTCTAGATGAGGCCGTACCAATGACCTATACAGAACTGAACACAGTATTCTAGATGAGGCCGTACCAGTGACCTATACAGAACTGGTCACAGTATCTAGATGAGGCCGTACCAATGACCTATACAGAACTGGACACAGTATTCTAGATTAGGCCGTACCAGTGACCTATACAGAACTGGTCACAGTATCTAGAGGAGGCCGTACCAGTGACCTATACAGAACTGGACACAGTATTCTAGATGAGGCCTATACAGTGACCTATACAGAACTGGGCACAGTATCTAGATGAGGCCGTACCAGTGACCTATACAGAACTGGGCACAGTATATAGACGAGGCCATACCAATGACCTATACAGAACTGGACACAGTATCTAGATGAGGCCGTACCAGTGACCTATACAGAACTGGTCACAGTATCTAGATGAGGCCCTACCAGTGATCTATACAGAACTGGGCACAGTATCTAGATGAGGCCGTACCAATGACCTATACAGAACTGGGCACAGTATATAGATGAGGCCGTACCAGTGACCTATACAGACCTGGTCACAGTATCTAGATGAGGCCGCACCAGTGACCTATACAGAACTGGTCACAGTATCTAGATGTGGCCGTACCAATGACCTATACAGAACTGGACACAGTATCTAGATGAGGCCGTACCAGTGACCTATACAGAACTGGTCACAGTATCTAGATGAGGCCGTACCAGTGACCTATACAGAACTGGACACAGTATTCTAGATGAGGCCTATACAGTGACCTATACAGTGACCTATACAGAACTGGACACAGTATGTAGATAAGTCCGTACCAGTGACCTATACAGAACTGGTCACAGTATCTAGATGAGGCCGTACCAATGACCTATACAGAACTGGACACAGTATTCTAGATGAGGCCGTACCAGTGACCTATACAGAACTGGTCACAGTATCTAGATGAGGCCGTACCAGTGACCTATACAGAACTGGACACAGTATTCTAGATGAGGCCTATACAGTGACCTATACAGTGACCTACACAGAACTGGACACAGTATGTAGATAAGTCCGTACCAGTGACCTATACAGAACTGGTCACAGTATCTAGATGAGGCCCTACCAGTGATCTATATAGCCTAAGGATATTTACTTATACAGTATATATAAAAATGTCCTGACTCTGGTGACATCGTGAGCCATGGAGCCAGAATTGCAGGGAATTGGCGATCATGGTGGGCCCACTTCATTTTACAGACCTGGGTGAGAGCAGGGAGAGTGTTTTGCTTTGGCAGAATCTTCAAACAACATCCTGAAATTAAGGAACCATTTGTATCACTGAGAATGCAGATATCCAATCACTGGGAACCAGTAGCATCATCTCCCAAAATGTATGTTTGCAGTTGGGTTGGGATGAGATGCGGCTTTCTCCACCCCAAATCCCATCACCAAATCCCATCTTGTACTGCTGTCTGTATTTAGTAGCTGACCCCCAGTAAGCCCCGTACATACAGGCTCTTATTCAGATCTGATCGCAGTACAAATGTGTTCTCAAAATGGGCAAAACCATGTGCACTGCAGGTGGGGCAGATGTAACATGTGCAGAGAGAGTTAGATTTGGGGGAGTTATTTTGTTTCTGTGCAGGGTAAATACTGGCTGCATTATTTATACACTGCCATTTAGATTTCAGTTTAAACTCACCCCACCCAAAAGTAACTCTCTCTGCACATGTTACATCTGCCCCACCTGCAGTGCACATGGTTTTGCCCATTTTGAGACCAAATTTGCACTGCGATCAGATCTGAATAAGGGCCACTGTTCTGTGCTAGAATTAGCTCAGTGTGTACAGGCTTTTATCGGATCAGGAGTTCGGCATCTAAAATATGAAACATCACATAAAATGGGCTTCTGTAATGACCTGTAATGTTTCCTTTTTTTATAGGAAATATAATTATTTTTTTTTACACATATTTTATTGGAATTTATATAACAAATGTGAGCGACGCTGGGGCATTTTTAGCGGATATTTTGCGCATCTTTCAGAAAGCTGGGTTTATTCTGGATTGCTGCACTTACTGTGAATGACTGGATTATTTACAAGAAAACACGGAATCCGCCTGCAGGTGTTGTATCTAACTGATGTCCTATCTCTGCTTCCAGGATTAAAAGTGATCAAACCTTGTGCTAAGGCCGGAGATCGCACAGAGTGTGCTAAATGTGACGATGGTTCCTATATGGATACTTCCAGCAGCTCTAAATTCTGTCACCCCTGCAGTGAGTGCTTATCGCGTAAGTGCCCACACATCTAAACAGTCCTTAGCAATGCTGCAATACAATGGCCGTCAGCTGTGGGTGTCGTGTGACTTATCCTCCATACAACACACGTCTTTCATGTCTGACCGCTCACTCACTGCCATCCCATGATACCGACATAATATTCCGCCACGGTAGGATTTTACACTGCTGCGACCAATCGGGAACCAAGTTTACGCAGGCTCACTTCTGGTGAGGGCGCTGGGACGGGGGACCGGATTCCACATTGCAGCCAGGAAATCCTTCCCATAGGAAGAAGCAGAAGGCCATCTGAAGATGGCGTTGGTTATCTCAGCATAGCACAACAAGCCCTATCCTCTTCCAAAACTCTAAAAAGTTCTGGGAAGTAAAGTAGAGCTGAGCATCAGTGGGCTGGCGGTCACCTGTAACCTATGGGGGACCTCGGATATGGCATATATGGTGACATTCATAGATCTATTTCAACTTAGGAATGGCCATCAACCATAAATGATCCCAAATCATCAATGGTTTATGACCGATGGTTTATAGATTTGCCATCGATGGTACAAAACCACCCAATGCTTCTGTGTTGTTGTTTTTATAATGTGCCGAGACACAGAGCATATCTCCGTCCCTTGACACCAGTGAAGCCCTGCCCTCAGGTTCTGATTGGTCCACCATTCTTTTAAATTGTCTGCTGCAAATTACCAATTATTCATACTATGCCCTACAAGACGAACGCAGAATGGCATCAGGCTGTCAGTGATTCCCATGGTCGGAACCTGCCTGCCACCGGGTTATACATACACCTGATATCATCTCAGTCTGCATTGCAATCCTGACACTAATATCCCGCCACGGTCATTGATAACTGACTTCCTGCCTGCAGCCTCCTCTTCTTCCCTATGGCTGGTGGGGCTGGATGGATCAGCAGATAATTAATAATTTTTTTCTTTCTTTCTTTTAGAAAATGGCCAAATTAAGTCGTCTGACTGTATGCCGCACAAAGATGTCGTGTGTGGGTGTCCTGAGGGTCGGTTCAAGTCGAAAAATGAAAAAATTAACTTCATATGCCTGGAGTGCAGCAAATGCAATAACGGAACAGTGTTAACCAAATGTACGTCCCCCCCTATCCCCGCCCCTATTCTTAGTGAGGAGTGGCCATCAGGCACGGTGGTTTGCCTCTGCTGGCCAAGCACAAAGTTGCCTCCTGAATACCGTGTCCCATGTCTGAACCATTACCCAAACTGTGGCCCTCCAGCTGTGGTAAAACTACACATCCCAGCATGCCCTGCCATAGATTTAACATTCCCTAATAGCAAAACTGTGGCAAGGCATGATGGGACTTGTAGTTTTACAACAGCTGGAGGGCCTTTGTTTGGCCTTGCCTAGAGTAATGACTAGCCTGATGGTATAACGTAATGACTGAGAGGCGCGATAAAGAAGAAACCATGTCATCAGCGCAAGGCACTGGGAAATGGGGCAGCCGATAAAATGTGGCAGTTGGTTAAACGTTTATTTGTGAATGTTCTTGTTATCGATTCTCTCTATCTGTCATGTACTTCCGAATGGGCCTGATTCGGACCTGGTCGCTAGACTGCGAACAGTTAAACATCGCCGGCTCACCATCGAATAAATTCTCCTGCCATCGCTAAGAAAAGTCAGACTGGACTGACTTTTCTAGCAACCGCAGTTCTCCGAATTCGGGGTGGGCGCTGGCATCACGCGACTTCAGCCGCTCACCCCAAGCAGGCATCGCCACACCTGCGCCTGAAGGGGAACGTCCGGCATATTTATGGGGACGCCGATAAAACACTGGGTGTACCCCTGCCCGCTCCCCCTTCACTCCCACGTGCAAACCCCGATCATTGGAGAAGGTACAGAATTCAGACCCTAACGATTGTCTCTGAATCGGCCCCTATATACAATACCATTAACGCTGAATGTTTCCCTCGCAGGCCATGACGTCCATGACAGCATTTGCCAATGTTTTAACGGATTCTTCTTTGACGAGGGAATCAGAAAGTGTCGCTCATGCGAAGAGTAAGTAAAGTAATACACTGAGACTACTGGGATCAATGATCTATCGACATTCGCCAGCTGCCACTACCTCCCCGGCAGCCCCCCCAGCTGCCCCCGATCCCCTATCTGTCTCCCTGAAGCGGAGAAGGGCAGGGAAGCCGCTCCCCGCCGCCGCGCTGTTGGGACATGGTTCACCGTCAGATGTAGCCCCTGTCCACCAGCCTGCTCCAGCTCAGGACATTTGGCGATCCTGCAGGCTGGCTGGGAGGCGCTCCATCTGTACTTCATTACAAATCCATGGCGCTACTTGCGCCCCATTTGCCAGTAGCCCCTAGAGACTGTACAGGGCCAGTTTCATGAAGGAATTGGTTCTTCTTTAGGAATATCATACGATATATACCTAACTAGGTACCAAATCCTATACTAACTTAAGTTTCTATTAAATAATAATAATTTAATATAATATATTAATCTAAAATAGTCTTCATCGTGATACAGGTACATACAGGGATATTTTTTTAACTAACTAAAAGCCCGTCAAAATGACGGCTTCTGCAATTTACTTTCGCTTTGAGCTGTGACCGTTTTTACTTTCACTTTGAGCTGTGACAGTTTTTCACCTACAAACTCTCCACCCCACCCCCCAGTCCCAATCTGCTGCTATCTCCAATATCTGTCTTCACAGCCCCCTCTCTCCATAGCCAGCAAGTTTGAATCAGATCAGTGTCCCTGCAAAATGTGCTTGCACTTTCTGTTGTGACATCTTTTAGCACACAAAGGAGTAATTTGGTCCATTGAGTGGCCTCTGGTGGTCACTGGCAGTACTTCACCTCATAGAGGTGATGCGTAGTTAGCAGCCTTTTATACATATAGATAACTATATAAACTTCGATCACCACCTGCTGGCTGTAAGTGGTACTGCAGCTCAGTAAGTTTTCCACAATTTGGAAAACTGGTGCTATATTGTTCTGTATAAACTTCTGTTATCATTGTTATAACCGTTGTATATGATTCTAGGTGTCACAGTTCTGACTGTAAAGATCACTGTCCCCCAGCTCTGAAGTCTCACAATCCTCCAGGTAAGTCCGATGCCTCCAACAGAACAAACCTCTATGGAGATATGCAGCTAATTTCCACTTGTAATAAATTCCCGCTAGCATCTTGGGTCTGAAACCCCAGCACAACCCATAAATGTAAATTGTTATTATTGTTATTACATTTTATTTATAAGGCGCCACGTGTGTTTCGCAGTGCCGTACAGAGGGCATACAATGGAACAGTACAGGGAGACTAAACTTAACATTACAGTACATAAATAACAATCGCGTGCAGGTAACAGGAAGCACCACAATTCAATACACATTACAGCTTAGATGGGAGTAGTAGAAGAGCGCAGTTAGTGAATTGTCAGGAGAGAAGATGGCCCTGCTCTGAGAAGCTAACAATCTAGTGCAGGGGTTCTAAACTCGGTCGCCAGGACCCCACACAGTTCACGTTTTCCAGGTCATTACTCATTGACACATTTTAAATGATACACAGACGGCACTAATTATTTCACTTGTGATTCTGTGAGGAGACCTGCAAAACATGCACCGTGTGGGGTCCTGAGGACCGAGTTTAGTAACCTGTGATCTAGTGGGAAGGGGCGACCGACAGATGACATGAGGTATAGCAAGCGGGAGGTGGCCTGATTTCAGGATGTGTATGCATGAGGTGTTGGTTGGAGGAGCATCCTCGGGACTAGGTTATGCAGCGGAAGGGTACAGTTTGATGAATAGGTGAGTTTTCAGTTCTAGCTTGAAGCTTTGCAAGATCGGGGAGAGTCTAATGGAGCGGGGGGGAACGCGTTCCACTGAAGGGGAGCAGAACGGGCAAAATATTGAACTCGAGCATGGGAAGCCATGACCAGGGTAGAGGAGAGGCGACGGTCGACTATAGAGGGCAGTATTAATGCAAGGACTTGGATTTAAAGGGACTTTTGCATTGGTCTATTATTTTATTCACAAATAATTTTCTGGTTAGGTTTGGACGGAGGGGTGCGGGGGCTAGGTTTAAGCACCATCGGGAAGGTTAGGGTCAGGCCGAAGGGGGAGGGTAAAGATAAGGCTGCGGGGAGGGTTAGGGAGGCAGGGGAAGTTAAGTATACTTACCTGAACCCTATTGGGATTCCCTCCTTTGTGATGCTGGTCATCCGTATGTATCCCCTACTCAGGGCTACTGAGAGATCTGTCTTGAGAACACCCAAAATTGTTAACATACATGTCCCTTTGAGACTATCCAGGGCCCGATTCAAAAACTGAGCCACAGGGAGGGACAGTTAGTCCTCCCTGGCAGGCACGGAGTCACAGGTATTACTGGCAATAGCCTCAAACACCCTTCCTCCCTTGCCTTTTGCGTGACTCAAAAAGCATTGCGGCAGGCCCGCATGTCGGAGAATTCTGGTTCTCGCCACTGCACACCCAGATCAAGTCATTAGAACCAGCACTTGCCGACATAATTAATTGAATAGCTATGGGAGCGCCTTCCCTGCGCCATTCATCCTGCGCTGAATTGAATTGAAGACATGATAAAGGAACCCTACTCATTTCTGGCAGCCGGGAGATGTCTGGTCAGGCAGTAAAGTTGCAGTGGAGCACATGGAGATTGGAGCAGAGGGTTTACAGCATCTGAATACACAACAAGAACGGCGACGGTGCGTCACATGGCCCGCGCCAATGATATTTGAAGAAGACGCTGTTGCAGCTGGTTGTGTATAAGATTTTAAGTTTATTCATTACGATGGAACATTTTTATTTTGTTAAAAATAAAAAAAGACGATGGGGGTCTTTTTTAATTACTCCATTTCAGTATAACCAATGAGTCCACAAAACTGACGCGTTTCGGCCACACTTGGGAACCCGCCACCTCCACGTGTGTTAGCTGACAGCATCTTTTTATTGTACGATTGAGGAATATACATTTCTATCTACACACCCATATATGTTCAATATTTGCTATGTATGTTTCAGAACACAAAGTGCCGATGGTGGCATTAGGAATAGCCCTCGCCGTGGCCCTTCTGTGTATGGTGGCTTATATTACGTGGCTGCATCGCAAGAGGATCTCCACCTATCTCCAGAATAAGACATGCTCTCCTCCCACCGTCATAGAAGGTACGCTGCGCTCCGAGGACTACCTGGGGAAATGATATGGCGGCGTGCTGCGGACAATGTCAGTCAGTGCTTGTCCCTAGCGGGGATTCTCAAACTCGGTCCTCAGGACCCCACACAGTTCATGTTTTCCAGGTCACCCAACAGGTGCACAGGTGCACTCATTACTCACTGACACATTTTAAAAGATCCACAGGTGGAGCTAATTATTTCACTTGATTCTGTGAGGAGACCTGCACAACATGCACTGTGTGGGGTCCTGAGGAGCGAGTTTGAGAATCTGTGGCCTAGGTGATACACAGATATGTGAGGGTTCCCCCTTACAAGCAGCAGTTGTGTATTACTGGACTTAGCTTGTTATGTAGTTCTATAGATTTCTTATATGTTATGTTTCATCTCTTGCAGGAACTATTGTACAGACTCCCTTGGTAAGTCTGATGGTTCTATCCCTTTATGGCGTACTGTGAATTAATCGTTTGCCTAGTCAGTTTTGGATGTCCCCAACCCTCTGTAGTACCACCCACAACATGTATGGTGCATTATCCTGTTAGTGACTGACCCAGGGCCGGCGCCACCACTAGGCAAATCTAGGCATTTGCCTAGGGCGCCGGCCACTGGAGGGCGGTATTTCGCCCCCCCCTTGCCGCCCGGGTACCTGTCCTGCGGCGTATATGCGCGTAAAAGCTGGCGGCAGCGGGGGGTCCCTGCAGTCAATAAGAAATAACGAGCGCTATCCGCCGGGCTATGCGGAAGCGCTTCTGTTTTGGAAACACTGGCCGCACGCTGATTGGCTGAGATTCAGCCAATCAGCGTGCGCCGTGCGGCCAGTGTTTCCAAAACAGAAGCGCTTTCGCATAGCCCGGGGGATAGCGCTTGTTATTTCTTATTGACTGCAGGGACCCCCGCTGCCGCCGCCAGCTTTACAGCGCCGCAGGACAGGTTCCCAGGCGGCAGACACTGGGGCGCCCCCACCCCAACTTGCCTGGGGCGCTCTGGTGCCTTGCACCGGCCCTGGACTGACCTCACAGTGACGGGTGCTTTATCCTGTTAGTGACTGACCTCACAGTCCTGGGTGAATTATCCTATTAGTTTCTAGCAGCACAGTGCCAGGTGAAGTAACCTGTTAATGACTGACCTCACAGTGCCACATGCATTAGCCTATTAGTGACTGACCGCACAGTGCTGGGTACATTATCGTATTAGTGACTGAAGTCACAGTGCCTGGTACATAAGCCTATTAGTGACTGACCTCACAGTGCTGGGCACATTAGCCTATTAGTGACTGACCTCACAGTGCTGGGCACATTAGCCTATTAGAGACTGACCTCACAGTGCCTGGTACATAAGCCTATTAGTGACTGACCTCAGAGTGCTGGGCACATTAGCCTATTAGAGACTGACCTCACAGTGCTGGGCACATTAGCCTATTAGTGACTGACCTCACAGTGCCGGGTACATAAGCCTATTAGTGACTGACCTCACAGTGCTGGGCACATTAGCCTATTAGTGACTGACCTCACAGTGCTGGGCACATTAGCCTATTAGTGACTGACCTCACAGTGCTGGGCACATTAGCCTATTAGTGACTGACCTCACAGTGCTGGGCACATTAGCCTATTAATTACTGAGCTCACAGTGCTGGGCACATTAGCCTATTAGTGACTGACCTCACAGTGCTGGGCACATTAGCCTATTAGTAACTGACCTCACAGTGCTGGGCACATTAGCCTACAAGTGACTGACCTTACAGTGCTGGGCACATTAGCCTATTAGTGACTGACCTCACAGTGCTGGGCACATTAGCCTATTAGTGACTGAACTCACAGTGCTGGGCACATTAGCCTATTAGTGACTGACCTCACAGTGCTGAGCGCATTAGCCTATTAGTGACTGACCTCACAGTGCTGGGCGCATTAGCCTATTAGTGACTGACCTCACAGTGCTGGGCACATTAGCCTATCAGTGACTGACCTCACAGTGCTGGGCACATTAACCTATTAGTGACTGACCTCACAGTGCTGGGCACATTAGCCTATTAGTGACTGACCTCACAGTGCTGGGCACATTAGCCTATTAGTGACTGACCTCACAGTGCTGGGCACATTAGCCTATTAGTGACTGACCTCACAGTGCTGGGCACATTAGCCTATTAGTGACTGACCTCACAGTGCTGGGCACATTAGTCCGCACTTCCAGGTGCTTCTGTATTACAAGATCTGGGTGGAGGGTAATGGGAAATACAACCTCTTTTGTATCTCAGCAGTGGCATATTAGGTCTATTACTGATCTTATATTAGACGACAATACCATTGGCACAAAAAGAGCTATAAATAGAGAAGACCAAGCAGTGTGCTCTGATCCATAGGATCTGCGGGGGATAGAAGTCTTACTAACACCAGATAAATGAAGGAGAAAACATTAAATGTTGTGTTGTTTTGTTCCTGCAGATGGAGGGCACCACAATGACACACACCTGTCAGCCTCTCCCTGGATACACACCATGTGCGTTGGACAATGTTCATATTGTACAACAAAGTGCAAAAAATAACGCAACACAAAGTTCTACACTTCAGTTACCCGACGTCACGCTACAAACCGCCGCGCCATGCCTGCAGAGTGAGTGGAACCAGGTGTCACCTGCTGTTAGGTCCTTGGGGAAGAAGAATGGGGCTAAACAGGACAGTAACAAAAGTGTCAGGGCAGGGGAAGGGTGTGACAATAAAAGAGACTAGAGAGGGGTGGGTGATGGTCTGAAAGGGGTAAAGAGGAAAAGAGTGTTGGAGGAATGGGCACCGGAGGTGTGTGTGGGGGGGGTGTCCAGTGGGACATGCAGGCCAAAACCACCCATAGTATGTAGGATAGCTGGATGGGAGAAAGACAGTTAATAGGTGGACACCAGATGGTCAACAATGTCAAAAGGACAATTGGTATATGGTCAACACGGCCTCGGGTGGACAGTGTTCAAAAGGTTGAAATGGTGAAAAGTTGACATGCAAATGGTCAACACAGGGTTGACACGTTTTTGTTTTTCTTAATGGCTAGAGTTATATTTATTAGGGTTAGGGACTTGGGGTGGCTTAGGGTTAGGCTTTGGAAGATAGGGACCAGGGAGAAGGTTAGGTTTAAGTACCAGGGGATTAGGGGAGCTAAGATTAGGGTAATAATAAAATGTTGACCTTTTCTGTTTTGATAAAAAAGATTTTTTTTATTTATTGACCCTGTCAACATAAGTCCATGTCCACTTTTTGACCTTTTGACTCCATAGATTGTATGTTGATGGCACAATTTATAGAGTAACAGGTCAACAGAGCAATCTCCTCGGATATAGGTACTGTACAGAGATTTCCCAGGATTTAGGAGAATACTGGAGGTAGTTGTATAAGTGACTGTGATCTGGGAAGATTCGTCTAGCGTAAACGAGTTATAGCCACCAAGAGCCGTGACAAGTATTCTACTCTGCTATAAAAGAGACTTCTATGCTAAATGTGTAACATTCCCCATCTTATTTTATGCTCCCAGGCCCGGAGGTACTGTACATGATCATCGAATCCATTCCCATCGGCCGCTGGAAGGAGTTTGCCCGACGTCTGGGCCTCAGCAACTATGCTATTGAGGCCTCCGAGAAGGACCACAAACATTACAAAGACGCTCAGTACGCCATGCTCGGCATCTGGATGGACAGTGTAGGATCCTCTGGAGCCACCAAGGACTTTTTGTTCAGGGTGCTGAGAGACATGGATCTGGGCGGCTGTGTGGAGAGGATTGAGGAGTGCTTGTGACCATATTTCAGGGATCCGTGCATGTGGACATAGAATCATCACAGATTGATGGATTAAAAATGACTTTTAAAGACTGTCCATCTTGTTCATCATTACTTTCTGTAGAGGCTCCGCCTCCCGCAATCCCACCAGGCCTTACATTCGCTTCCGTAGGATGATTAATCAATAGTGATTGACAATTGACCAATCCCGTAGTGATACCACGGCAACAAGTGACTTGTTCCACTAACACTAAAGCTGCCATTTCATACTAGGACCAAACAGGGATCTGCGCCCATTAACACTTAATCGAGGACTGCAAAGCTTCCCAGAGATCAGAAGCTCCTGTAGCAAATGGGGGCTGCCATTTTGTGGACTTGAAGGAAACCAGATATCCAGATATAACCATGGAATGCAAAATACAGCGTTCAGCGTTCTCCATACTTCCCCCCTCAGGCTTGTTACACACAAAAGTCATCTTCATCGTCAGCTACAGAAAGCTGTCTTCATAACATGTTCTTACATGTTCTCAACTGGATCTGCGGCCATTTTGGCAACACAAGTGTGGGATCCTCGTAGACTGGAAAGACAATGAGGCACGTCAACAGATGTACAGTAATCATTCCTATGGATTATCTATTCGGGACGTTGGACATTTTTGATATCCCAGTCAGATTTTTATGGTTATCAAAGTTCTATATAGGCACTTATTGCAATTTGCAGCCAGTTACATCTAAAACAATCTAGTTGGATATCGCCATCTCAGGGTATATGGATAACTTTTTTTAACTTTTTCTATTGATCATCTTGGCCTGCTCTTAGCTCTAAACTCTTCACCTCCACATTCCACCATCCCCCGCCCACTCTACTCCCCTACCAGGGGCCACCACTTCTCCATAATCCAGTGATTCCCAAACACAGTTCTCATGGTACCCTAATAGTACATTTTAAGGATGTCTATGCTTGTGCACAGATACTCAAATTAACTGATGGAGACATGGGCTGTCCCCATGCTGCACCTTTACTTCAGTATTTCCCAGGCCCAGCCCTGGCCGATATACAGGTTGGATTCCCGAATCAATGGACCAGGTTTTTTTTTTTTCCCGACCCTTTTCCACTGAGCAAAACATGAGATACCAGCAAATCAGCTGTGCTTAAGCATGGATATCCTTAAAACTGAGAACACTGACACTGACACTGGTGATTAATTAGATTTATCCAGTGTGCTGGATATTAATCGCTGGGCGATAGCGACGCACGGGGACGTGCATCCCTATCGCTATGGCCCCTACCCACGGAAGGATGTAGGGGCTTTTTCTATGCGATCAAGGCCCCATAAGTTAAGGTAAATTTAAGTAAGAGCCATTATCATGTGGCTCTATACTAGTTAATTATAGGACCCAGATTGGGGAAACATAACACAGGTATGGGATGCGGTGCCCCTGGATTGGTGCGGCTGGATGGCACTGAGGTGGCGCACTATTACATTTTGTTTAACACTTCTCTCTTGCTAATAATCTTGCTAACACTATTCCTTTAATATTTTGTATCACTTTCTGTACATAGCTCTGGCTTCTTAACACTAACACTAACATTTATACTTTAGTTTTCTCAATGGTGTACTTCTCTGGGCTTTCTGGCATATGCTGATTTTTAGGGTGCTGCACCCCGCACCTAGATATACTGTAGAATTAGGGACCCCAAAACACAGAGGAGCCTTGACGGATGGGACCAAGATCTCTGAATTCTACTAAAATGTAATAGGGAGTGAGAAGCAGTGAGGGATTTTGGGAGTTTTTCTTATTTTTGTTTAAAGCGCCAACCATTTACACTGCAAAATAAACCAGATTTTTAAAACTGGTTACTGGTATCATTCAGTGTGCTGCGGAAAATGTGTTTTTCTTACTCAAGATTACCCCTCCCTTTCACGCACCTGAGAGATATCACTAAACTGATTGATCGTCTGCCAGTATACAGTATATGTCTGTCCTTAAAACCTTGTATGTTACAGACAGTGCCTTGAGGACCGAGTTTTTGAAACCACTGCCCTCATCTAACCCTTTATCTCAGGTTTAGGGAACCTTTGGAACTCAAGCTGTTGTTGAACTACATATCCCAGCATGCCTTGCAACAGTTTTAGCATGGCCAAATAGCAAAACTTTAGCAGGGCATGCTGGTATGTGTAGTTCAAGAAAAGCTGGAGTGCCAAAAGTTCCCTTCTGCTGGTGGCTTTGTGTGGTCACAAATAGTCAGCTCCACAGTAAAGCTAGTGTAGTGCCAAAGCAATAAAAGGAAGCAGGACAATGGACAACCTCAGATACAGTATAAGGTAATGACTAAATGGGATATAGTATGCTTCTAAAACCAAACCTTATAGTTGTTTAATAAAACCAGGCTACTCCCAGTCTCCTTCCAGAGTACTTATAATGAAACTTATCATAAAGATGGGCCTTATATACAGCTGGCGTATTTCTTAGCAGGAAACAAGCCTGGAACAGCATCAAAACAAAAGCTGTATTTTTTCTTGCAATAATGTAAATGGCGAGGCTGAATTATTTGTTGTACACAATGTATATTTTGAGTTAAGTATTCCTGCAGATGTGTTTTGCGATATTGCTTAATACAATGCACCTGTGTAAATATCTTTTCTAGGTGTTTTTATAAAGCGTCATTTACCCTCATGGGTCATCTACTGTTTTATACAGATACAGATATGACATCATTCAGTGCAGGTCTTTGTAAATTTTTCTGTTCATCAAATAAAGTTCTCCATTTAGTTTTGCACATAATATTGGAGTTACATTCTGTAAAGTGACTCGGTCATCACTCGCTGCTGTCAGGGATGTTCTAGGGGTGGACAAGCCATGCAATTGCATGCGGGCAATAGCAGTAGTAGTAGTAGTTTGTTTATTTATAAGGCGCCACAAAGTGTCTGCAGCGCCGTACATAGCAAACAAAAAACAAATGACAAGGTAACGTACAGGGTGTGATGATAAAATACAGCATAAATAGGGGTATAGCTGATAGAACTAAAATCAGCATCAGTTCTGAAGTAGGTGTCCAAATTGACAAGGAGACTGAAGATGAAGTAGAGGAAGGGAAGAACAGGGCAGGAGCACAGGTGAGGTAATGAGGTAGGGTGAGTATGTGAGGAAGGAGGGCCCTACTCATAAGAGTTAACATACTAAAAGGAGGTGGGTGGACGAACGAAAAACAATATGATAAGTAGGAACGGATGGGAACAGATGGAGGGGTAGGGTAGGTAGGATAGGAGGAGTGAAAGAGGTTAGGAGGAGGAGGGATAGGCTAGTCGGAAGAAGTGGGTTTTGAGGGAGCGCTTGAAGGAGGTAAGGGAATCAGAAAGCCTGATGGGTGGCGGGAGGTTGTTCCAGTGCAGGGGGGCAGCTCAAGAGAAGTCTTGACCACAGGAGTGGGAGGAGGTGATTAGGTGAATAGCACAACGACAGGGGCTCTGAAGGTAAGTTCCCCCTTCCCTATCCTTTAACCGACCCTCCCTCCAACAGCTGGGTGTGGTATGGCGGTCCGACAATCGGGATACCGACGGTCAGTATCCTGACATCGGAATCCCGACTGCTGCTGCTCCGACAGGAGGGCGAGCACAGGTAAGCCCCTTGAGGGCTCGGTGGTTTGCTTAGCTCACCACAGGTTCTATTCTCCCTCTAACCCTCCCTCCCCCTTAGTGCCTAACCATAACCCTCCGTCCCCACAGCTTAAACATAACCCTATGCCCTTATTGCCTAACCCTAAACCCCCAGGTGGTGCTTAACCCTAACCTTCCCTCCTAGCAGCCTAACTCCCCCCCCCCCCCCCCCCAGTATGTGCCTAAACCTAACCCCTCCATCCATGGCTACATACTCACCGCACCCGGCGGCTATTTGTACAGGAGCAGAAAGTGTATATATTTATTTTTGTACTGTGGGGACAATGTGTTTTGTTTTTTCCCTGTGGGAGGCCAATGTGTTTTTTCTTCATTTTGTCGTGTTTTATTTTTTCCTGTGGGGGCAGTGTCTGGGGGGTTTAGGGTGCAATACTGGGGTAGAAAGTGGAGAGCTTTTTGGAGCGATACCGCACCTGATTGTGGGAATAACCCCCTTTTCGTATAAGCAAAAATTTGTATAATTCTCTGAGACAATTGACATATAGGGGGACATTTACCAATATGAAAAACCTAGTTTTTCGTATTGGTATTTCCCCTACGGCTGCATACGACTGTTTCAGTCGTATGCAAAGTCGTGTTCCGGAGGGGAAATTACAAAGCAGTCATATACGACTGCTTTGTAACCCTCCGATGGTGTAACCATTCGTATTAGCGGCCGTATATACGGCTGCTAATACGAATTATTTGTAGCAGTCTGCACGGATCAAACAGATCCGTGCAGGCTGCAAGGTGTAAAAAAAATGTACAAAAATAAATAAATGGAAAAAAAAAACGGCGTGGGGTCCCCCCCACAGCCGAAACCAGCACCAGGCTGACGGAGCCTGGAGCCGGTAATTAAAAATCAGGGAACCCGACAAATAGGGGTTCCCTGATTTTTAACAACCAGCCCCAGGCTCCTGCTCTGGGGCTGGTTCCCAAAATACGGGGGACAAAATGACTGGGGGTCCCCTGTATTTTAAGAACCAGCCCCAGGCAAAACCAGCCAGCAGGGTAATGCCACAGCCGGGGGGAGACTTTTTATGCAAGTCCCCCCGGCCAAAGCATTCAGCCCTACCGACCAGTCAGCCTGGCCAGGGGCCCTGGGGGAGTGGGGACCCCCCCAATGAAGGGGTCCCCCCCCCTCCAGGACTTACCTGACCAGGCTGAAGCCTGGTACTGTCCCCGATGCCCCTGGGCGGTGGGCATCGGGCTGATTATGGTGTAAAAAAAAAAGATAAAACTATTGTTTTTTACTGTGGCACTACAAGTGCCAGCAAGCCTCCCCAGCAAGCTGGGACTTGGAGAACCACAAGTCCCAGCCTGCTGGGCATTAAAGGGCCCGCTGGCACTTGTGGTTCCACAGTTAAAAAAATAGAACACAAAACACACTGACACACATTTTAAATAAAAGTTTAATACACGCATCACAAACACACTGATACTTACCTATCTTGATCCCGTCGGTAGGTCGCTGGCTCCGGTGTCGGCGGCTCCGGTGTCGGCGGCTTCAGTGCCGGCGGCTCCGGGTCGGCGGCTCCGAGGTCGGCGTCCTGTCTGAAGAAAATCCATGTTGGACCTGTGGAAGTAAATCCTACTCACCAGGTCCTCCATGGATGGTCTTCTGTCTTCTCTCTTCTTTTCCAGGACTTATTTCTTTATCTTCTGTCTTCTGTCTTCTTCTTTCTTTACGCTGCCGGCAGCTCCCGGGACTTTCAGAGCTGGAGAGATGTTGCCTCCTCGACGTCTGGACTAAGAATGAATTCTAGCCAATCAGGAGCCGACTTTACTGGCTCCTGATTGGCCACTAGGCGGCTCCTGATTGGCTAGAATTCATTCTTAGTCCAGACGTCGAGGAGGCAACATCTCTCCAGCTCTGAAAGTCCCGGCAGCTGGCAGCTTGGAGAAAGAAGAAGACAGAAGACAGAAGATAAAGAAATAAGTCCTGGAAAAGAAGAGAGAAGACAGAAGACCATCCATGGAGGACCTGGTGAGTAGGATTTACTTCCACAGGTCCAACATGGATTTTCTTCAGACAGGACGCCGACCTCGGAGCTGCCCACCCGGAGCCGCCGACACCGGATCCGCCGACACCGGAGCCAGCGACCTACCGACGGGATCAAGATAGGTAAGTATCAGTGTGTTTGTGATGTGTGTATTAAACTTTTAATGCCCAGCAGGCTGGGACTTGTGGTTCTCTAAGTCCCAGCTTGCTGGGGAGGCTTGCTGGCACTTGCAGTGCCACAGTAAAAAACAATAGTTTTATCTTTTTGCCCAGCAGGCTGGGACTTGTGGTTCTCTAAGTCCCAGCTTGCTGGGGAGGCTTGCTGGCACTTGTAGTGCCACAGTAAAAAAACAATAGTTTTATCTTTTTTTTTTTACACCATAATCAGCCCGATGCCCACCGCCCAGGGGCATCGGGGACAGTACCAGGCTTCAGCCTGGTCAGGTAAGTCCTGGAGGGGGGGAGTCCCCACTCCCCCAGGGCCCCTGGCCAGGCTGACTGGTCGGTAGGGCTGAATGCTTTGGCCGGGGGGACTTGCATAAAAAGTCTCCCCCCGGCTGTGGCATTACCCTGCTGGCTGGTTTTGCCTGGGGCTGGTTCTTAAAATACGGGGGACCCCCAGTCATTTTGTCCCCCGTATTTTGGGAACCAGCCCCAGAGCAGGAGCCTGGGGCAGGTTGTTAAAAATCAGGGAACCCCTATTTGTCGGGTTCCCTGATTTTTAATTACCGGCTCCGTCAGCCTGGTGCTGGTTTCGGCTGTGGGGGGGACCCTACGCCGTTTTTTTATTTTTTATTTTATTTTTACACCGCAGCCTGCACGGATCTGACTGATCCGTGCAGGCTTAAAGCAAATACGACAGGAAAATGGTGTTCTATTTTTCTGCCTTATTTTCGTGGACAAAAGCAGCCGTATAGAAAATACGGCTGCTTAGTAAATCAGGAACCACCATTCTTTTGAATGGTGATTTCTGTCGTATTCTATCAATGGTGTAGACATTCGTATTTGTAAATACAAATACGAATGTTCCATCCCTAGGACTACGAATTGTTGTATTTTTGGGATAGTAAATCCCAAAAATAAAAATTCGTAAACAAAAGGTGTATTTCTCCCTACGAATACACCTTTTTTCTACGAATCCATATTAGTAAATTTCCCCCATAACGTAGATTGCCAATTGGTCACCCAGCACAATTGAGAAGTTTTTGTGCTGGATCTGGTGACTGTCATTGGTGCACCTCCGAGTCAAATAATAAGTAAGTATACAACCAAGAGAGGAGAAGAAGAAAAGAAACTTAGGACGAAACACTGCGAAATTTGCAACGTTGCGTGTAAACTAAATGCCACCCGCAGTGCCGGCCGCCATCGCACCCGCGATCCCCCACACGGCTGCAAATGGAAGATTTGCATAATCATCCATTCGCAGCCTAGGGTGCGGGAAAGAAATTATTTGATGGGCTCCAGCGCTCACAGATCAGAGACACCTCTATGGTGTCAAAAATATGTTGGTGTTAAATGTTAAAGCCTAATAAGCTATTTATCGGTCCGGGCAAAATCATGATAAATTATATAGTGACCTTCATCTCATCTACCATTATGTTATAAAAAAAAATTGGTAAATAATATATAGGATTTAAATCATACAGTAGGTTCGTTTTACCTGAACAATTTTTGGGGAAAATTAAGAAATGACTATCCCTGGGTTGTTTGATGAGGTATGCTTTGTAGTATTTCTTTTATCACTATAGATATGTGGTATAACAAAAAAATAGCTGCACCTCAAAGGTGTGTGACACTTCTGCTGTTCTCCTTTCTTGCCCTTTGGGTATAGGACAGGGAATGAGAGAGTGACACACTGGCGCTAGGAATGAAAGGATAGATGCAGTGGGAGGTTTTAAGCTATGGAAATGGCTATTAATTTGTCCTCTGTTGCACTAGTGTGCATTGCAGGGAACATAAATTATTGCTAAACCAAGCGGTACAGTCCCATCGAAAAGCAGAACAAAACAGCAGTGTGAAGATGAATCAACGTATAGTATATACCTAATAATATTGGTTGTCCGCAGTACCCTTAAATCTCTCCAAGTATTAGTATGCTTGGTATGAAAGTGATGAGCTAATGAAATGTTTTCTTCCTGGCTAGATCAGCTGCTGCATTCTGAATTGAGCCAACATGTTCTAATATGCGCTGTTTGAATGGCCTTGGGGTCATTCCTACATATTTCTGGTTGAAGGAGCATGAGATACAGTAGATTACATCTCTGATGTTGCAGTTCATAATTATGACCAAATCTGTCTGTAATCGTTTACAGTCGTGGGGAACAGGCAGCGAAAGCAGCAGACATGTTGGAGATTTCAAAAGTCCCATTGAAATCAATGTCACAGCTCTCAACCAATCAGTGGTTTCCCATTGAGTTCAATAGGACTTTTCAAATCTCCAGCCTGCTCACCGTTGTCTGTTCCCTGTACTTCTCTGCTCCTGGGTGCTTGCCTCTTACCCCCCCCCCCCCAACACACATACACACACACACTGTCGACACAGCCACTGCACTGACGATATCGCTGGCACTGCTGCAATGCCGACACAACCACCACCCGGCAATACACACACCGCTGGCACGCCTGAAAAATGTTGACACTGCTGCATTGTCTCCCTCCACCACAGACCTGTACAGCCGACACAGCCAATACTCCAGCACTGCCACCACCCAGCTCTGAGGACACCGCAGTCACCCCTGCACTGCCAACACCGCCAACTAAATGTCGCCCGCATGAACGCCTGTCCCCAGCAAGCACAGCAAATGTATAAAAATCCATTTGCGGCCTTGCGTGACTCAGATTTGCGGTGCCCGCAGGATGGGCAGCTGACATCTGGTGAAGTTACATGCACGGCACCCATGTCACGGTGACATTTGCATGGAAACGCCCATGTGCCCCCAATCCCCCGCCTGCACTACTCCATGAGAACTTACTGGGCGCTTGCGAGCAGCTGGGGATCCATTCAATGGTGAGCGATGAATTTTCCCTTGTGTGCACAGCTGCAATCAGATCCGTGCACATGGGCAGTGCGGCGTTCCCTGCTCGCTGGGCTCCAAACACTCGCAGCCCAGCCAGCAGGTGTGAATCAGGCCCTATATCCAACCCGCTCTTTGTCCCGCATTGTACCAAACACGCTCTGTCTCCCGCATTGTATTCAAAGTGCTCTATATCCCGTAGCTACAAAAAAGGCCAACAAAATTCTGGCATGTATTAAGAGGGGAATGGAAACTAGGGACTCAAGGGTAATTATGCCACTGTACAAAGCATTGGTGAGACCTCACCTGGAGTACGGAGTACAGTTCTGGGCCCCACACTATAAAAAGGACATCATAGAATTAGAAAAAGTCCAAAGGCGAGCAACAAAGCTTATTAGGGGAATGGAGAATTTAAGCTACGGGGAGAGATTAAGCAATTTGGGACTATTTACATTAGAAAAGAGACGTTTAAGGGGGGACATGCTCAACATGTACAAGTATATCAAGGGCCAATATAAGGAACTGTAACACACCCTATTTTCTACTAGAAAGGAATCTAGGACACGAGGACATGAGTATAGAATAGAAGAAAAAAGATTTCATTCAGCTAGTAGAAAGAATTTCTTTACGGTCAGAACAGTCAAACTCTGGAACTCTCTTCCCAGAGAGGTGGTAACGGCTGGCTCATTCAAGGCAAAGTTGGACAAACATTTACTGGAGAAAAAAATCCATGGGTACAAATAAGAAATATAATTTGTCTGTAAAATACCAGAACCTACCAAATCAGCAATGGATATCTATACCAGGTTGAACTAGATGGACGCAAGTCTTTTTTCAGCCTTACCTACTATGTAACTATGTAACTAATCTAATCTGCACTGTATCCAACCCTCATGGTATCCCGCACTGTATCTAACCTGCTCTGTGTCCCGCACTGTATCCGAAACACACTATAACCGACACTGTATCTGATCCACACTGTATCCTGCACAGTATCTGACCAACACTGTATCCTGCACTGTATCTGACCAACACTGTATCCTGCACAGTATCTGACCAACACTGTATCCTGCACAGTATCTGACCAACACTGTATCCTGCACTGTATCTGACCAACACTGTATCCTGCACAGTATCTGACCAACACTGTATCCTGCACAGTATCTGACCAACACTGTATCCTGCACAGTATCTGACCAACACTGTATCCTGCACTGTATATGACCAACACTGTATCCTGCACAGTATCTGACCAACACTGTATCCTGCACTGTATCTGACCAACACTGTATCCTGCACAGTATCTGACCAACACTGTATCCTGCACAGTATCTGACCAACACTGTATCCTGCACTGTATCTGACCAACACTGTATCCTGCACTGTATCTGACCAACACTGTATCCTGCACGGTATCTGACCAACACTGTATCCCGCACAGTATCTGACCAACACTGTATCCTGCACAGAATCTGACCAACACTGTATCCTGCACAGTATCTGACCAACACTGTATCCTGCACAGTATCTGACCAACACTGTATCCTGCACTTGATCTGACCAACACTGTATCCTGCACTGTATCTGACCAACACTGTATCCTGCACAGTATCTGACCAACACTGTATCCTGCACAGTATCTGACCAACACTGTGTCCTGCACAGTATCTGACCAACACTGTATCCTGCACTGTATCTGACCAACACTGTATCCTGCACTGTATCTGACCAACACTGTATCCCGCACAGTATCTGAACAACACTGTATCCCGCACAGTATCTGACCAACACTGTATCCTGCACAGTATCTGACCAACACTGTATCCTGCACTGTATATGACCAACACTGTATCCTGCACAGTATCTGACCAACACTGTATCCTGCACTGTATCTGACCAACACTGTATCCTGCACAGTATCTGACCAACACTGTATCCTGCACTTGATCTGACCAACACTGTATCCTGCACTGTATCTGACCAACACTGTATCCTGCACGGTATCTGAACAACACTGTATCCCGCACAGTATCTGACCAACACTGTATCCTGCACAGAATCTGACCAACACTGTATCCTGCACAGTATCTGACCAACACTGTATCCTGCACAGTATCTGACCAACACTGTATCCTGCACTTGATCTGACCAACACTGTATCATGCACAGTATCTGACCAACACTGTGTCCTGCACAGTATCTGACCAACACTGTATCCTGCACTGTATCTGACCAACACTGTATCCTGCACTGTATCTGACCAACACTGTATCCCGCACAGTATCTGAACAACACTGTATCCTGCACTGTATCTGACCAACACTGTATCCTGCACAGTATCTGACCAACACTGTATCCTGCACAGTATCTGACCAACACTGTGTCCTGCACAGTATCTGACCAACACTGTATCCTGCACTGTATCTGACCAATACTGTATCCTGCACTGTATCTGACCAACACTGTATCCCGCACAGTATCTGAACAACACTGTATCCCGCACAGTATCTGACCAACACTGTATCCTGCACAGTATCTGACCAACACTGTATCCTGCACAGTATCTGACCAACACTGTATCCTGCACAGTATCTGACCAACACTGTATCCTGCACAGTATCTGACCAACACTGTATCCTGCACAGTATCTGACCAACACTGTATCCTGCACTGTATCTGACCAACACTGTATCCTGCACTTGATCTGACCAACACTGTATCCTGCACTCTATCTGACCAACACTGTATCCTGCACAGTATCTGACCCACACTGTATCCTGCACAGTATCTGACCAACACTGTATCCTGCACTGTATCTGATCCACACTGTATCCTGCTCATTATCTGACCCACACTGAATCCTGGACAGTATCTGACCAACACTTTATCCTGCACAGTATCTGACCAACACTGTATCCTGCACTGTATCTGACCAACACTGTATCTTGCACAGTATCTGACCAACACTGTATCCTGCACTGTATCTGATCCACGCTGTATCCTGCACAGTATATGACCAACGCTGTATCCTGCACTGTATCTGACCAACACTGTATCCTGCACAGTATCTGACCAACACTGTATCCCGCACTGTATCTAACCTGCTCTGTGTCCCGCACTGTATCCAAAGCAAACTATAACCAACACATTATCTGACCAACACTGTATCCTGCACAGTATCTGACCAACACTGTATCCTGCACAGTATCTGACCAACACTGTATCCTGCACAGTATCTGACCAACACTGTATCCTGCACAGTATCTGACCAACACTGTATCCTGCACTGTATCTGATCCACACTGTATCCTGCACAGTATATGGCCAACACTGTATCCTGCACTGTATCTGACCAACACTGTATCCTGCACTGTATCTGATCCACACTGTATCCTGCACAGTATATGACCAACACTGTATCCTGCACTGTATCTGACCAACACTGTATCCTGCACAGTATCTGACCAACACTGTATCCCGCACTGTATCTAACCTGCTCTGTGTCCCGCACTGTATCCGAAGCAAACTATAACCAACAGAGTATCTGACCAACACTGTATCCTGCACAGTATCTGACCAACACTGTATCCTGCACATTATCTGACCAACACTGTATCCTGCACAGTATCTGACCAACACTGTATCCTTCACAGTATCTGACCAACACTGTATCCTGCACTGTATCTGACCAACACTGTATCCTGCACAGTATCTGGCCAACACTGTATCCTGCACTGTATCTGACCAACACTGTATCCTGCACTGTATCTGACCAACACTGTATCCTGCACAGTATCTGACCAACACTGTATCCTGCACAGTATCTGACCAACACTGTATCCTGCACAGTATCTGACCCACACTGTATCTTGCACAGCATCTGACCAACACTGTATCCTGCACTGTATCTGATCCACACTGTATCCTGCACAGTATCTGACCAACACTGTATCCTGCACTGTATCTGACCAACACTGTATCCTGCACAGTATCTGACCAACACTGTATCCTGCACTGTATCTGACCAACACTGTATCCTGCACAGTATCTGACCAACACTGTATCCTGCACAGTATCTGACCCACACTGTATCTTGCACAGCATCTGACCAACACTGTATCCTGCACTGTATCTAATCCACACTGTATCCTGCACAGTATCTGACCAACACTGTATCCTGCACTGTATCTGACCAACACTGTATCCTGCACAGTATCTGACCAACACTGTATCCTGCACTGTATCTGACCAACACTGTATCCTGCACAGTATCTGACCAACACTATATCCTGCACAGTATCTGACTGACCAACACTGTATCCTGCACAGTATCTGACCAACACGGTATCCTGCACAGTATCTGACCAACACTGTATCCTGCACAGTATCTGACCAACACTGTATCCTGCACAGTATCTGACCAACACTGTATCCTGCACTGTATCTGACCAACACTGTGTCCTGCACAGTATCTGACCAACACTGTATCCTGCAAAGTATCTGACCAACACTGTATCCTGCACTGTATCTGACCAACACTGTATCCTGCACTGTATCTGATGCACACTGTAACCCACACTGTATTCGAGGTGCACTGTAACACTATGCTGCTGGTGCAGTACGGTGTAACCTTGTGTGTTTGCTGGTGCAGTGTGATGTAACCCTGTGTGTGTGCTGCAATGCAGTGTGACCCTATGTGCAGCTGCAGTAGAATGTGTACAAGTGGCACTGTGTGATGTCATGTGAAGAAGGGAAACTACGGTGTAATATGGACTGGTACATTCCGCCCCGTGTGCCCACAGCCTAATACTCCGAATAGATTAGTTATCTGTAATCCACAATTCCAATCTTTGTATAAAAATTTCCTGTAGCTTCCAAAGCTTTGTGTTTATTGAAAACCTAAATCTTCATACAAGGAGTGATGTGAAGGTTCAAATATTCTCTGTAAAGCACTTCTGAATATGTGTGCGCTGTATAAGAAACTGTTATTAATAATAATAAAAATGACAGTGATTTGCAGACGAAACAAAAAAATCAATTTGAGATACAAATAAAGAAATGCTCTGCGCTTCTCCCCTGCGTAAGTGATACAATTCATATAGTGCTAGCTTGGCCAAGTCTGTATTCTCCTGTGCCAGTAACAAGGGGATCCCTGTTAGGGGGGTCTCATAGCACTGACCTATTAGTGTACAATCAGGTTTTATAAACCTGGTGAGTATGAGTTTGGCTGCAAACCCAAAGGGATGCCTTTCTGCTAAAATAATATATTGCATTTTTAAGTCACGATAACGTGATAAAGGAACAGAAGGCCGTGGGAACAGTAAAGCCAATTTCAGAGGCAAATAAAACATGAAAAACACGTCACAGAAATGGGGGAAATCTGCGCTGCTCCTCGCTGTCCTCATATAAAGCTGCCATTAATAAATAAAGCACATAACTTATTTTTGTAATCCAAGGGAAATCAACCTAAGAGAAGGCAAAGGCGGAGGGTGTGGTGTGCAGTATTCGGGTACTTACCTTACCCCGTCTGCACTTCGGGATGCTGAGTCATGTGGTGACCAGCCAGGGACGTGCAACGGATGACTCTGAAATGGGAAAGAATATGTTATGACCACGAAGGATGAGGTCAGCCCCGTCAACGTTTTAAATGTTGGTATTTTGACCGTGTCAGCATTTTGACCATGCCGGTATAATGAATGTCGGTATTTTCAACATAACGGTATTTTGATCGTCGGTCAATGGTGGTCAGCATTTTGACCTTTGGGATTGTGACTGTAGGTAAACTGACTGCATCCCCTGTGTACATTAGTTCTATCAGTAACTACAACACCCATCTGTCCATGCCGCCAAAGATCCATCTGTCTGTGGAAGAGCCTTATTGGAAATGTCCATTTATGTCCATTAATCAATACATCCATGTTGAATCATACTTGCCTAATCTCCCCCAAAAGCCGGGAGGCTCCCGAAAAGGGAGTGGCACTCCTGGACACCTGGAAAAGCCGGTAAGTCTCCCAGAATTGCTCTTCCTACACCCCTAGTCCCTCTTCCGCCTGTTTGCAGTGCAGAGGTGGGCGGGGCATGGACACAATTCACAATGAATCGCATTATCACAGCGCCGCCAAAAAAATTCCCAATGGGCATTGTATAGCCGGGGTCGGAGCGACAATGACACAATCATGCCTTTATACCCCTGCACTGCCCACCTATAGTACTGACCTCCACCCTCCAAAAGTCATCAAGTATGTGATGAATACAATGCTCAACATTACATTCATAGGTTTTGGATTCTATAAGTTGGTAGCTGCAAATATGTCCTCATTTGCCTAATATGTTTGCACCATATGGCGTGTAACTCTTGGCGCGACTTAGACCCATCTGCCCCATTGTTAATATGGCCCTTGTGAACTTGCAATGGACTTTTGTTGCATTAGCCAAGTCACAAAGTCTGAGGCACGCCAAATAGTACCTCTACAATACTAATAATAATAATTATGATTATCTTTTATATATTTAGCCAGATCTGTCACTCAACCCCTGTGGAGAACGTTCCTGTGTAGAACAGTTTCACTTTCATGTGTCTGACGTTCCACCCCCTTGACATCACCTCCCCCCGCCCAGCCAGGGCTACAGTACACGCCCACCATCCACCATTACTCCACAGCCACCATCCACCATTACTCCTGCACATCCCTACCCTCTGCCAGGACCCCCGCGACTCCCCTCCCGCGATTCGCGGGACCCCCCGCGACCCCCCCCTCCCGCGATTTGCGGGACCCCCCCTCCCGCGATTCGCGGGACCCCCGTGACCCCCCCCTCCCGCGAATCGCGGGACCCCCGCGACCCCCCCCTCCCGCGAATCGCGGGACCCCCGCGACCCCCCTCCCGCGATTTGCGGGACCCCCGCGACCCCCCCCACGATTCGCGGGACCCCCATGACCCCCACTCCCGCCATTCGCAGGACCCCGCACCCCCCTCCCGCGATTCGCGGGTCCCCCGCTTTCCACCCTCCCGCGAGTCGCGGGACCCCCCGCGAACCCCCCCTCCCGCGATTCGCGGGACCCCCTGCGACCCCCCTCCCGCGATTCGCGGGACCCCCACGACCACCACGGTATCCGGACTATTGTTAGACAGCACTTACATCGACAGCCATTACATCGACACCATTAGTTCGACACCTCAGTAGGTCGACATGGTTTTAGGTCGACATACCATTAGGTCGACATGTTATTATGTCGACAGCTCATTAGGTCGACAGCTCATTAGGTCGACAGCTCATTAGGTCGCCAGCTCATTAGGTCGACATGTTTTTAGGTCGACACTGCCATTAGGTCGACAGTGTCTATGTCGACAGTCAAAAGGTCGACATGGGTTTTTTCACTGTTTATTGAGCCGACATGTGCCGACAGGCGGTATTTCATGCCCTACTATCCACTAGGGCGTGGTGGGAGAATAAAATAGTGTGCCGAGCGCAGCGAGGCACCGTGCCCGAAGCATAGCGAGCGGCTGCGGTACACTTCAAACTGTGTCCATGTCGACTGTGTCGACATTTCGGCCAAAAAAACCCATGTCGACCTTTTGACTGTCGACATAGACTCTGTCGACCTAATGGCAGTGTCGACCTAAAAACATGTCGACCTAATGAGCTGTCGACCTAATGAGCTGTCGACATAATGACATGTCGACCTAATGGTATGTCGACCTAAAACCATGTCGACCTATTGAGCTGTCGAACTAATGGTGTCGATGTAATGGCTGTCGATGTAAGTGCTGTCTAATATCCGTCCCAGACCCGACCACCCCCTCCCGTGATTCGCTGGACCTCCGCAACCACCCCCTCCCGCGAAACGCGGGACCCCCGCGACCCTCCCGCAAATCGCGGGACCCCAGCGACCCCTCCCTCCCGCGAGCCCCCTCCCGCGATTCGAAGGACCCCTGCATCCTCCCCTCCCGCGATTCGCGGGACCCCTGCGACCCCCCCTCCCGGCATTAAAAGGGCCCCCCGCGCCCCCCCCTCCCGCGATTCACGGCACCCCCCCCTACTGTGATTTGCGACCCCCCTCCCGCGATTCGCGACGCCCCCTCCCGCGATTCACGGAACCCCCCGTAGCGCCCCCCTCCCGCGATTTGCGGGCCCCCTCGGCACTTCTCGCGATTTGCGACCGCCCCCTAATTCACACATTCGGGGACCCCACCTCCCGCGATTCATGCCCCCCTCACGCAATTCACGGCACCCCCCACACCCCCCTTCCTGCGATTCGCAACCCCCCACGACCCCCCCTCCCGCGATTCACGAAACCCCCCGTAGCGCCCCCCTCCCGCAATTTGCGGGCCCCCTCGGCACCTCTCGCGATTTGCGACCGCCCCGTAATTCCCACATTCGGGGACCCCCCCTCCCACGATTCATGCCCCCCTCACGCAATTCACGGCACCCCCCATACCCCCCTTCCTGCGATTCGGAACCCCCCACGACCCCTTCTCCCGCAATTCATGCCCCCTCCCGCGATTCACGGACCCCCGCACCACCCCCCTGCGCCCACCCTCCCTTGATTCACGCCCCCCTCATGCAATTCACGGCAACCCCCCACACCCCCCCTCCTGCGATTTGCAGCCCCCCCACGACCCCCGCCTCCTGCGATTCATGACCCCTCCCGTGATTCACGGACCCCCGCACCACCCCCCCTTGACTCACGGCACCCCACGCGCCCCTCCCGCAATTCACGGACCTCCGCAACCCCCCCTCCCGCAATTCACTAACCCCGACAACCCCCCTCCCGCAATTTGCGGACCCCCCTTCCCACGATTCAAGCCCTCCCGCGCCCCCGCCCACGATTTGCGGACCCCCGCCCCCTCCCGCTAACCGCGGATCCCCACACACCACCCCCCCCCCTCCCGCAATTTGCAGACCCCCCAGACCCCCTTCCGGCAATTCCACCCCCCAGCGGACCACCGCGGCCCCCGCTCCAGCATTTCACGTACCCCCGTGACAATGGGGGATCCTGTACCACCACAAGCAGGTACCGCCCCTAGGTGGGAAATCCGGCCCTGGCTGCCGCACTGCAGGTTTCCCCACTGCCCTCTGCACCAGCGCCACAACTTTTATCAATGTCTTGCCCACATACCACTATTATACAGCCTCCTGCTCTCATGCACGCTCACTCCCTCCCAGTGGGAGGAGACGCTCACCCACTGCCGGGAGCTGCATACTGTCCCCCACCCTCCTCCAGTTCTAGGGATGCCCATTGACCATCAATGATTTTCAAATAATCGATGGTTTATGGCCGATGTTGAATACTTTTGCCATCAATGTGGGAGGACACTGCCCTGCCTCCTGTTCTCCTGCCCCCTAACTTCCGCCAGTGGAGACCCGCTCACCCTGTGTTGCCCACATTCCCCTATCATGCTTTACCGCCCAGCCTCCTGCTCTCATGCACCCTAACTCCCACCCAGTCGGAGGAGACACTGACTCCTGTATTTCTGTGCTGCCACGCTGGACCCTCACCCACTGGCAGAAGCTGCACAGTGTCCACCACCCTCTTTAGTCCCCCGTATGCCCACACACCCCTATCACTACCCAGCTTCCTGCTCTCCTGAACCGTAACTTCCACCACTGGGTAATCGCTGACGCTGTGTTGCCCACATACCCCTATCATGCCTCATATCCCAGCCTCCTGCTCTCATGCACCCTTACTCCCACCCAGTAGGAGGAGACACTGACTCAGGGCCACTGTCGGGTACTCCTGTGCTGCCACGCTGGACCCTCACCCACTGCCAGAAGCTGCAATACAGGCATCTTTCATACAATTCTAACCATATTTCTCACAATACAAATGTTCACAAATTAAGGGGGCGTAGCCCCTTACGCCGGTGTGAAGAGCGCCCGTAGGGCGCGATGAATCACCTAGTAGTAATAATATCCAGAATATTGGACCAACCATGAATCTTGTATGAAGTAGCAGGCTGATGCACCCAGCCAGCACCAGCTCTCCTCTGATCGCTTCTATAGGAGCAGTTCTGCTTTGCAGACACACGGGAGCGCTGCTGCTCTCTCTATCTCTCTCTCTCTCTCTCTCTCTCTCTATCTCGGACGGTGACCGCGCTCTGTGTCTACAACAAAATGGCGGCACATCACCTCTAGCGGTCACAAAACTCGCTCTGGTCGTATTTGCGGTGTGGGCGTGGCTTCCTGGGAGCAATATGGCGACGTCTGTGAGGAGCAGGTGACCTGTGATCGGAGCAGAGGTGGCTGTGTTGTGAGGTAGCTGCGTAGTACCACTTCCCCTGTGTGTGATGCGCAGTATGTGACAGTGTTATGTGTGTATGTGACTGCACAGTACCACTTCTCCTGTGTGTGATGCGCAGTATGTGACAGTGTTATGTGTGCATGTGACTGCACAGTACCACTTCTCCTGTGTGTAATGCGCAGCATGTGATAGTGTTATGTATGCATGTGACTGCACAGTACCACTTCTCCTGTGTGTAATGCGCAGTATGTGACAGTGTTATGTGTGCATGTGACTGCACAGTGCCACTTCTCCTGCGTGTGATGCCCAGTATGTGACAGTGTTATGTGTGCATGTGACTGCACAGTACCACTTCTCCTGTGTGTCATGCCCAGTATGTGGCAGTGTTATGTGTGCATGTGACTGCACAGTACCACTTCTCCTGTGTGTCATGCCCAGTATGTGACAGTGTTATGTGTGCATGTGACTGCACAGTACCACTTCTCCTGTGTGTAATGCGCAGTATGTGACAGTGTTATGTGTGCACGTGACTGTACAGTACCACTTCTCCTGTGTGTCATGCCCAGTATGTGGCAGTGTTATGTGTGCATGTGACTGCACAGTACCACTTCTCCTGTGTGTCATGCCCAGTATGTGACAGTGTTATGTATGCACGTGACTGCACAGTACCATATCTCCTGTGTGTAATGCGCAGTATGTGACAGTGTTATGTGTGCACGTGACTGTACAGTACCACTTCTCCTGTGTGTAATGCGCAGTATGGGACAGTGTTATGTGTGCACGTGACTGCACAGTACCACTACTTCTGTGTGTAATGCGCAGTATGGGACAGTGTTATGTATGCATGTGACTGCACAGTACCACTTCTCCTGTGTGTGATGCCCAGTATGTTAGTGTTATGTATGCATGTAACTGCACAGTACCACTTCTCCTGTGTGTGATGCGCAGTATGTTAGTGTTATGTATGCATGTATGTGACTGCACAGTACCACTTCTCCTGTGTGTGATGCGCAGTATGTGACAGTGTTATGTATGCATGTGACTGCACAGTACCACTTCTCCTGTGTGTGATGCGCAGTATGTGGCAGTGTTATGTGTGCATGTGACTGCACAGTACCACTTCTCCTGTGTGTAATGCCCAGTATGTGACAGTGTTATGTGTGCATGTGACTGCACAGTACCACTTCTCCTGTGTTTAATGCCCAGTATGTGACAGTGTTATGTGTGCATGTGACTGCACAGTACCACTTCTCCTGTGTGTAATGTGCAGTATGTGACAGTGTTATGTATGCATGTAACTGCACAGTGCCACTTCTCCTGTGTGTAATGTGCAGTATGTGACAGTGTTATGTGTGCACGTGACTGCACAGTACCACTTCTCCTGTGTGTAATGTGCAGTATGTGACAGTGTTATGTATGCATGTAACTGCACAGTGCCACTTCTCCTGTGTGTAGTGATCAGTATGTGACCGTGTTATGTGTGCATGTGACTGCACAGTACCACTTCTCCTGTGTGTCATGCCCAGTATGTGACCGTGTTATGTGTTGCATGTGACTGCACAGTACCACTTCTCCTGTGTGTCATGCCCAGTTTGTGACCGTGTTATGTGTTGCATGTGACTGCACAGTACCACTTCTCCTGTGTGTCATGCCCAGTATGTGACAGCGTTATGTATGCACGTGACTGCACAGTACCACTTCTCCTGTGTGTAATGTCCAGCATGTGACAGTGGTATGTGTGCATTTGACTGAGACATGACGAGACAATGGGCCTGATTCCAACCTGATTGCTGGGCTGCAAATCTTTGAAGTCCTGCGATCAGGAAAATGCAGCACTATCAGAGTGCACAGCTGCAAATACGACTGCGATGGCTGTGGGGAGAAGGAGGCTGCTGCTGACATCAGCGGCTCTCCCTCCCAATGAATCCTAGAAAACTCAGGCGTGCCGTCCACAAACGTGCAGTTGTTCAATAATCGCTTGGTCTGATTCAGGCCCAATGTGACATATTGTTATGGTTATAAGAAGTGTCTGTGATATCATTATGAGGTGGGGTGTGATGAGTGAGGATGGTAAATTACACAAGTGGGCGGGGACTGTAGCTGTCTCTGGAAATGACATCAATGACAAGGGTCAGAGGTTCTTTCTTCTTTTCTACACAATCTGATTCCGCCTGCCACCGCCAGTAACGCAGCTGTTGTGTGTTGTTGCAGATGTGGAGTGTGACACAGTTGCTGGGGGGCAGCCGCCCTCTGGGCCCCCTGTTGTCCCAAGCCTCCCGCACGTTCTCTCTCGGTGAGTTTCTCTGTAAATAAGACATTGTGCTCTGGTTGATCTTTGTGGTACAGTTTCATGACACTCAAATAAGACATACAACATAAAACACATAAGGCGTGGGCTGGCTATGAGGCTTATATGGCTGCACTCTTGGCTGAGACAATATCACATTTATATAATGAGCAATAGTTACCAGTCCCGCATCAACTGTGGTTCTCCCCTGTGGAGAAATGGTGGAAGTCCAGATCCTATATCAGAGCACCGGTTTTTGCTATAATGCAATAGATGGTTTTTCTCTCCCTGTTATTGGGAGACAGGCTCCAGGTCTGGGTCCACCCCAAAAGATTCCAAGTCCGCAGGGGGGTATTTACTTACTTACTTACTTTAATTACCATACACCAGGACTCAGGGTGATGTCATCATCGCCGACCCACCTCCCATTCCCCCCCCCTCATCTGTGCACTATTGTGTTATATAACATCGGTCACTACTTACCTCGCTGCTAGGAGGGAGTGCGGGCGATTACCATACACCAGGACTCAGGGTGATGTCATCATCGCCCCCTCCCATTCCCCCCTCATCTGTGCACTATTGTGTTATATAACATCGCTCACTACTTACCTCGCTGCTAGGAGGTAGTGCGGGGGATTACCATACACCAGGACTCAGGGTGATGTCATCATCGCTCCCTTCCATTCCCCCCTCATCCGTGCACTATTGTGTTATATAACATCGCTCACTACTTACCTCGCTGCTAGGAGGTAGTGCGGGCGATTACCATACACCAGGACTCAGTGTGATGTCATCATCGCCCCCTCCCATTCCCCCCTCATCCGTGCACTATTGTGTTATATAACATCGCTCACTACTTACCTCGCTGCTAGGTGGTAGTGCGGCGATTACCATACACCAGGACTCATGGTGATGTCATCATCGCCCCCTCCCATTCCCCCCTCATCCGTGCACTATTGTGTTATATAACATCGCTCACTACTTACCTCGCTGCTAGGAGGTAGTGCGGCGATTACCATACACCAGGACTCAGGGTGATGTCATTATCGCCCCCTCCCATTCCCCCCTCATCCCTGCACTATTGTGTTATATAACATCTGTCACTACTTACCTCGCTGCTAGGAGGTAGTGCGGGCGATTACCATACACCAGGACTCAGGGTGATGTCATCATCGCCCCCTCCCATTCCCCCCTCATCCGTGCACTATTGTGTTATATAACATCGCTCACTACTTACCTCGCTGCTAGGAGGTAGTGCGGCGATTACCACACACCAGGACTCATGGTGATGTCATCATCGCCACCTCCCATTCCCCCATCATCCCTGCACTATTGTGTTATATAACATCGCTCACTACTTACCTCGCTGCTAGGAGGTAGTGCGGCGATTACCTTACACCAGGACTCAGGGTGATGTCATCATTCCCCCCTCCCATTCCCCCCTCCATCCGTGCACTATTGTGTTATATAACATCGCTCACTACTTACCTCGCTGCTAGGAGGTAGTGCGGCGATTACCTTACACCAGGACTCAGGGTGATGTCATCATTCCCCCCTCCCATTCCCCCCTCATCCCTGCACTATTGTGTTATATAACATCGCTCACTACATACCTCGCTGCTAGGAGGTAGTGCGGGTGATTACCATACACCAGGACTCAGGGTGATGTCATCATTCCCCCCTCCCATTCCCCCCTCATCCGTGCACTATTGTGTTATATAACATCGCTCACTACTTACCTCGCTGCTAGGAGGTAGTGCGGGCGATTACCATACACCAGGACTCAGGGTGCTGTCATCATCGCCCCCTCCCATTCCCCCCTCATCCGTGCACTATTGTGTTATATAACATCGGTCACTACTTACCTCGCTGCTAGGAGGTAGTGCGGGCGATTACATACACCAGGACTCAGGGTGATGTCATCATCGCCCCCTCCCATTCCCCCCTCATCCCTGCACTTTTGTGTTATATAACATCGGTCACTACTTACCTCGCTGCTAGGAGGTAGTGCGGGCGATTACCATACACCAGGACTCAGGGTGATGTCATCATCGCTACCTCCCATTCCCCCCTCATCCGTGCACTATTGTGTTATATAACATCGCTCACTACTTACCTCGCTGCTAGGTGGTAGTGCGGCGATTACCATACACCAGGACTCATGGTGATGTCATCATCGCTCCCTTCCATTCCCCCCTCATCCGTGCACTATTGTGTTATATAACATCGCTCACTACTTACCTCGCTGCTAGGAGGTAGTGCAGGTGATTACCATACACCAGGACTCAGGGTGATGTCATCATCGCCCCCTCCCATTCCCCCCTCCATCCGTGCACTATTGTGTTATATAACATCGCTCACTACTTACCTCGCTGCTAGGAGGTAGTGCAGGTGATTACCATACACCAGGACTCAGGGTGATGTCATCATCGCCCCCTCCCATTCCCCCCTCCATCCGTGCACTATTGTGTTATATAACATCGCTCACTACTTACCTCGCTGCTAGGAGGTAGTGCTGGCGATTACCATACACCAGGACTCAGGGTGCTGTGTTTCTTGCAGGACGCTGCTGTCAGGTCTGGAAACCCTTACCACAGCCCAAAAACATCGATCGCTGGGACCCTAAGAGATCGCTATACGGTTCTTATGATAATATTGGCATTTTGGGTAAGTGTGTTATTTGTGTAGTCCGGCAGTGTTACTATTAACATTTATTTCTGTAGTGCCAGCATGTCCATCTGTCCGTCTGTCCCGTCCCATCCTCCAGCATATTACAGAGGTAAAGAGGAGACCGTGCGTTAATAGAGAGAGGAAGGCGGAGCTGCGTACAGGTCTACAGCTATGTACCCCATAGTGTGAGAGCCAGCCAACGGGAAAAGTGCTTAGAGAATGATGCGATCAGAGGGTTCTAGGACGTGTGCGCATTGTGTCGATTATTAGGACGACAGGTTTTAGGTCAACACGTAAAAAAAGGTCTACATTGCTTTATGTTGACACGGTCATAAGGTCGGCACAAGCATTAGTTAGACATTGGGAAGGTCGACGTGGGTTTTTCACGTTTTTTTTGTCCCGAATGTTGACATGGACACCGATTAAAGTGCACGCGTCCTCTCGGTGCACTAATATATTCAGTCTGGGTAAAAGTTCTGAATCGGGCCCAATGTGTGGAGCTGTGGAATTGTCCTCAGTGGCACATGACTAGGAGTCAGTGACGTGTGTCCCACATAAAGATCTAGGATAGTGTACACTGTGTATCAGAGGGGTCCGGGGTGCGCTGTAAGCTTAGCATTTCCTTGGAAGGAGATACAACCCAAGGAACTCCCAGCAGAATGTAGAAATCAAATATGGATTTATAAATAAAAATAGGAAAAAATAAAATATGCCGTAATGTAATGGGCAACAAAGGTTTTTAGGTCCCATTGCAAATAAATGATATAACAAAATGGAAAAATAAAATGAAAATTGCTTTGTGGAATTTTAAAGGAGATTTCCAAAAAATGTGGGATGGTAGTGTTTTATTCTAACACCCTGCACCTTACAGAACCGATGCAGTTCCTCTCTCCTGACTGTGGTGTCACCGTCTGCTGTGGTGCTCTTGCACAGCCTGGCCTGTATTTCAGCACTGATATACAGACCACACTGTGCTAGAAGCATCACACCAGAGAGCGACAACCCAGGCAGGAAAGAGGAACTGCACAGGTTCTGCAGGGTACTAGAATGAACACTAGGTGTGTACCCTCAATATATTATTGGGGTTACCACTCAAATTATTGGAAATTTCCTTTCAGGTTCTACTGTTACATTTAAGTTATCATTTAGTTTTTCCCATTTTTTTTTTTTCATGTGTCAACCCTTATGTCCTCTTTTGTTTTTTCCACTGCAGGCGACTTTAAAGCGCACCCCAAACACCTGATTATCGGGCCCAACTGGCTGAGAGGCTGGAAAGGGAACGAGCTGCAGAGGTGCATCAGGAAGAAGATGATGATCGGGAGCAGGATGTTCTATAAGGAGAGACATAACCTGGAGAAGAGGATCAGTTACCTGTACCGGAGATTCAACCGCTACGGAAAACACCGCTGAGGCCGCCGGGGCTGTGTCACCTCTGCAAGCACCTAATAAACTATTTCATATTATATTTGTCATTGGCTGCACAGTGTCTTTATTGGGGCGGTAAAGTATTCCTGTGATCAATTCAGTCACTGAGGGGCAGATGTATAAAGCAGTGATAAGGGAGGAGCAGTGGCCCGTGGCAACCAATCAGCACTGAAGTAACTTCTATCATTTGCATAATACTGTATAAAATTATATAGAGCAGCTGATTGGTTGCCATTGGCAACTTCTCTGGCTCACCTCCTCCCTTATCATCTACCCGTCAATCGCATATAAACGAGTGTGGAGCTTCACTATATGGACATTTCAGGCTCTGTTATAAGTAAGGGTGTGGGGTCAGATTGGGTAACAGAAAATTCCTGCTCTTTCCTCTAAAGTAAAGTTCCAGACTCTGGGGCCGATGTATTAAGCCTGGTATAGTGATCATGTAGAAAGTGGTTATGCACCAGCCAATCAGCTGTGTTTGAAAAAAATGCAAGTAGGAGCTGATTGGCTGGTGCATTTCCACCTTCTACTTTATCCCTTTACCAGGCTTAATACATTTGCCCGTGTGCAATCAAGTTATATATTCTTTATACTCTATTAGAGGGTCAATTACGGGGTCTTTAAGACTGGCCAAGTCTCTGTGGGAGCGAGCCATATGCTAAGTCACCCCTTAATCATGGGGTGACTGCATTCCCCCATGTGGGCCCCTCATGCCCCGGTCCAACACAGTATAAGGGTCACGGAATTAAGGGGGTGTGGAGCTTGATCTTCTATCCACCACCCAGCCATTCCCTCCAGCGCAGCAGTTGCTGCTTTAAGGTAATTGTGGTTCTCTGGTAGGTTTCCACTCTAACAATGCACTGTGTGTTCCGCATGGGAGGGGCAGTGGGTGTGATGTCACAGAAGCTCAAATGACCGAGTATTGGTTATCCTGAATTGTTTTGGGGGCTTGAGTTCATTTAATTACTGCCACTGAGGCAAAACAAGCTCAAACCTTCCGCTTAGATGGTACAGGAACATTATATCTGTTTAACTTCCTGTAATTGAAGTAGACAAGTGATATCGCCCGTGGGTTATGGCTTTCTTGGCGGAATATGGGCATCTAGCATCTCTTATGTCCTATAGTTCTACCCTGGGTCTCTGTAGGTAGCAGCTGGAGCCATATGTTGTATAGTGTTGGATGGACAAAAGTTCAGGGGTAATGTGGTCTATTGGGCTATACTGGGGCTGAATGCTGGTCCCTTGCGGAGTGCATCAGGGTGATAGGAAATGTTTTCCTTATAATACAGTACATGGACTGAGCAGAGATCCCGCTGTGATATTCTAGGTTAAAGTCTAATCTAAAGCTGTGTACACGCGGTATCAGGATGCTGGGTCGATGGGGTTTAGATTGACCATGTTATAGCTGACCACCCAGTTGAACCAGCTTTGTTAGATGAGTAAAGACAGTCAGCAGCGGTAAGTAGATAGACACCGACGTGTGATTGGCGGGACCATGGTCGGTTTTTTATGTGTCAACCCATACCCATGGGGACACATGTTATAACCTTTTTCTCTGGATATTAAGTGCTGGTGACAGAAGTCAGAATCGAATCTGTAATCCCCATACACCGTAGTCACATGACCTTATCATGTGATTAATAGACATCCCATCTGCAGAACAAAGCACTTTAATACTAGAGACAAAGGCCCTTATTCTGGTCCATTCACTTGGGCAATTGTGCACCCCACTCTGGTCCTATCACAGGTGAGGACACACTGACCCCATTGGATATAGACCTCCAATCGGCCTTTGGGGATTTGCACCGTAACCTAATTCATCTGCCACAGACCGGGAGGACTTATCCATATCCGGTGTGGACACCCTATTATAGACATTGCTATCACCCATTCCCTTATTAGGATGGGCTGCTAGTGCGAGGGCAATCTAGGATCAGACCCACCCCTATGCCATATATGGTCAAGGGTTATTGGGGGTTATTCTGGTCCGTTCGCACGGGAACCGATGTTTGGCGTCTGCACAGCCGCATTTCTGCACATGTGCATGCACCTGGTGCTTGCGTCCACGGCGAAAAGAATGTTTGCAGGGTGTACACACCCGACATTGCGGGCGTGGGGCGGCGGTGGATAGCCGCGCCCATGGGAACGCCCAGCGTTTAGTGGGTGTTTCTATGAAAACGCTGTGTTCCCATGGTAATCGGGCTGTGACGTGGGGGCAGGCAGGTGACCTCACCGGATGTCAGCTGCCCGTCCGCGCACAGCTAAGGTTACCTCAGAGTATCCTTAGATGTGCGTGCGCCTTCCACATCATTTCATGGTCGGCAACTATTGACTGATGTGGACGTTCCCCCATTCACAGACCCTGCAAACAAATGGGGTGTGCGTATCGGCATTCGCAGGCCGGTGTCTGGTGGACTCGAATCAACCAGAATAAAGTCCATTATGTGCTATCCATATTTTCATGTGTGTTTTAATGTATGTCAATTAGATTTTTTTTAATGAAATTAAATATTTTTTATTTAAAGATCATCCAATTGTCAGTGTTATCTATTATTTACTAACAATTTGCGCTGCTTGAAACCTTCTCCTTTTGTTTCACCATCGGGTACGACTACCCGCGACTTTGCAGCTGCTACAATAGGTCAAGCTCCTCATGTTGAGCGCCCCGCTAGCACCACCCTGTTCTGCTTTTCTCACTGGAGAACACTGTCCCTGACAGATCTCTCGGCAGCATCGCCACGTGTGTAGGCCCCAAAACACTCTGATGAAATATAAACACTATCATCAGAAGCGAATGTTTAGAACATTGCATTAACGTGATGTGAGGTATTGGAGATATCCTATCTAATATAAGAGGTCTTACTTGCCATCTATATTGTGCATTTGATCATTCACTATGGGCGGTATTCAATGAGGCTGATTCGCCAGGTTTTTATGGCGATTTTGTGCTGTTTGGCGAATTTCTGACTAAAACGGTGAATCACCCTATTCAATGACCAGATGGCGAATACATTTCAAGGTTTTTTTCGCCAGGATTCACCGAGTAGCAATCGCTATCTTTTTATGGTGAAGTGGAATGTGAACTTTTAAAATAAAGTGTTTTGTTTTTTACATTTGGTGTCAAAAATTCTGGAATTTTATTCTGAGGAGGGGCATGCTATTTTTATTCATGTGCTGTAAGCACATGAATATATATTTAATAAAAAAAAAAAATATATATATATATATATTTTTTTTTTTTACACAGACCAGCCAGCAGGGGGCCGGAGCCGAGCCGCTCATTAGATATTCATATATTCACTTCACCCGATCATTATATAATTATGATCGGGTGTAGTGAATATACCCGGTCCCCTGCTGGCACCCCCGGGGGGCAGCCTGTGCTGCCTGGCTCCCGGGGAGCCCACCTCCCCCCCACAAACGTTCTGGGGCAGGCAGGGAGACTTCCATCTCCCTGCCTGCCACCGTCCTCAGGCTCCCTGCGGGCGTTCGCCGCAGGAGCTCATATTCGCCGGTCAGGGGCAGCGAGCCCCTGACTCGTTGAATACCGGAGCCGGCGAGGCTCCGGAACGCGACGACCAGTGGCGAATGTGCAGCGAATCCTAAACAGGATTCGCTGCACGTCGCCGGTATTCACATTGAATACCGCCCTATGCCTTAACCCCTTCAGTGGTACTCCCGAGAATTTTCTGGGCTTATGCTGCGGTGCCCAGACTTGCAAACCCAGAAAATTCTGCGCCCCCTCCTGCTGGGCAGCGCCATTGAGCTGAGTGCAGAGCTTCAGCCGCTGCTCCGCCCCCTCCCCCCGGCTGTGTACAGCGTGACACAGTGGTAGAGTTTTTTTAGGCAGCGATCCCCCCCAAAAAACTCACCCAGTCAGGGGTGCTCCCTACAAAAAAAAAACACCACTGAAGAGGTTAATACACATAAACATAGTTACCTACCCTCCTGCAATAGTCTAGCAATCTCCCTCATGTCACCTAGCCCACATTACACTGTTACATCATAGTTACCTCCCCTCCTGCATTCAGGAGACTCCCTGAAATAGCAGCAATCTCCCTCTCTCCCTCATTAGTCTAGCAATCTCCCTCATATCACCTAGCCCACATTACACTGTTACACCATAGTTACCTCCCCTCCTGCATTCTGCAGGAGACTCCCTGACATAACAGCAATCTCCCTCTCTCCCTCATTAGTCTAGCAATCTCCCTCATGTCACCTAGCCCACATTACACTGTTACATCATAGTTACCTCCCCTCCTGCATTCTGCAGGAGACTCCCTGACATAGCAGCAATCTCCCTCTCCCTCATTAGTCTAGCAATCTCCCTCATGTCACCTAGCCCACATTACACTGTTTCATTTTTGAGGAAAAAAGGAATGAGAGATAGATACAGTTACATTGAGTCATCTGCACCATTTCCCAGCACTTTACCAAGTATAGTAGCTCTTGCTAACTGCTTTGTGGCTCATCTACATTTGTATATATGTCATTTTAAAAAATTCCTCTCAGATGTAGCAGTACACACCCACGCTTCTAGGTGCCACGTTCACAATCTCTTTTCACAATCTCTCCATATATGGAACTAGACACGCCCTTTGGGAGGAGCATGACACGCCCCCTCAATGGGGGGCTTTGCAAAATTCTATTACCGACTATAATCTCCCTGAAACTAGTTTTCAAAAGTAGGCAAGTATGCACATAAACCTGATATAAGATTATACAGCTCTGTTATTAATGGGACCTATGAACATTACTACACCCTAGCACATACAGATATGGACATCCCAGGGGAGTATCCAAGTAACATATAAAAACACACAGGGTTTGATTTTAAATCATCACTATACCCCTTTAGGGCACTTTCTAAATAGTAAAGTAATGCGGGTAATACACCCTTAATCAAGTATAATATGTGATCAGACTCATGGAATAATTGTAATAATATTCTATCAGTAAAGTACTGATTTAACCATTTATTCGGCAGAGGGATGAGTGCACGCTCTTGAAGTGGGTTCTCCTGTCTTCTTTGTGAGTCATTCTAAATATCTGAAACCATTGGACAGTACCAACATTAAACCCAGTCGCGATATGAGATAGATATAGGTACTGTACTGTCATATATTGATAATATAACCTTACGCTGTACATCTTACAGATCCCTACGTCAGACCCAACAGACGGTCGGAAGTGTCTTTGGGGGTAAATGTATGAAGCAGTGATAAGGGAGGAGAAGTGAGCCAGAGGAGAAGTGGCCCATGGCAGCCAATCATCTGCTCTGTAATATTTTATAGTATGCAAATTAACGATGTTACTTCAGTGCTGATTGGTTGCCATGGGCCACTTCTCCTCTTCATACAGCTACTCCTGTATTTTGGATTCTGATGAGAATTTCTGATGCCGGTGTTGTCCCTGCAGCTACTGGTGTCTGCCCGGGTATGTGACATCACCAGTGCTGCAGTGTGGGCTGGGCCGAGTCCTGGGACTGTATATAACCCACTTCAGAGGCAGGTGGAGAAAATCTGCAGGAACAGCTGAAGATAATGTGAGTTCTGCATTGTGCAGTTACATTACTAGGTAACATAGGGCCTGATTCAGCGAATGCACACGTATTGAACAGAAGAGGGGGGTTGACTCTGTTTCTGCGCTAATTTGTGTGTGCAGCACCACCAAAGTTCCTCCTGTTAGTGAGGAACAATATAGTAATGAATAGGAAAAGGGGGGATTGGGGTGCGCTACTAGATATAAACTCTGTACCTCCCAAAACACAATTATAATAACATTTATATAGAATTTCTTTAAAATTTCATTAAAATTTCATTCTCTTGAATTTTCATCCACAATGATTAGACCCAGTCCATGTCTGGAAAAATATTTCTTTTATTAAAGATCAGAAACCCGACGCGTTTCGTCTAAAAGACTTCATCAGGGGTGATCACGATTGGAAAAAAGACAATTTCATGCAGCTGATCCTGGTATGGAATATTTCTGATGATCGAATAATATGTAAAATCACAGTTTAGGTATAAATGGTAAGAACCGATAATAAGATCCGATAGTAGTAAGATCCGATAGTGGACCTTTTCTGATCTTCGATAGATTTGTGGGTATCCTTTATTATCTCAGGACAATAGCTTCAATGACCTCCTCGCTCTACATCCAAAGTGGGAATGAGCTCATTCCCACTTTGGATGTAGAGCGAGGAGGTCATTGAAGCTATTGTCCTGAGATAATAAAGGATACCCACAAATCTATCGAAGATCAGAAAAGGTCCACTATCGGATCTTACTACTATCGGATCTTATTATCGGTTCTTACCATTTATACCTAAACTGTGATTTTACATATTATTCGATCATCAGAAATATTCCATACCAGGATCAGCTGCATGAAATTGTCTTTTTTCCAATCGTGATCACCCCTGATGAAGTCTTTTAGACGAAACGCGTCGGGTTTCTGATCTTTAATAAAAGAAATATTTTTCCAGACATGGACTGGGTCTAATCATTGTGGATGAAAATTCAAGAGAATGAAATTTTAATGAAATTTTAAAGAAATTCTATATAAATGTTATTATAATTGTGTTTTGGGAGGTACAGAGTTTATATCTAGTAGCGCACCCCAATCCCCCCTTTTCCTATGCACACGTATTGAATCCTGCTTGGGCCGGCATCCCGAATCGGGCCATCTTCGGCGGAGTTTGTATGCTTGCTAGGCAGCGATTATACGATTCTGGTCTGAATCAGGCCCATAGTGTCAGTACACAGCACATTGCAGCGGCTGGGGGGCAGAAGTACACTGTTACCTGCTGCACCAGGCCATATCTCTGCACCACTGTGTAAGCTGTGACATGTCACTTTAGAGCAGGCATGGCCAAGCTATGGCTCTCCAGCTGTTGTGAAACTGCAAGTCCCATCATGCCTTGCCACAGTTTTGCTATTAGGGAATGCTGAAACTATGGCAAGGCATGCTGGGATATGTAGTTGGAGGGCCACAGTTTGGCCATGCCTGCTTTAGAGTATACTGATAGCTCTGCTGGTGTTATGCTCTCATTGGTCCTGGCTTGTAGTTCCACACCCCCTGGCAAATCACACGCTGCTTAATAAGCCAGGGCTCTACGAATTTCTTTAAAATCTAGGAGCCGGGATGAAAGTGTAGGAGCCAGACAAACTGAAAATAGGGACAGTGCGAGCCGAAGGCGCACGCCAAACATGTACACCGTAATGGAAGGTTAATGAAGAGCGCTGATTTCTATGGGGGAAGTGTACATGTTTATATTATGAAAATTGGTATATAGTGGGGAGGGGGGGAAGGTGAAAGGATAGAAAAAAGTTTGAGTGGTACCTGTGGAATAAAACAGGTTAGTTAAATTGTTTACACCCTTTTGGGGAATATTTTGGGTGGATGTTTAAAAGTGACCAGCTTGCTGTCCCTACTACAACCCTGACTCTCCTGAAAAGAGGTTACCTCCTTTTGTTGTTGTGTGGAGGCGGCGTCTCTTGCAGGGGCAGCTGTTTGTTGTGATTCGCTGCTGCGGGGCCGGGCGCCGCTTGATGTTACTTGCTGTCTTTGGTCCCCGGCGTCTGCTCCCGCCAAAACCGGAAGTTGCCGGAAGTGGTGCCGCGGCCGCGGGATGGTGTTGTGAAGCGGGTGTCGGGTCAGCGTGCTGGTCTTCTCGCTTGGTCCCAACGCGTTTCATACGACTAGCGCACTTTTTCAAGGATGTTTAGTGTCCCAGCTTATAATGCAGACGCCAAACTCATCCCACCGCGTGCTTCATTCGGTTCATCCTATCGTTGTCCGGAGTGTGGCAGCTGCTGCGTGTCCGGGGAGTGGGAGCTGCCGCGTGTCTGGAGAGTGGGAGCTGCCGCGTGTCTGGAGAGTGGGAGCTGCCGCGTGTCTGGAGAGTGGGAGCTGCCGCGTGTCTGGAGAGTGGGAGCTGCCGCGTGTCTGGAGAGTGGGAGCTGCCGCGTGTCTGGAGAGTGGGAGCTGCCGCGTGTCTGGAGAGTGGGAGCTGCCGCGTGTCTGGAGAGTGGGAGCTGCCGCGTGTCTGGAGAGTGGGAGCTGCCGCGTGTCTGGAGAGTGGGAGCTGCCGCGTGTCTGGAGAGTGGGAGCTGCCGCGTGTCTGGAGAGTGGGAGCTGCCGCGTGTCTGGAGAGTGGGAGCTGCCGCGTGTCTGGAGAGTGGGAGCTGCCGCGTGTCTGGAGAGTGGGAGCTGCCGCGTGTCCGGAGTGCGGCAGCTGCTGTGGATCTCGGATCACTTTAGTCTGAGACGCCTTTAAATTTTTGGCGGTCTGCTGGATCCAGCTCGTAACAAAGACACCTCCCGGCGCCGGGGACTGGTGTAACCCTGTGGTTACACCAGTCCCCGGCGCCGGGAGGTGTCTTTGTTACGAGCTGGATCCAGTAGACCCAGGGCCGGTGCAAGGCACGAAGCGCCCCAGGCGAAGGGGGATCGGGGCACCCCGGTGCCCACCTACTACACGGGGGTGGGGGGGTTCCGCATTGGTCTGAGGGGTACCTCCCCAGTCGGGTGCCGTCGTCCGGGCCAGGAGAGAGGGAGACGCCCGTTGTACCGCCCAGCCGGAGTGAAGTGCAGCCCGTGGCAGCTCCCACTCTCCAGACACGCAGCAGCTCCCACTCTCCGGACACGCAGCAGCTCCCACTCCCCGGACACGCAGCAGCTCCCACTCCCCGGACACGCAGCAGCTGCCACACTCCGGACAACGATAGGATGAACCGAATGAAGCAAGCGGTGGGATGAGTTTGGCGTCTGCATTATAAGCTGGGACACTAAACATCCTTGAAAAAGTGCACTAGTCGTATGAAACGCGTTGGACCCAAGCGAGAAGACCAGCACGCTGACCCGACACCCGCTTCACAACACCATCCCACGGCCACGGCACCACTTCCGGCAACTTCCGGTTTCGGCGGGAGCAGACGCCGGGGACCAAAGACAGCAAGTAACATCAAGCGGCTGCCCCTGCAAGCGGCGCCCGGCCCCGCAGCAGCGAATCACAACAAACAGCTGCCCCTGCAAGAGACGCCGCCTCCACACAACAACAAAAGGAGGTAACCTCTTTTCAGGAGAGTCAGGGTTGTAGTAGGGACAGCAAGCTGGTCACTTTTAAACATCCACCCAAAATATTCCCCAAAAGGTTGTAAACATTTTAACTAACCTGTTTTATTCCACAGGTACCACTCAAACTTTTTTCTATCCTTTCACCTTCCCCCCCTCCCCACTATATACCAATTTTCATAATATAAACATGTACAATTCCCCCATAGCAATCAGCGCTCTTCATTAACCTTCTGCTAACCTAACCATAAAAGAGCTGCTCCTATATCTAGCGCAGAAACCGCAGTCCACAATCTATGTACACCGTAATACCTGTGTACATGTACACACACCCATTACATGTTATACTATGTGCCATAATGCACATTACGCCACACACCATAATATCTATTACATATTATACCACACACCTTAATGCCCATTACATATACCACACGCTTTAATGCCTATTAAACATTATACCAAACACCATAATGCCCATTAACCATTGCCACACACTATAATACCCATTACATATTATACCACATGCCCTAATGCGTATTCCCTATTATGCCACATAAATTCTGCTTACCTAAATGTTCCTTGCTATGGGTTTAATGCTTGATGCCAGGGGTTGCATGCTCTTTTCCAGGAGTTACATGCTCTTCCAGGGGGCTAACAATGTCTGCCAGGGGTACATGCTCGTTGCCATGGGGTTAACTTGCTCTGCCAGGGGCAAATACTCATTGCCATGGGGTTAATCTGGTCTGCCAGGGGTAAATGCTCATTGCCATGGGGTTAATCTGCTCTGCCAGGGGTAAATGTTCATTGCTATGGGGTTAACCTGCTCTGCCAGGGGTAAATGCTCATTGCCATGGGGTTAACCTGGTCTGCCAGGGGTAAATGTTCATTGCCATGGGGTTAACCTGCTCTGCCAGGGGTAAATGCTCATTGCCTTGGGGGTAACCTGGTCTGGCAGGGGTTAACCTGATCTCCCAGGGGTTAACCTGGTCGTCCAGGGGTAAATGCTCATTGCCATAGGGTTAACCTGCTCTGCCAGCGGTAAATGCTCATTGCCATGGGGTTAAACTGCTCTGCCAGGGGTAAATGCTCATTGCCATGGGGTTAACCTGGTCTGCCAGGGGTAAATGCTCGTTGCCCAGGGGTTTACTTGGTCTGTCAGGGGTAAATGTTCATTGCCATAGTGTTAACCTGGCAGCTTCCTCCTCCACTCTGCCGTTACCATATGCCCCCCCCCCCCCCCCCCAGCTGAACAAGAGTGGATTGACCACATTGCGGCTATTTCAAAACGTGTCAGTTCACGAGTCAATCAGGAGCCAAGCTACCACTGCCGATTCTGATTGGCTCGCGATGCCGGCTCCAGTAGTTTTGAAATAGCGGTGCGGCGGCGGACCTGCTCTTGTACAGCCAGGGGAGAGAGTGGACGACCGTTCTGCCCGGCTGTTCCTTCCCACAAGCGCACCCAGCCACGACCAGATTCTGCTTTCTCCTCAAAAAAATCTGTTTGCCACGAAGCAGAATCTGGTCGCCGTGGTTTGTTGAGTTCTGGCTTAAGCATTCAATGGAGGCATACGAAAGGTGGGTAGATGTATCAAAGCTTGGAGAGAGATAAAGTAGAGCACACATATCAACCAATCAGCTTCTGTGCTGTTTCTGGCTGTGTTTGAGAAATGTCAGGAGCTGATTGGACGGTATTGTATCCCTCTCCGTGTTCACCTCCAAGCTTTGACACATCTCCCCCTGTGTGAGAACAGGGCGTACACAGCAGTGGTTAATCCTCATACATGTAGGTGGTTATTCTGGTTCACTCGCAAAGGCACAATCACTCTAATGGACAAAATCATGTGCACTGCAGGTGGGGCTGATGTAACATGTGCAGAGAGAGTTACATTTGGGTGTTTTATTGTTTCTGTGCAGGGTAAATACTGGCTGCTTTATTTTTACACTACAATATAGATATCAGTTTGAAGTACAAACCCCACCCAAATCTAACTCTCTCTGCACATGTTACATCTGCCCCACCTGCAGTGCATATGGTTTTGGCCATTAGAAAGCGATTGTAAAAACATAAAAAGAATATAATCGGGCGCGATCTCTTTTAATAAATCCACTACTCAGTGTATATATATGTACATATACATGCACACATATATACACACAAATACATGCACACAAAAAAAGGGGGGGGAACAAATCTGGTAAGTTTAGATAATGGCCGCTCCCAGAGACAATTCTGGAAATTGTCAATAAAAATAGTAGAATAAATTATCTAAATTAGTAAATATAACAATGATTTAAATTAATAGAAGATGTTTAGAGAGCGCCACACAATTTTTGAAAAATTGATTACAGTTTATTATAAAAAATACATATAAAAATACACAATTAGAAATAACTCATACTGTATAAAAAATTCACAATAAATGACCAAGATATAATTAATAGTATCCGGCTCCAAATCACTCAATTTAGGAATATATAATGAGATTTCAAATTTTCTTAAGACACACAACCCTGTGCGCACCAGGGTGTGTGTATTAATTGAAAAAAAAAAATAGTCCTCCAAATTTCTTTTTAGAAGATACGTGTATGGCAATTTTTGTCAGTGCCAAAAGAACTTTAAACTTTGATTGGTGAAAATAACAGGACACCCTGAAAGTTGGATAGGTGTCTAATCACCATGAGGTACAGACTGTACAATATATTGGCTGCAATGTTCCTCTGTATGTGAATGTGAAATATACTTATTTGCCGCAGAAGAAAGGTTTTCAATAGGTGAGCTCGCTACGACCCGCTTAGGCTCTAGCTGTATGTGGCGAGCCTCTGTTGTGGGTAGAGCGGGGAGCAAGCCTCACTGACCTGTTGATGTTTGTGACAGGACCTTTTTCTCCAGTGTTAAACGGCTTGCAGACACTTTGAGTAGGTGGCAGCTGTGCGTTATAGAGGATGCAGTCGTTCTCAGGGAAATCAAGATGTGATGAGTGAGGGCTCTGGATAGGTATGGGTCACAAAGTGACAGTCCTTGACGCGTTTCTCCGCAGACGATAACGGCGGTTTCTTCAGAAGGATTGTGGTATACTCCTGGAGTGAAAACCCCGGTTTTTAAATGCATGGTAGCCAATGGGATAGCTTAATTGCTCAAATTGATTGAATAATTGCAGGTGTGCATTCAACTCTATTTAGAGTTAACAAAAAGTAGCAGCGGTAGTGGAGCTCGGTATAGATTCATAATAATACAATACTTAAATCAAAAATGAATATATAAAGAAAAGAAATACATTACAAATCATTAAAAATATTCAAAGAGATATATAAACACATAACAGCGTTTATTAGAGGAATGGCATCATTGATAGCAGTAATAGAAACAACTCTGACAGAGGAATGAGTATGTCTAATTTACCACCCATTGGTTGTATAGGGAGCTATGGCTCAGTAAGTAGGGAAACGGCCTTAGGACTAAACATGTACCAGGGCAACACTGGTTCGAGTCTGGCCAGAGACAGAACCCCAACAATTGTTATTATATTTAGATGATTTTAAATTTTTTTCTTTTTTATATATAATACAGTGTCCCATTATAAATTTGAAGATTATACTGACTCATTCCTCCTTAGAGTACAAAGCATGTTATCACACACTGATATTCATATGAGAAAATTAGCCAGAGATGGGCCAATAATATCGGAAATAATAATAATATAACATATATTCTACTGGAATAGGACATAATAATATTCGTTTAAGAAAAATTTCTTTTTATTTATTTAATAAATTTGATAGTACTTAAGATAAATATAAAAAATTAATTAAAAATTATATGTTCTTGAAAATAAATGAAAATAATATTATAGAAAAATAAATATAATGCATAAAAATTAAAAATAACAATAACAATGAAAATAAAAAATAAACATTTTTTTTTTTATTTATTTTTTTTTTTATTTTTTTTTGGGATAAATAAATAAATATAAAAATAATGGGAATAATGGTCATAATAATAAACAGTAGTAGTTAACAAAAAAGGGGGGGGAGGGGGAAGGGGGAAGGTGAGGAGGAGACCTCGTTCTACTTTGTATCCGATATATTTTATAATAATAGAGAAAATAAAAAAGAAATGATAAAGAAATATAACCAATGGCCCCATAATGTAAACGTATGTGAGTCTTTGTTTATGTATACATAAAGGACCCCCACATTGGGTACCTCTCACTTCTTTACCTCCCACTCTATTTTATCCTAATGGGTCAGATCACTCAAACTTCTTATTTATCTCTATCATGTCAGAAGAATCCCATTTAAAATACATTGTTCAGTTCAATATTTTCGTTTAGGCCAACAGGGTGCAAGGTGTTTAGAGCAAAGATCCAATATGCTTCCTTTTTGCAAAGGAGGTTGAATCTGTCTCCACCTCTGGGTGTAATATTAATTCTTTCTATACCTTGTATTTTTAGACAATTCTCATTCCCTTGATGTTTATTTTTAATGTGTCGGGATAAGCTGTGGGTTGTAACTCCTTTTATCACGTTTCTCCTATGTTCTAGGAATCTAGTGTTTAAGGAGCGAGTTGTTCGGCCAACGTATTGTGCTCCGCAATCACATGTGATTAAATATATGACAAATGTTGATGAGCAATCTATGTGATTATCAATCACATAGGATGTTTTGGTTGATGTAGATATGAAGTGAGTGCTGGGTTTCAAAAATTTACAAGTGATACATTTAGATCTTGGGCATTGGAAACAACCTTTCTTTATTGTACCAAGGATTTTTTTTATTGTATTGGGGAAGTGACTCGGGGCAAGGGCATTTTTTAAAGTCAGATTTTTTCTGAAGACTATTTTTGGATAGTTTTCTAATGTTTCTTGTAAAAATCTGTCGTTCTTAAGAATTTCATGATTTTTGGTAATGATATTTTTAAGTTGTCTAGAGTGGGTGTTGTATTTAGAAACAAAAATGGGTGTAGAATTTTCCGCAAAGACCAAATTCTTAGATGTCTTTCTGTCTCTAGTTTTATTGAGGATGGAAACCTGTGTTTGGGTCATTGCTTCCTTTTGGGCCTCTTCAAGTAACTGTTTCGGGTAACCTGACTCAAGGAAGGCTATGGTTAGATCATCAGCCTGTTTAATAAAATCGCTTTCTTCTGAGCAGTTACGCCTAATTCTTAAATACTGGCTTTTAGGAATATTATTGATCCAGGGGCGGTGATGACTGCTGGTGAAGTTTAAGAAATTCTGACAATCTACATCTTTTTTATATGATATTGTACGGATGTTGTTATCTTCAGCCGAGAGTGCGATGTCCAAGAAGGTAATTTCTTTGGGGTGTATAGTGCTCGTGAAGGTTAAACCATATTGATTGGTGTTAAGAAATGAAACAAATTTTTGTGCTGAAAGTGTATCCCCTTTCCAAACAAAAAATAAATCATCAATGTACCGCCCATAGTACACCAAATTCGCCCCATATGGGCCGTCCCAGATCAACTCCTCCTCTAGGCGGCCCATATACAGATTGGGCCGCACAGGGTTGTGTGTCTAAGAAAATTTGAAATCTCATTATATATTCCTAAATTGAGTGATTTGGAGCCGGATACTATTAATTATATCTTGGTCATTTATTGTGAATTTTTTATACAGTATGAGTTATTTCTAATTGTGTATTTTTATATTTATTTTTATATGTATTTTTTATAATAAACTGTAATCAATTTTTCAAAAATTGTGTGGCGCTCTCTAAACATCTTCTATTAATTTAAATCATTGTTATATTTACTAATTTAGATAATTTATTTTACTAGAAAGCGATTGTGCCTTTTCGAGTGAACCAGAATAAGCCCCGTAGTGTATAATCTCAGCAGCAGCGAATACCTGGGGATCTGTAATATATATCTATAAATGAGAGTTAATCACGGAGATAAATATTATCAGCACGTCTCCAGCAGACAGAACGTCATTCTGTCTGTCTAGAACAGGAATGAACGCTGACAGCTCATTGGTTGCTAGAACTTGTCTCACTATTTATAAACTGACAGCCTTTAAAGGAAAACGTGTTAATTCCATTTGTTTCCTTTGTGAGTTACATTTACCAATGCAGGACACAGGGCATAATTCAGACCTGGGCGTATGGCCGCGCATTCGCACAGAGGCCGATTATAGATACACTACGCATGTGTATGGGCCCCTTTGCGGCCAGGATTGCAATCAGCTCTGAATTAGCTCCATAATCTACTACTGTTTTCTTCCCACCCCCCAACTTCCCATCATCATCATTTTCTATCATTATTGATCATATTTATCCCGCCCTATACTATCTTTCATTACCGATTTCTTCCTTGTTAAATGTTGTTTTCGCGCCCATTATGTGTTGTATTTTTGTGTTTGTTGTTACTTTCGGTTTCATCCAAATATAAAATGACGCCAAAACTGAGATGCAGCAGGAAAGGCCCAAATGATCATCTCTGTTATCTCCCTTATTGCTGGGAAGAGCTCACTGTGGGCAGATGTATTAAGGGTGATAAAGTGGAAGGTGATACCGCACCAGCCAATCAGCAGCTAACTGTCATTTTTCAAACACAGCTGATTGGCTGGTGCATTATCACCTTCCACTTTATCACAGCTTCTGCCTAATGTCCTGTGCACTAAAATCACTTGGCCACTTCCCCAAACAGATTGCTAGATTTGGTGCATTCTTCATTTGTGTATATAACATTCGTAACCCAGGTTCCTCTCTCCCCTTTCCCAAAGGTCCCCCGATACTGCTCCTGAGAACGTCTCCCTTTCTGGCCTGGCTGATCCGAGTGATGGTGTCACCAGCTACCACAATATTGAACTTACCCAGGCACAGATAGACGAGGTGATGGTGCCAGGGGGGGGACAGTTCCATTTTTCTGGAAACTCTACAGCCGTCCAATGCCCCAAAACTGTCTGCTGTGAGGCGGTGGCCATTTTGTGAGAGACATTTTGGTACTTGTGTATTATCACGGCGCCCATCGCATGGCATACCATAAGGCTTAATATGGTATGCAATGAGATGAGATGTGCTGCGATGGGACCCGTTCTTATACAATTTAAAATTGTATACCATTGTGTATGGCATACAATGAGATGAGATGAGATTTTTAATTGTATAAGCACCCTAATGGGTGCTTACAATGTTAAATGCACCCCCACGCCACCCCCACTATCAACACCAACCCGAAGGGTGGCCAGCGCAGCGAGCCCACGAGGGGCGGTGGTACGCGTCCTCCGACCTTTTCATACCCCCACTATCCATGTCGGCGTGGAGTTGATTCTATATAGTGTGGCGAGCGCAGCGAGCCACCGAGCCCGAAGCGTGGCGAGCAGACGCGTAATACATGTAAAGTAAAACGCGGCCCCTCGTGGGGCTCGCTGCGCTCGCCACGCTTCGGGTTGGCGTTGATAGTGGGGGTGGCGTGGGGGTGCATTTAACATTGTAAGCCCCCATTAGTGTGCTTATACAATTTAAAATCTCATCTCATCTCATTGTATGCCATTGTATGCCATATACAGTGGTATACAATTTTACATTGTATAAGATGCCATAAGATGGAAATCGTGGGCGCCGTGCTAATACACAAGTACCGACATTTTTAATGGGAACAGGAGCAACAGGACCGTAGACAACTAGATTTGCAGGTCCGGGCCGCAATGTGGCAATACTCAGCGCCGCCAAGCCGCCACTGGGGCTATACATACACCACTACAGCTCTTGCCCATAACAGACTCTCACCAATACAATCTATACTGAATGCAGCTGTGAGGTTAATCTTTCTCACTAAATATTCATTGGCCGTTTCCTGCGCTGTCAGTCACCCTATTGGATACTGTATTCAGTATAAAATACGGTACTTGTGTACAATCACGGCTCCCACGATATCCATCGCATAGTAAAAAATTGCATGTGATTTTTAACAGAAATGCATACAAATGCATTGAAATGAGTATCAAACATGTTCAATGGCCCCCAAATGTCATTTTTCAGGCTGTACCACCCCCACTATCAACGCGAACCCGAAGCGTGGTGAGCGCAGCGAGCCCGCGAGGGGCGGCGGTACGCATCCTACGACCTTTTTATACCCCCACTATCCACGTCAGCGTGGAGTCGAGCCCGAAGCGTGGCGAGCGCACACGGATACCTTTACAGGTATACGCGTCCCCTCGCAGGCTTAACAGGTGTCTGCGTCCGCTCGCCACGCTTCGGGCTCGGTGGCTCGCTGCGCTCGCCACACTTTCTATTCTCAACTCCACGCCGACGTGGATAGTGGGGGTATAAAAAGGTCGTAGGACACATACCGACGCCCCTCGTGGGCTCGCTGCGCTCGCCACGCTTCGGGTTCGCGTTGATAGTGGGGGTGGTACAGCCTGAAAAATTACATTTGGGGGCCATTGAACATGTTTGATACTCATTTCAATGCATTTGGATGCATTTCTGTTACAAATCGCATGCGATTTTTTAAAAATGCTTAAAAACGGCGAAAATCATATGGCATGCGATGGGAGCCGTGAAAGTACACAAGTACCTAAAATACTTTTACTTACACACAAGGCCATAAACCAACCTACACCAACGTACATCTCTTCTCTTACCTCAAAGTATCTCCCAAAGGCAGATTCCAACAAAACAGATCCGACTTTGAAACAAGCGGGATCTGTTTTGTCGGAAACGGCCACGGATTGTCAAATTCACTGACTTTTTTTGACAATTTGCGGCCATTTTCGTCGACACGCCCACTTTCCGACACTCGACAGGCAGAACATTGAATTCCAACTGTCGAGTTACAGTCGAGGTGAGCTAAAATGGCCCAGGATTCCGACTGTCGGTATGTTCCAACAGTCTGAATAGATTGAATACCTTCCTAAGACTCAAATCTAGGGCCAAATGTAATAGGGTGTAAGAGAATCAGAAAGTGCGAGATTTTGGGAGCGTTTTCCCTTTTTTTTTTTTTTTTTAAAGCGGCAATCATTTACATGGCAAAATCAACCTGGCTTTGCAGTGTAGATGATTGCCGCTTTAAAAAAAATGGGCAAACTCTCCCAAAATCTCTACATTTGGCCCCAGGTCTCCAATCCTTCAAGGTTTATCAATGACATTATTGAAATAAGTAAATTATAGGGAACAATTAGACATTTGTCTTTTGTGGCCTGCCTGGCACAGAAATGTTTGTTGCTCTTGTCGGTAATCCACGGTCTGGTCTTGCACCGATAGGTGATCAGCATCATGCAGCAAAACATAGAAAAAGTCATGGATGCCGACGTGAAGAGCGAGGACCGTTCCGGTGGCGACAGAACATGTTATCCCAGTACCACAGAGGACTGTAGGAATTTCTGGTGCAAGAAGGTCTGTAACACCGAAGCAACTTAACACAGAAGTACAGGAAACAAGGAAAAATAAGTATTGTTATCCACCAATCAGCACGCTGACAGACATTCCCTGCCTGGCTGTAGGCTTATAGGCAGGTAGAGAATACTGCAATCTGATTGGTGGATAGCTCCAGCCATCCACCAATCAGCATGCTGACAGACATTACCTGCCTGGCTGTAGGCTTATAGGCAGGTAGAGAATGCTGCTATCTGATTGGTGGATAGCTCCAGCCATCCACCAATCAGCACACTGACAGACATTTCCTGCCTGGCTGTAGGCTTACAGGCAGGTAGAGAATACTGCAATCTGATTGGTGGATAGCTCCAGCCATCCACCAATCAGCACGCTGATAGATATTCCCTGTCTGACTGTAGGCTTATAGGCAGGTAGAGAATGCTGCTATCTGATTGGTGGATTGCTCCAGCCATCCACCAATCAGCACGCTGATAGATATTCCCTGTCTGACTGTAGGCTTAGAGGCAGGTAGAGAATACTGCAATCTGAATGGTGGATAGCTCCAGCCATCCACCAATCAGCACACTGATAGATATTCCCTGTCTGGCTGTAGGCTTATAGGCAGGTAGAGAATGCTGCAATCTGATTGGTGGATAGCTCCAGCCATCCACCAATCAGCATGCTGACAGACATTCCCTGCCTGGCTGTAGGCTTAGAGGCAGGTAGAGAATGCTGCTATCTGATTGGTGGATAGCTCCAGCCATCCACCAATCAGCACGCTGACAGACATTCCCTGCCTGGCTGTAGGCTTATAGGCAGGTAGAGAATACTGCAATCTGATTGGTGGATAGCTCCTTTACCTGTAACTAGGCAGCAAATATACGCAGTCTAGCAAACAGGTCTGAATTACCCCTTTTCTACTGGATGTTCTCATTTAAATTGACTAAGATGGGAGTTCTATTGAAGATGCGAGGTTGCCCATAGCAACCAACCAGATTCTACTTCTTATTTATTTAGCATATTCTAGAAGATAATAGAATGATTTTGGTTGGTTGCTATGGACAACATCTCATCTTCATTAGAACTCCCCTCATTACACCAATGTGTATACATTATTTTTTTGGTCCAGTTACTGGACCAATCACAAAAGGGCTGAAACCACATGACCGGCGTTAACCCTCTTCTCCGCAGGTGCTGGTTGTCACTGGACTCATCTGCGTTGTCATGGCGATTATTATAGTTGGTGAGTATCTGGAGATAGATAAAGAATCGGTTTCTGATAAATGGACTTAGCACGGGGATGGCATGTGTGTGGTCATTTCACCAATGTTACCAATAGCCAAAGCCAAACTAGCAAAAGCCTCGATTTACAGCATTTCATAGCGCGGGTACTGCAGTGCCATCCACCTCAAGTGCACTGGGGGGGGGGGGGTGAGCAGGTACTAATTGCTGGAAGGGCCTGGTCCGACCCCCCCCCCCCCTTCCCCCTCTGTCCCTCCGGGTTGGGATCATATGGCACAGTTTAAAGTGCACCGCATCCCCTCGCAACGCTGCGCTCGCAATGCGTCGGGCACACTATTTTATTCTCCCACCACGCCCTGGTGGATGGTAGGGCATGAAATACTGCCTGTCGGCACATGTCAGCTCAAAAAAACAGTGAAAAACCCCATGTCGACCTTTTGACTGTTGACCTTTTGACTGTCGAACTTATGACCTATCGAACTAATGACCTGTCGACCTAGAACCGTGTAGACCTTTTCCTATGTCGACCTAGACCCATGTCGACATTTTACCATGTCAACCTAGTAGTGTCGACCTAGTGACTGTCTACCATAATGCTGTAGACCAAATTACCACATCCCGTCCCTCCCGAGCAGCAGCAGCAGCACACACCTTTAGCATGTGCTGTGCTGACAGCAGGCTCAGCATGAGCGTCTCACTGACATGTGGAGCCTGCTGTCAGCACAGCACATGCTAAAGGTGTGTGCTGCTGCTGGGGGGGGGGGGGGGCAATAACACTCCAACCGTCGACTTTAGAGTGTTTTTTCACATCCTTCTAAACATTTTTGGGGTGTGGCCTAATTGTGGGAAGTGGCCACGTCTCCTGCGGTTAGGCCACACTCCCAAAATTTTAGCATACCTCTCAGTGGCCCTGTCCTCAGTGCATCCATCCGCATTTACCACTTTTCTGAGAGCTTAACTGGAATGGGACTTTTTTTCCACTGTATTCAGGCCATAAACAGAAACCGCATTCGCCAGGTACCGCATTCATAAGAAAGAGAAGGACTGAGATAATAGATGTCCTTTGTGAGGTGGCTAAGACCTGGGAGTCGGCCAACCAGTCTGAGGCAAAGAGCCTTAAAATATCTATTGTCAAGCTAAAGAGACGATATGATGCGCAGCCGCAGAAATAGGCCTAGCTGGTACAAGGCCGCGCCCCATTTTGGTGCAAGCGACGTCGCATAAAATACACTGAAAGAGCCAGGTCATAAAATCTCGAACCACATAAAGGGGGTTATTCAGACTTGATCGCTGCTGTATGAATTTGCACAGCGGTCGATTATGGAACGACGGCAAATTCATATGGAACATAGCCATTTAGCGAATCAATCCAGCATCTTTCCTGATCGCTGGCCCCTCACATGTTGATTGACAGGAAGCCGGGTAAAATGCAGGCGTGCACAAACGTTTTCAGGAATGGTCGTTGACCTCAGCTCCGGCCTCATTCAGCCTGGCTCTATCGCAAGGCAGAAGTGGGTTCTGGGTTACACACAGACTGCACCCACTGGGAAAGTCATGCGATGGTGTGTGAGTTATGGATGGAAGAAAAGGAGAAAGGAGAACAATGACATATCCCGGAAGTAGTCCAACACTTCACCTTTCCAGAAGCGTGGGATTCAGGAAGGCACGTTAACTTTCTGCCCTTCCTGTAGGACCGGGTTAGGGGTATGATCTGGTAAGACGGATCGCTAGTGATGTCATCGTGCAGTAGGAACAGACTTGGGAGGAATTCTTAAGGGACGGCCGTGACCTCATGTGCACCCAGGTGTCAGGCATGATCGGCAGATGATCCATGCAAAGCAGCAGGTTGGTCATCACCTTACCGGACATTGGGCCTGATTCAGACTTTCTATCGCTAAGCGGGGAGAAAAAACCAAAGGGGATTGTTATCACCGCTAACTTTATTTCATGGAAAAGGCTCCATGGCCGTCATATACTGTAGTCCCACCTGTTGTGATTTTAGGACAGTTTGAGAGGATCCAAAAGAAACCTGATTGCAAGTATTGTCACCACGCTAGGGTTTCCGGTACCAGGATTATCGTATTTTATTTATAAGGCGCCACAAGTGGTTGGCAGTGCCGCACATAGAGCACACATTACAACGATACAGGGGACACAGAACTATACATTGCAGTAACTGAGACACTACAGTAGAGCACAGGTGACAATTAGAAGCACAATGCTCTGTACACAGTACAGCTGGGATGTTGTCCACGTCCTACCAGGGGTGGGCTGCTATAGGAAGAGATGAACTGTTAAAGAGCGACAGGAGATCATGTGGGCACAGACGGTTGATGCGTAGGAGAGAGCTGTAATTGTAGTGTGAGAGAAGAGGACTGTGGGACAGGAGGGAAGAGGGTCCTGCTCCAATTAGCTTACAAACTTGCTATGGAGAGTGATGAGCCCACAACTGTGACCCATTCATCTTTATTATGCTTCTTGTGCTAATTATTTGCTTTATTCCAGGAGATAATGATGTATTTACTAAAATGCTAAGCGAGAAGCTAAATACATTCTGTTTTTCCTTCTCTTCTAGTCTATTGTTTGACACATTGACCGGGGAACCCAGATGTGATGTCTCTTCTCCTACCCAGGGATTCTCTGACCACTTCATGTTACTTACAATAACTAAATAGTCCTGTCGCTGGGACGACCTGCACCACCACCACTACCACTGTCTGGCTGGGGCTTCCAGTAACTGTATAGTCTGTATAATCACTGGGATGTCCTGCACCACCACCACCACTGTCCGGCTGAGGCTTCCAGTAACTGTATAGTCTGTATAATCACTGGGATGTCCTGCACCACTACCACTGCCACTGTCTGGCTGGGGCTTCCAGTAACTGTATAGTCTGTATAATCACTGGGATGTCCTGCACCACCACCACCACTGTCCGGCTGAGGCTTCCAGTAACTGTATAGTCTGTATAATCACTGGGATGTCCTGCACCACCACCACCACTACCACTGTCTGGCTGGGGCTTCCAGTAACTGTATAGTCTGTATAATCACTGGGATGTCCTGCACCACCACCACCACTGTCCGGCTGAGGCTTCCAGTAACTGTATAGTCTGTATAATCACTGGGATGTCCTGCACCACCACCACTACCACTGTCTGGCTGGGGCTTCCAGTAACTGTATAGTCTGTATAATCACTGGGATGTCCTGCACCACCACCACCACTGTCCGGCTGAGGCTTCCAGTAACTGTATAGTCTGTATAATCACTGGGATGTCCTGCACCACTACCACTGCCACTGTCTGGCTGGGGCTTCCAGTAACTGTATAGTCTGTATAATCACTGGGATGTCCTGCACCACCACCACCACTGTCCGGCTGAGGCTTCCAGTAACTGTATAGTCTGTATAATCACTGGGATGTCCTGCACCACCACCACCACTACCACTGTCTGGCTGGGGCTTCCAGTAACTGTATAGTCTGTATAATCACTGGGATGTCCTGCACCACCACCACCACTGTCCGGCTGAGGCTTCCAGTAACTGTATAGTCTGTATAATCACTGGGATGTCCTGCACCACCACCACCACTACCACTGTCTGGCTGGGGCTTCCAGTAACTGTATAGTCTGTATAATCACTGGGATGACCTGCACCACCACCACTACCACTGTCTGGCTGGGGCTTCCAGTAACTGTATAGTCTGTATAATCACTGGGATGTCCTGCACCACCACCACTACCACTGTCTGGCTGGGGCTTCCAGTAACTGTATAGTCTGTATAATCACTGGGATGACCTGCACCACCACCACTACCACTGTCTGGCTGGGGCTTCCAGTAACTGTATAGTCTGTATAATCACTGGGACGACCTGCACCACCACCACTACCACTGTCTGGCTGGGGCTTCCAGTAACTGTATAGTCTGTATAATCACTGGGATGTCCTGCACCACCACCACTACCACTGTCTGGCTGGGGCTTCCAGTAACTGTATAGTCTGTATAATCACTGGGATGTCCTGCACCACCACTACCAGTGTCCGGCTGAGGCTTCCAGTAACTGTATAGTCTGTATAATCACTGGGATGTCCTGCACCAACACCACCACTGTACGGCTGAGGCTTCCAGTAACTGTATAGTCTGTATAATCACTGGGATGTCCTGCACCACCACCACCACTACCACTGTCCGGCTGGGGCTTCCAGTAACTGTATAGTCTGTAAAATCACTGGGATGTCCTGAACCATTACCACCACTGTCCGGCTGGGGCTTCCAGTAACTGTATAGTCTGTATAATCACTGGGATGTCCTGCAAGACCACCACCACTGTCCGGCTGAGGCTTCCAGTAACTATATAGTCTGTATAATCACTGGGATGTCCTGCACCACCACCACCACTGTCCGGCTGAGGCTTCCAGTAACTGTATAGTCTGTATAATCACTGGGATGTCCTGAACCACCACTGTCCGGCTGGGGCTTCCAGTAACTGTATAGTCTGTAAAATCACTGGGATGTCCTGAACCATTACCACCATCCGCCTGAGGCTTCCAGTAACTGCATAGTCTGTAAAATCACTGGGATGACCTGCACCACCACCACCACTACCACTGTCCAGCTGAGACTTCCTGTAAATGTATAGTCTATATAATCACTGGAAATGCCCTGCACCACCACCACCATCCGCCTGAGGCTTCCAGTAACTGCATAGTCTGTATAATCACTGGGATGACCTGCACCACCACCACCACTGTCCGGCTGGGGCTTTCAGTAACTGTATAGTCTTGTCTCTAGAATGACCTGCACCGCCACCACCGCCCAAGCTGAGGCTTCCAGGAACTGTATAGTCTGTATAATTACTGGGATGTCCTGCACCACTACCACTGTCTGGCTGAGGCTTTGAGTATCTGTATAGTCCTGTCGCTGGGATGAGCTGCACTGCTGCCACGGCCCGGCTGAGGCTTCAAGTAACTGTATAGTCCTGTTGCTGGGATGACCTGCACCACCACAAGCGCCCGGCTGAGGCTTCCAGTAACTGTATAGTCGGGTCTCTGGAATGACCTGCACCGCCACCGACGCCCGGCTGAGGCTTTTAGTAACTGAATAGTCTGTATAATCACTGGGATGACCAGCACCACCACCACTGCTCGGCTGAGGCTTCCAATAACTGTATAGTCTGTATAATCACTGGATGTACTGCACCACCACCACCACCACTGTCCGGCTGAGGCTTCCAGTAACTGTATAGTCGTGTCTCTGGAATGACCTGCACCGCCACCACCGCCCGGCTGAGGCTTCCAGTAACTCTATAGTCTTTATAATCACTGGGATGTCCTGCACCACCGCCCGGCTGAGGCTTTCAGTAAATGTATAGTCTGTATAATCACTGGGATGACCTGCACCACCACCACTGCCCCGGCTGAGGCTTCCAGTAAATGTATAGTCTGTATAATCACTGGGATGACCTGCACCACCACCACTGCCCCGGCTGAGGCTTCCAGTAAATGTATAGTCTGTATAATCACTGGGATGTCCTGCACCACCACCACCACCACTGTCCGGCTGGAGCTTCCAGTAACTGTATAGTCTGTATAATAACTGGGATGACCTGCACCACCACCACTGCCCCGGCTGAGGCTTTCAGTAAATGTATAGTCTGTATAATCACTGGGATGACCTGCACCACCACCACCACTGTCCGGCTGGAGCTTCCAGTAACTGTATAGTCTGTATAATAACTGGGATGACCTGCACCACCACCACCACTGTCCGGCTGGGGCTTCCAGTAACTGTATAGTCTGTATAATAACTGGGATGACCTGCACCACCACCACCACTGTCCGGCTGGGGCTTCCAGTAACTGTATAGTCTGTATAATAACTGGGATGACCTGCACCACCACCACCACCACTGTCCGGCTGGAGCTTCCAGTAACTGTATAGTCTGTATAATAACTGGGATGACCTGCACCACCACCACCACTGTCCGGCTGGGGCTTCCAGTAACTGTATAGTCTGTATAATAACTGGGATGACCTGCACCACCACCACCACTGTCCGGCTGGGGCTTCCAGTAACTGTATAGTCTGTATAATAACTGGGATGACCTGCACCACCACCACTGCCCCGGCTGAGGCTTTCAGTAAATGTATAGTCTGTATAATCACTGGGATGACCTGCACCACCACCACCACCACTGTCCGGCTGAGGCTTCCAGTAACTGTATAGTCTGTATAATCACTGGGATGTCCTGCACCACCACCACCACTGTCCGGCTGGAGCTTCCAGTAACTGTATAGTCTGTATAATAACTGGGATGACCTGCACCACCACCACTGCCCCGGCTGAGGCTTTCAGTAAATGTATAGTCTGTATAATCACTGGGATGACCTGCACCACCACCACTGCCTGGCTGAGACTTCCTGGTACTGTATAGACAAAGAAATATTCCCTAGAAATATACAGGCGCTTTGACACGGGTAGTTGCCCCAATAGAAGCTGCTGCTCAAATGTGGGGGCAGTCACTCTCCACAAAAAAGGCAAAGAAGGGGACAAGCACAAGGCGAGTCGAGCAGCGCTATAAATGAATAATACCAGATGATTGGAAATATATCAAATGCTTTACTCACATTAAAAATAGCTGAATACACAATGGTACAATACAATATTAATTGATATAAAAGATATAGGGGGGAGAATAAAAGTAAATTGGAATGAAAATAAAATCATTAGCCAAGCCTCAATGGATGCATGTAATTGAAAATGGAGAATATTTCACTGGTGGGAGTGGGTAAATGTATATTACCACATATTAGACCGGATCCTTGGTTGGTGGAGAATAGCTGAAGTCCTCACGATGGATGCGGTTTTGGTGGACTACTGCTGGAGGATGTAATCAGTTGCTGTCGCTCACTGGTGTACTCTACCCATTTGTTGGGGAGGAAGAAGGTATTCACATGAGTCACCGGAAGATTCCTTGGAGCGAACCACCACCTTGGCCGTCACTGAGTGGAGTATGCAGTGCACAGTAGATTATAGACAAATATTGGTGCAGGATGTTTTTTCTGGTCACCTGGAAATGCTGTGCACGGTGTCCGCCGAGCACCTAACGCGTTTCACTGCGTCCTGCAGCTTTATCAAAGGTCATGTCACGATCCGAGCTGTCAGACAGACTTTCTTACCGGCTAAGTGCCTCCGCAGGTTCAGCTTGCGGTCCAGACGTCATCTCTGCCGGCCTCCTGTCTCCCAGTGACAGTCCCCAGTGCACGGCAATCCACCTGTCCGCCACCATTGCTCCCAGTATCCAGCATGGTGTGCACAAACACACTTTCCCGCCATAGCAGACATGGGGGCTGCCATGTTCTTTCCAGTCACATGTCTGTGCTGTCCAATCCTGTTGGTTCTGATCTCCCTGTCATACTTCCTCGGCCAATCCTGGCCACCCAGTGGGGATAAGTATGCTGGGAGCTCTCAGAACCATTGCTAGTGCTTCAGTTGTCTCCAGTGTATGGTCAGCTGTCCTTGTCTCCGTGCAAGTGTATTTCTCTGCTGGTGTTGTCTTCCATGCTGCAGTGTGTTCCAGGTTGTTCCATCTCCTGTGAAGTCCAGGTTATTCCACCGCCTGTGATCCTGCCTCTCAGCCCAGCTACCAAGCCTAGCTCCGGGACTCTGGTCCTCCGATGCTCCAGCATCATCTGCCACCGATGTTCCACCATCGATAGTCCGATATTCCGGATCTCCTGCTTCCGTCCGTTATTCCGGACCCACAGTCTCATCTCCCGTCCGTCATTCCGGACCCACAGTCTTCTTCCATATCCGACACTCCGGATCCGATGTTCCACCATCGATACATGTCATCATCTCATCTGTAAAGTATTGCAATCTGCATGAACTGTCATTATTTCCTGCATACTTTACTGCCTGTACTATTACAACCATCTGCAAATAAACTCTGGTTGTATTTTACCTCTGACTGCTTATTGGCTCTGGGTGCACTGTCGCGCAGTCCATGCGCAAGGGTCCTCTCCAACCTCCCCGGTTCAGGTACCGGTCCAGGTCCCCACCAGAGGTCTCAGTCTTGTCGACTAAGCCCCCTGGTGTGACAGGTCACCTTTGATAAAGCTGCAGGACGCAGTGAAACGCGTTAGATGCTCCATCCCAGCCTCTGGTTAGTGTCATTTGATTCTCCCCTTCACTATGGACATTGCCTTTTTCCATCACTGGCATCTCTCCAACTACATCGGCGGACACCCCCTATATCTTTTATATCAATTAATATTGTATTGTACCATTGTGTATTCAGGTATTTTTAATGTGAGTAAAGCATTTGATATATTTCCAATCATCTGGTATTATTCATTTATAGCGCTGCTCGACTCGTCTTATGCTTGTCCCCTTCTGGTACTGTATATTCCTGTCCCTGGGATGACCTGCACCTTCACCTGGCTGAGGCTTCCATCTCATCTATTACATCTATGCAACGGGGTTTCTTTCTCATTGTTGTCATTTTAGGGAGGAATGATTGTACCAGTTTTTAACCTGACCCCCACTTTCATCTCCCATGAGTCTGTGCTAATTGCTGCAAAGCCTTGTCAAAAAGCGTAACCACACACCGGCCAGTCATGCTTAATGTCAAAACCTTTGTTATTTAAACCCATTTATATTAGCACGGGCTCACATAACACCATGTACAATTCCATGTTCAAAATTATATACCCTTTCTAATAACGGTTTAGTCCCTATCTGCTTCTACCTCCAATCATTGTCCTCACAGCTCCCTCTCTCCATAGCCAGAAAGATTGAACAGATTGTTTTGCTTTCACTTTCTGTTAAGGAGTAATTTGGTCTGTCGAGTGGCCTCTAGTGGTCACCAGCGGTACTTCACCTTAGAGGTGAGAAGTAGTTAGCTATATATAAAACGGACCGACACTCCCACATCAATTTTCAGCAGCCCTGTGTGCCTCCAATCAATATCAGAATATCAGATTCACACTGCACCACACACTAGTGACTTTTATACATGTTACACCACACAGTAGTGCACCTTGTACACATTATTTCACAACAGTAATGCCCCTTACACATTATACCAAAAATTAGTAATGCCTCTATACACATAATACCACACAGTTACATGCCACAAATTATTACAACCCGGCTCTGCTGGCCATGCCCATACAGCGGAAACATAGTTAAATATCGAGGTGCGCAGTGTGATCAGATTTCTGCATCTAAAGGGCACATCAGCAGCTGGAAGTCATTGCCCTCTTTTTGGGTTGAACGATGATCACGTCATGTTTTAGAAACAGGCTTCAGGTTTAGATTTAGTGGATGTGCTTGGCGGTCTAGGTCGCTGCTCGTCATGAACGTCTGTCCTGTTATCAAAGGCAGCGCACCAAACCCGTTTCCGTGACATGCCGCTATTACCATACATAATTCAGCATGGATCGCTAATGAGCGAGTTTGCAAATCGAGCAATTATAAAATGCGCATATGCCAAGGCAAATAGCGAAAGAAAATGTGTATGGATCGTAAATTGCAATCCCCTCGCAGTTTCAATGACAGGAAGCGGCGCTTGGGGGTGGTAACCGCCCATATTCTGGGAGTGTCAGAAAAAAAAGCAGGCGTGCCCAAGCGTGTATGTTTTGATAACTCCCCCCCCCCCAGCACATTACACATTATGCCACACAAACAGTAATGCCCATTACACATTATGTCACACACTGTAATTCCTATTACATATTATGCCACACACAGTTATGCTGCTTACACCATTGTATTTGCCACACACAAAAATGCCCCTTACAAATGATGCCCCCACAGTAAGGCATCCACCCCATACATTACAGAAATTGTTTTACCTACATGCTCCTTGCCAGGGATTTCTTACTCATTGTCAGTGGTTTTATGCTTGCTGCCAGGGGGAGTTACATACTTATTGCCAGGTGGTGTTACATGCTCGTTACCAGGGGGGTTACATGCTTGTTGCTAGAGGGAGTTACATGCTTGTTGCAAGTGGAGAGTTACATGCTGTTTGCCAGGGCGTAGTTATATGCTCGTTGCCAGGGAGGAGTTACATGCTTGTTGCCAGGTGGGAGGGTACATGTTTATTGCCAAGGGGACTTATATGCTTATTGCCAGGGGGTTACATGCTTGTTGCCCAGGAGGTTCCATTTTAACAGCACACCAGCGCTCCCGGAATCCGCACTTCTGGTAGCGCTAGGCGCACTGCACTTGTCTCCTCCAAGGCTCTGCCCGCAGTGGATGCTTTTGGAGGGGCCGCTTGGGTGCCACCTCGCCTCCCCGGCTCCTGGAGATTGAGCCCCACCGAACCCTCCCTACGCCTCTGACCCCTTGTAGAGTAGAAAGTGCTACATGTATATTTTGTACAAATATAAAACCAAATATTTTATTGAAAGAAGTCTTTAAATTATCCAGTAAGAGCCTAAAATGTGCAGTTTACTCTCAGCGTTATGTACATCTAATACTCAGACGTTATCACATTATTATTATTATTACAGCCACTGGTAGGAATTTCCTATTTTCTATAAGGTGCCATCATTCCATTCAGTCCTATTCAGTTCTGTCCTTTTTCATCATTTTGTTTTTTTTCCCATGGGCTCCTCCATCCGTCACTGTCCGTGCAAACATATAAACGCCTCTCATTGCGACGATGAAGACGATGAATGCGATGATGAGGCCGAAGATTCCTGAGGACATCGCAGTTCCTGAGCAGAGGAAAAGAAATGTAATATTAATGACAGAGTGTCTTGGTGCTGTATAATGGTCTCCTAGTCCAATTTGGTGACTCCGGCACGGCGTGCACCGTGTACAGGGCCTAATTCAGAGGTGCACGAGACGGAATAACACTGATCGCAGCTGGCATCTCAATAGGCTTGGAATCATTTGTGACATTAGCATATATACACAGTACCGGTTGCGGTATATATATATATGCGCAGTGCTGGTTGCAGTAGAATCGGTTGTGGTATTAGCATATATATACACATTGCCGTTTGCGGTATATATATATGCGCAGTGCTGGTTGCAGTAGAATCGGTTGCGGCATTAGCATATACATGCAGTGCTGGTTGCAGTAGAATCGGTTGTGGTATTAGCATATATACGCAGTGCCAGTTGCAGTATTAGCATATACACGCAGTGCTGGTTGCGGTACAATCGGTTTTGGTATTAGCATACAGTATATAAGCAGTGCCAGTTGCAGTATTAGCATATACACGCAGTGCTGGTTGCAGTAGAATCGGTTGTGGTATTAGCATATATATACGCAGTGCCAGTTGCAGTATTAGCATATACACGCAGTGCTGGTTGCGGTACAATCGGTTTTGGTATTAGCATTTATATATAAATATATATATATATCTAGGAGATCTAGGAGATCCTGTGATTCACAGTTTATTTCACATTGAGAGGATGTATAATTTTTAATTGTGGACAGAGGAATGCCACATCCAGCACTGCTATTTCACCTGTGATTGAACTTTTCTGCTACTATGTTTAAGACCATTTACTTAATAGGTGGATCTTAACAACTGTTTGTAGTCACTGCTGTTGGCCACTAACTTATTGCTAGAGGATATACCTCCATTCAGACATATTGTCATTGGATTGATTAATTGCCCCATATAAAGTCCTAAGGGACAAAAAGTGTCGGGCTGCGGATTTGTACTAAATGTGGCATTTTTAACAACTCGAAACTGTGGATGAAATCCTACATGCTGGAAAAACTTTCATTAAATGTAAACTGGTTTTTAACAAATTATTACTGATTTATTGTATGCACATAGCCACTAAGTGGTGTTTTTAGTATAGCGCACCTCTATTCCTTTCTTCCATTCTTTTTCCCCTTGTGCCTTTATTAACAGCAAGGTACTATAACACTTTCTTAACTATAATGCTTTCTTAAGCGCACTATTAGGGTCACTATATCCTCTCTCTCTCTCTCTCTCTCTATATATATATATACGCAGTGCCGGTTGCAGTATTAGCATATACACACAGTGCTGGTTGCGGTAGAATCGGTTTTAGTGTTAGCATATACACGCAGTGCTGGTTGCGGCAGAATCGATTTTTGTGTTAGCATATACACGCAGTGCTGGTTGCGGTAGAATCGGTTTTAGTGTTAGCATATACACGCAGTGCTGGTTGCGGCAGAATCGGTTTTTGTGTTAGCATATACACGCAGTGCTGGTTGCGGTAGAATCGACTGCAGTATTAGCCTATATACGCAGTGCCGGTTGCGGTATTAGTAAGTAAGTTTTATTTATATAGCGCACGTTCTCCAACAGGACTCAAGGCGCTTTACAGACATTAAAAATAATCCACATACTGTAATACAAAGGGTTGTCAAAACGAGCAACAATGGCAGTACAGATATACATCTACACGGTGGAGGGTGATATGACAACAAGTTGTCAAAATAGAGGCGCTAAACAATGAGTTGCTGTGCCAAGCTGCAGTGTACTGAAAAGGGTTGTCACACCCGTGCAAGGAAGATCCTTTTTTTGCAGATATACATCACACTTACAGATTAGCATATATACGCAGTGCCGGTTGCGGTATTAGCATATATACGCAGTGCCAGTTGCGGTAGAACCGGTTGCGGGATTGGCATATCTACACAGTGCTGGTTGTGATAGAAATCGATTGCAGTATTAGCATATATACGCAGTGCCGGTTGCGGTAGAATCGGTTGCTGTGTTTGCAGAAGTATGAGGTGCCGGTTGCGGTAGAATCGGTTGCAGGATAAGTATATATGCGTTGCCTGTTGTGGTACAATCGGTTGCAGCATAAGCATATATATGCAGAGCCGGTTGCGGCATTAGCATACATACACAGTGCTGGTTGCGGTAGAATCGGTTGCGGCATTAGCATGCATATGTCGTGCCGGTTGCGGTAGAATCGGTTGCGGGATTGGCATAAATACACAGTGCCGGTTGCGGTAGAACCGGTTGCGGGATTGGCATATCTACACAGTGCTGGTTGTGATAGAAATCGATTGCAGTATTAGCATATATACGCAGTGCCGGTTGCGGTAGAATCGGTTGCTGTGTTTGCAGAAGTATGAGGTGCCGGTTGCGGTAGAATCGGTTGCAGGATAAGCATATATGCGTTGCCTGTTGTGGTACAATCGGTTGCAGCATAAGCATATATATGCAGGGCCGGTTGCGGCATTAGCATACATACGCAGTGCTGGTTGCGGTAGAATCGGTTGCGGCATTAGCATATATACACATGGTTGCAGGGTTGAATGTTAAAGGTGGCAGAACCTTAACATTTTTCTTTCTTAATTGTGTGTTTTCTGTCACTTGGCCAAGTCTGCCGTAACGTTCCTCTCTTCCCCAATAATGTAACACCTATCCCTTACCACTTGGCTTTATCTCTTAGCTGCTCCAAGCATCAAGCCAGCTTACATTTCTCTCTCCCATAATCCCACAGATACCTTTCCAAATGTCTCTTACAACATATACGTGGACCTGTATATCTACCTTGTGGGAGAACATTATAGTGGATCTCGATTGGCTCCTCGAGGGCCACATGTGACACAGCACAGGTGTAGGTGTCCGACGGTGCTCCAGGTGGTGGCATGGGAACCTGAAGGTGGCTGGTCAAATTGTAGGTCCCATCCTTGTTTCTGCGATGACTGGACGTCACGGGGGACACGTGGGTCACCGGTGCCCCATTCAGTGACCAGGCCACCTCCACATCCAGCGGATAGTATCGGTTAGTGCAGCAAGTCAGGGTGGGGTTTGGTTCTGTGCTCAGGAAAACTGTCACCTGAGGGGGTTCTGAGGACAAGAGAGACATCGGTCAGAATGGTGGGCCAGGCCCCGGACTTTTCGACCTAAGTGGCGCTTAATCATAGTATACTTTGGGGCAGATATATTAAGCCTGGTGAAGTGATAAAGCAGAAGGCGATAACGCACCAGCCACTCGGCTGCCAACTGTCATTTTGAAACCCAGTTGTAACTTGACAGGTGCTGATTGGCTGCTGCATTATCACCTTCCACTTTATCACTTCACTTCATACATCTTCCCCTCTGTTACATGAAAGCTGCAACTGATATATAATAAAGTATAAATGTACTGCTAAGCTAAATAGTATAACAATGTAACTGGGTTAAACATAAAAACTAAAGTGCTCTTAATGTGAACCAGTTTTACTCCACTTGGATGAAGATTTCCTGACCCCGCAGTGTGACTTTCCCGGCCATTATCAGTCAACGGTTACCTGGATGGCCGATGTTCATGCAGAGTGATCCAATGCTGCGTCTTCTATTTATGCTCCACAGAGGCTGCATCACCACCGCTATGGGCCCTGTAGCAGCTGCATCACCACTGCTATGGGCCCTGCAGCAGCTGCATCACCACCGCTATGGGCCCTGTAGCAGCTGCATCACCACTGCTATGGGCCCTGCAGCAGCTGCATCACCACCGCTATGGGCCCTGCAGCAGCTGCATCAGCACCACTATGGGCTCTGTAGCAGCTGCATCACCACCTCTATGGGCCCAGCAGCAGCTGCATCACCACCACTATCGGCCCTGTAACAGCTGCCTCACCACCTCTATGGGCCCTGTAGCAGCTGCCTCACCACCTCTATGGGCCCAGCAGCAGCTGCATCACCGCCGCTATGGGCCCTGTAACAGCTGCATCACCGCCGCTATGGGCCCTGTAACAGCTGCATCACCACCACTATGGGCCCTGTAGCAGCTGCCTCACCACCTCTATGGGCCCAGCAGCAGCTGCCTCACCACCTCTATGGGCCCAGCAGCAGCTGCATCACCACCGCTATGGGCCCTGTAGCAGCTGCATCACCACCGCTATGGGCCCTGCAGCAGCTGCATCACCACCGCTATGGGCCCTGCAGCAGCTGCATCAGCACCACTATGGGCTCTGTAGCAGCTGCATCACCACCTCTATGGGCCCTGTAGCAGCTGCATCACCACCGCTATGGGCCCTGTAGCAGCTGCATCACCACCGCTATGGGCCCTGTAGCAGCTGCATCACCACCGCTATGGGCCCTGTAGCAGCTGCATCACCACTTCTATGGGCCCTGCAGCAGCTGCATCACCACCGCTATGGGCCCTGCAGCAGCTGCATCAGCACCACTATGGGCTCTGTAGCAGCTGCATCACCACCGCTATGGGCCCTGTAGCAGCTGCATCACCACTGCTATGGGCCCTGCAGCAGCTGCATCAGCACCACTATGGGCTCTGTAGCAGCTGCATCACCACCTCTATGGGCCCAGCAGCTGCTGCCTCACCACCACTATGGGCTCTGTAGCAGCTGCATCACCACCTCTATGGGCCCTGTAGCAGCTGCATCACCACCGCTATGGGCCCTGTAGCAGCTGCATCACCACCGCTTTGGGCCCTGTAGCAGCTGCATCACCACCTCTATGAGCCCAGCAGCAGCTGCATCACCACCACCAAGCCATTTCCTCCAGAGGGGGTGGGCACTTGGGCAATGCAGCTGAACGCCCAGCGTTTCATGGGCATTCCCATAAAAATACAGGGTGTTCCCCTGGGAAAGCAGGTGGGCTGATGTCTGGGGCAGGCGGCTGATGTCACATGACATTGGTGCCGCCTCCTCTTCGGCGGACACCGACGGAAATAAGAGTCAGTTTAGAGTGAGTTTTATTTCCGAAGGGGAGAGAAATCATTCATTCAATGGGCGGCACCCACAAATTATTTCTCTCCCCTTCGGCCGCATTAGAGGGGTGTGTTAGGCCCCAAGTTCTAGACTAAACTCTCCTAAGTCTCTCCTGGGATCTGTCTGAATCCTTCATTCTGACTCCCTCACGCTGTATAATTTGTACCAGGCAAAACTAAAAAGTTATCTTTCTGAATTTGGTTTCTCCTAGGGGTCCATTTAACGACCCCACAACCTTCATGCATCAATGCTCCCAAAGCCTCCCCCTGTAGATGACTAGATTACCTCTGATCTGCAGTTGGAGAATTTGCTGCAGCTGGTGCGTTCCGGATGTCACCCCACAAATGTACGTCCCCTCGTCATGGGCGCGTAGCTGCCTTATGATCAGGTGCAGATCTTTCTTCCTGTCAGTGCTCTCTTGTTTCATGGTGATATGAGAATGCTCCTCAGGGTTCAGTCTGTGCCCTTTGCCATCCTTCTGCATGTGCCACTCCACATTCACTCCTTCCGTGTCCCCCCAGACCTCACAATTCAACGTCACTTCTTCAGAGATGGAAGCCTTTTGTGAAGGTGGATAGGATGATACCAGGAAGCCAACTGAAGAAAGAAAAGTTGTAAGATGAAGACAATAGAGGAGGAGAGCGTAAGATGTTACTAGTAGGAGAAAGAACCCAAAAAGTAAATGGTGGATGAAGTAAATGATATAAGATGAAGGAAGACCACAGAAGAGATATGTGGTGAAGAGTGGATGAGGCAAGTCATGGGGGTGAAAATAACGAAGAACATGGAAGAGGTGAGTGATATATGATGAATGAAGAGCACAGACGGGAGGGGGGCAAAAGGTGAGTTATATGTGATGAATGAAGACCAGAGAAGTGAAGGGTGGTAGAGATGAGTGATATATATGATAAATAAAGACAACATGAGTGAAGGGTTTATGGATGTGAGGGATATATGATGAATGAAGACCACACAAGTGGAGGTTAGAGAAGGGGAGTGTTATAGGATAAATGAAGACCACAGAAGTGAAGGATGGAAATGGTGAGTAATACTGTATAGGATGGTTAAAGACCATATGAGATAAGGGTGGAAGAAGTGAGTGGTATATGATGAATAAAGACCACAGAAGAGAAGGGTGGAAGAGGTGAGTATTATATGATGAATGAAGACCACATGAGAGAAGGGTGGAAGAGGTGAGTGATATATGATGAATGAAGACCACATGAGATAAGGGTGGAAGAAGTGAGTGGTATATGATGAATGAAGACCACATGAGAGAAGGGCTGAGTGAAGACCACAGAATGAAGGCCACATTTGAGAAGGGCTGAGTGAAGACCACAGAAGAGAAGGGTGGAAGAGGTGAGTATTATATGATGAATGAAGACCACATGAGAGAAGGGCTGAGTGATATATGATGAATGAAGAACATAGAGGAGAAGGGTGGAAGAGGTGAGTGATATATGATGAATGAAGACCACACGAGAGAAGGGCTGAGTGATATATGATGAATGAAGAACATAGAGGAGAAGGGTGGAAGAGGTGAGTGATATATGATGAATGAAGAACATAGAGGAGAAGGGTGGAAGAGGTGAGTGATATATGATGAATGAAGACCACATGAGAGAAGGGCTGAGTGATATATGATGAATGAAGAACATAGAGGAGAAGGGTGGAATAAGTGAGTGGTATATGATGAATGAAGACCACATGAGAGAAGGGCTGAGTGAAGACTACAGAAGAGAAGGGTGGAAGAGGTGAGTATTATATGATGAATGAAGAGCACAGATCGGAGGGGGGAAAAGGTGAGTGATATGTGATGAATGAAGACCAGAGAAGTGAAGGGTGGTAGAGATGAGTGATATATATGATAAATAAAGACAACATGAGTGAAGGGTTTGTGGATGTGAGGGATATATAATGAATGAAGACCACACAAGTGGAGGTTAGAGAAGGGGAGTGTTATAGGATGAATGAAGACCACAGAAGTGAAGGATGGAAAAGGTGAGTAATACTGTATAGGATGGTTAAAGACCACATGAGATAAGGGTGGAAGAAGTGAGTGGTATATGATGAATGAAGACCACAGAAGAGAAGGGTGGAAGAGGTGAGTATTATATGATGAATGAAGACCACATGAGAGAAGGGTGGAAGAGGTGAGTATTATATGATGAATGAAGACCACATGAGAGAAGGGCTGAGTGATAGATGATGAATGAAGAACATAGAGGAGAAGGGTGGAAGAGGTGAGTGATATAAGATGAATGAAGAACATAGAGGAGAAGGGTGGAAGAGTTGAGTGATATGATGAATGAAGACCACATGAGAGAAGGGCTGAGTGAAGACCACATGAGAGAAGGGCTGAGTGAAGACCACAGAAGAGAAGGGTGGAAGAGGTGAGTATTATATGATGAATGAAGACCACATGAGAGAAGGGCTGAGTGATATATGATGAATGAAGAACATAGAGGAGAAGGGTGGAAGAGGTGAGTGGTATATGATGAATGAAGACCACAGAAGAGAAGGGCTGAGTGATATATGATGAATGAAGACCACAGAAGAAAAGGGCTGAGTGATATATAATTAATGAAGAACATAGATACGGGTGGAAGAGGTGAGTGATATATGATGATGATATATGCATTGCTGGGTCCCCCAGCCTATATCCTGTTGGGGCGCAGAGAGCACGGCCATGTTCTTTCATTTTTAAGCATAGTAGTAAGAGGACAGTGGTGAAAATGCACCTGTAATAGTGCTCGCTAATGTCTGCCCACACTGATCATGTCAGAGCCTCACCTGTCATTGGTATAATACTGTTGTCACTCAGAGGTTCCTCTGATACGTCATTGGCTCCTGCTGCTACTCTTGCCACTATGGCAATGCTTATTTCCGGCAGACGAATGTGCGCGGCATAGAACGTGGAGTAGAGCGGGGAGATTTCACAGACGGCCTCCTCTCCCTCGCATTCCACATGCAGCAAGCGTTCCGCAAATGGAAGAGGAGCAAGGTTGACTGGGGGGGGGGACAAAAGAGAGAAGAAGTTAGATGGACAGACTCTCTTCAAACCTGCAGAGTTTTATCCCTCGTTACTAATCTTCAATGGTGCTCCAGCCAATCAGCTCCTGTCAGGTGTTTGAAAATTACAGTTAGGAACTGATAGATTAAATATGCCGGTACTTGTGTAGTTTCACGGCGCCACGGTGCTACTTCCGGGTTCTACGCTCGCCACAAACTATGTTAAAAAAAGTAACTAAACTCCATGCCAACATGGATAGTTCATACCCCCACTATCCATGTTGGCATGGAGTTGATTTTAAATAGCGTGGCGAGCCACTGAGCCTGCAGCATGGGCGAGTGAAGCGAGCCCCGCAAGGGGACTCAGACGCACGGCGCCATACTGGCGCCGTGAAACTACACAAGTACCAATATGCCTCTTGGGACATGGCTGCGTCCACCTTAGGTGACAGGGTAACTGACCTGTGGCCTCAAAAATCGTCATCTCTGGGTCCTCAGGAAGCTGAACATCTGGTAAAGGCTCCGCCTGCTCCTCTGCAGTCACCGTCATGTTGCGCAGGATTAGGGTCACTTTTTGCCGCGTAAAACCAAGTCCGCCGTAACCTGACTGCAGCAGCACATATTCACAGGGGAGGATGACATCCACGGAGCGCAGTGCGGGGGGAACGGCTGCAGCCTGGACCAAGGGACCTGCAATTGTAAGACCGTTATTATTGTGAGGATTGCCCCTCACCCTGCCAGTCAGCACTATTTCTATTGTATCTGTGTCCTTCCTCTGTCCCTCCTCTGCCAACCATGTTATTACAAGACATCAGGGCCCTAGATGCTGGCACTGCCACTTTGCTGGGCTGCAGTGATCTCTCAAGTCTGTTCTACTATAGGGGGCAAATGTATTAAGACCTGGAGAGAGACAAAGTACCAACCAGCTCCTAACTGTCATTTGTCAAACCCAGTTTTTAACATGGCAGATTGGTTGGTACTTTGGGCCTTATTCAGACCTGCTTGCTGGGCTGCGAATCTTCGGAGCCCAGCAATCAGGTAAATTGCGCACCCCCAAACCCCCCCCCCCCCCCCCCCGCCCCTGTGCACAGCTGCAAATATGTTCACAGCAGTGCACACTGGGAAACCCATTTGCAATCAGTCGCCATCAAATGATTTCCTCCTGTTCGCGGCGCCAAGTAATTGTAGACGTCCTCGGAGCTGCGATGACTGTGGGGAGAAGGAAGCCGGTCCCAACAGCCGGACAAAGCCTGCTTTTTCCGGGTCACTCGCAGAAAACGCAGGCATGCTGCCCCCAAACGCCCGGCGCCTGTCACTCAACTTGGGAATGGCCAGCAATGGCTATCCATCGCTGGCTTTGTTCGTATGTATGGTTTGTGCATGAGTACTGCGGACCGGATGCATGCGTGGTTGTCCGGTAATCGTCAGGGCTGTGAATTCTCAGCTCTCTGATCAGGGCTGAATCAGTCCCTTTATCTCTCTCCAGGATTTGGTACATCTACCCCTGAATATTTTTCACTACAGCTCAACAAAGTTTGTCACTATCTAATTCTCCAATATAAATATATATATTTGAAAATAAAACTGCAGGAACCCCCAAACCACACCGCTAGACCCAAACTGATATGTCTAAGTCATAATCTGAGATATTTAGGAACATAGATGCCCAGAAAAATAAGCCATGGAAGCCGTATCAACCAATCAAATGCTGCCTTGCAAATTTTAAATCAGCAATAGAAAACCTCCCAGACTTTGGTTATTATAGGTGACCAATTCCCCGCGCATCCCACCTCTCTTATACCTCGTTCTGGCTGTTAGATCTACAGTGTCTACATAGACAGTCTACCCCAAAAGGTCGGCATGTAATAGATCTACAGGGTCAAAATGTCGACATGAAAAAGATAGACACAGGACAAAGTCAATATGAGTTTTTCATGATTTTTTTCCCTTAATAGTGTGAGAGGATATGCGTCACACTATTTGGGGGTCCATGTCAACAGGAGTCGACATTGACAACATATTTTTTTTAAACTCATGTCGACCTTTGCATGTGTCGTCCTCACCCCACAGCTGTCTCTCACTGTTCAGCGTCAGGAGGAGTCCCAGCAGGAAGTATCCATTCTCCGTCATATTAATTAATCTTCAGTGCCAGGCATCCAGTACACGTACGGTGTATACAGGGTTACTACCAGCGTCACAACAATATCCACAGTTAGCGTGACACAATAACTACGTACAGCACTAGTGTTTATACACACTGCACACACAACACAAAGCAACTAAATAAAATACCACACACACACAAGGTACACAATGCATGCCATTATTAATAGACCCACAGCAGGGATCACAAACAGCAGGCACAAAACAATATCACCACTCCACACTGCTCACACACATACACACAGACGCAGGCTACTGTACTTACTACTTTCTCACAGTACACAAGTGTGCAGGGAAACTGACAACCGCACAACACACCGTCAATCACATACACACAGAAGGCTACAGGATATAAAATGGCAAATTCAGTTTTCACTTTCACTTCACACACAGGTCACATGACGCAGCCTACTGACTCAGAGACAATTATTAAGGGGGGGTTAACTACATGCTCTCTGGCCATGAAGGGGTGGCCCACCTCTGCAGAATTTAGGTCGACATGAGTTATTGACGGTTTTTTTTTTAAGCTGAGACAGGCGGTATTTCTTGCCCTATCTTGCACGACTAGGGCATGGTGGGAGAATAAAATAATGTGCCAAGCACAGCTAGGCACCGTGCCCGAAGCATGGCAAGCGCAGCCAGCCATGCAAGGGGACGCGGTACACTTTGACGGAGTCCATGTCGACATTCAGGAAAAAGAACTCATGTCAACCTTTTTGACTGTCGACCTTCCCATTGTTGACAGAATGCGTGTGTCTACCTTACAACCCTGTCGACCTTCGCCACGTGGACCTATTTCATGAGTCGACATAAGCCATGTCGTACTTTAGTGGTTGACGCAATGCATGTCGACCTAATATGGGTCAACGCTATGACCCTACCTGCTCTTAAAGGGCCTGCTGCAGGGAGGTCTGCAGTGGGAGATACAGCACTCTCCGCTGTAGGAATGTCCTTCTACCATCGATGGTTAGGGAGCATCGATGGTTTGTCACTGCTGGTTTGTCCCTCATTTCAGGGAGTTCATCGCTGGTTTATTTTATTTTTTTTATGGCACAGGGGACAACCCCCTGGCACACTATTAACTCGCCCTCTCTTCCCCGATTGGCAGTATGTGTGATGGTCTTGCACCATCAATTGTTTCCTATTGACGGTTTATTGCCATGGATGTAAATCACCAATGGCACCATCGATGCTGACCTCGGATATTACACTATCCGATAGTAATCTCTATTCTGCAGAAAGTGAGTTGAGGATAGTGACTAAATGACAGATATTTTTGGAAATGATTGCCCCCCTCCCCCGAGGTGGGAATAACATGCAGATCTTATACTACTCAATGTTAGGGATGACCATCGCTGCCATTGCCATCGATGGTTGCCATTGATGGCAATTCTGCAACTGGCCATCGATAGTGCTAAACTATGCAATGGATGACCATCGATATTTTTACATATCGATGGTCATCCATTGTGTTCGATTGATTGGCCTGTTTGCCAATCAAAACACGGGGGCTGGGCTTTGCGGGTGTCCGGTGCGGAGCTATGCTCCGTGTCCCGGCACTTTGAAAAAAAACCACAGCAAAACATTGTTTTGCTGTTCCATCGATGGAGGGTAACTATCTGGTTCTCCCGCATCGATGGCAAAAGTATTCAACATCGGTCATGAACCATCGATGATTTTGAATCATCGATGGTCATCCCTACTACTCATTTAGGCAGGGGGACCAATGTAGTACTGCAAATGGAAAATCAGGAGCCAAGATAGTCGGCTCCTGATTGGCCGCTAGGCGGCCAATGGAATCATTCTGAGGAGAGGCGCCGAGTATGAAATATCTCAGCATCTCTCCTCAGTGCGATGCGGACAGTGCGGGGACCGGCGACAGCTTGAAGATTACCTGGACTACGTCGGACCAAGACAAGACATCTTCAGCACAGGACCAGGTGAGTAGGATTTCCTTCCACAGCTCCAACATGGATTTCTTCGGACCCGGACACCGCCATGGACCTGGAGGACGACACGGACCGCCGCCATGGACCTGGAGGACGACACAGGACACCGGACACCATTACAGAGGGCTACCTACGGGATCAAGATAGGTAAGTATCAGTATGTGTGTTATGTATGTATTAAACTTTTATTTTCATTGTGTCAGTGTGTGTTTATTGTACTATTTTTATTACTGTGGAACTACAAGTGCCAGCGGGCCCTTTAATGCCCCGCAGGCTGGGACTTGTGGTTCTCCAAGTCCCAGCTTGCGGGGGAGGCTTGCTGGGACTCATAGATCCACAGTTTTAAACAATAGGTTTTCATCTATTCTTTTACACAAAATCAGCTCATGGCCACCGCACAGGGCCACCGGGGACAGCACCAGGCTTCAGCCTGGTCAGGTAAGTCCTGGAGGGGGGGGACCCCTTTATTGGGGGGGGGTCCCCACTCCCCCAGGGCCCCTGGCCAGGCTGACTGGTCGGTAGGGTTAATGTTTTGGCCGCGGGACCTTATATAATAAGTGTCCCCCGGCTGTGACATTACCCTGCTGGCTGGTTTGGCCTGGGGCTAGTTCTTAAAATACGGGGGACCCCTACTCATTTTGTCCCCCGGATTTTGGGAATCAGCCACGGACCTGGAGCCTGGGGTTGGTTGTTAAAAATCGGGGAACCCCTATGTGGCAGTCCACCCCTGGTGTACTCTTGTGCCCCCAAAGAGATTTTAATTGCAGCCAATGCTGCTCAGAGGAAAACCTCCTTTGCTTGTGGAAGCTGCAGGTCTGTGAGGGGTTAACAGACTCAGCTAGTGTCCCAGCTCCCCTGGACATGGGACAGGAAGCTGGGAGGTCAGAGGTGATCCCAGCAGCAGTGTGAAAGAGAGAGAGAAAGTGTGCAGAGGGGAGAATAGCTTGTATCCTGAGCCAGGAAGCATGCAGACAGAGATGCTTTGCAGAGAGAAGCACACACCTGAGACCAGGCACTGGGAGCAAGGACCCAGCAGTGAATGACAGCCAGCACTGCTGACCAGAAGAAGGGGTGAGCAGCATGTGAAGGGAGATAGAGCCCTGTAGGAGTGACTGCAGAGACCTACAGCACGGAACTAGGCAGAGAGGGACATTGCAGCCCATCTGGGAGTCACCCAGAGGACCACACAGCACCCAAGACAGGCAGTGGCCAGCCAGGAGTCGTGACCAGCAGGAGCTGGCAACTGCAGCTGAGTCTCCAGGTATTGTGTGCTCCCCACTGCTGGCCTGCAAGCTAGGAAAAAAAAAACAGTTTGTATCCCTATTGCACACTGAATGAGAAATATACATATAATAATCATCAGATAATACAGAGATCTTGGTTGCATATATCTGCAGATATAGGGTTAAGCCCCCAGGCCGTACGTCAAGGCGTCTCTGTCACTGGGGGTCCCTAACACTGGGTATGGGTCTGGGGTGTGGGCCCCCAACATGCCGACACAGGCTGACTACTCCAGGGCAGCACACAAATGAAAGTTAGTAGGTGTTAAATAAGAAGCACATAAGTGCTATGTAGGGAGGTGAAGGTGTGATTAAAATAATACATACAATAGGGAAAAAACATAAATGTTAATAAAGTGTTAGGGTGTGCTACCCTGGAGCAGACCAGCCATACCAACAAAGGGGGAATCACACTCCCAAACCCATCCCATGCACAATAACAAATTTATGGGCCTAATAGCCCAGTGTAAGGCCACATGATAATGGCTTACAACATCTGAGAGCCAGCTTACCTGGAGATACCCCTGGCTTCTCCAATGGCACTCAGGTGTCAGCAATCCCTCCTATTGCTGACCCATCTATGCCTCTCAACTGCACAACACTTTTATTGGTAAGCTGCTCAATCAGAGGTCTGTCATTCAGGTGCCAACAGGGAGGGGTAAATCTGGTTAGGAAAAAAAAACAGTTTGTATCCCTATTGCACACTGAATGAGAAATATACATATAATAATCATCAGATAATACAGAGATCTTGGTTGCATATATCTGCAGATATAGGGTTAAGCCCCCAGGCCGTACGTCAAGGCGTCTCTGTCACTGGGGGTCCCTAACACTGGGTATGGGTCTGGGGTGTGGGCCCCCAACATGCCGAATTATCTGATGATTATTATATGTATATTTCTCATTCAGTGTGCAATAGGGATACAAACTGTTTTTTTTTCCTAACCAGATTTACCCCTCCCTGTTGGCACCTGAATGACAGACCTCTGATTGAGCAGCTTACCAATAAAAGTGTTGTGCAGTTGAGAGGCATAGATGGGTCAGCAATAGGAGGGATTGCTGACACCTGAGTGCCATTGGAGAAGCCAGGGGTATCTCCAGGTAAGCTGGCTCTCAGATGTTGTAAGCCATTATCATGTGGCCTTACACTGGGCTATTAGGCCCATAAATTTGTTATTGTGCATGGGATGGGTTTGGGAGTGTGATTCCCCCTTTGTTGGTATGGCTGGTCTGCTCCAGGGTAGCACACCCTAACACTTTATTAACATTTATGTTTTTTCCCTATTGTATGTATTATTTTAATCACACCTTCACCTCCCTACATAGCACTTATGTGCTTCTTATTTAACACCTACTAACTTTCATTTGTGTGCTGCCCTGGAGTAGTCAGCCTGTGTCGGCATGTTGGGGGCCCACACCCCAGACCCATACCCAGTGTTAGGGACCCCCAGTGACAGAGACGCCTTGACGTACGGCCTGGGGGCTTAACCCTATATCTGCAGATATATGCAACCAAGATCTCTGTATTATCTGATGATTATTATATGTATATTTCTCATTCAGTGTGCAATAGGGATACAAACTGTTTTTTTTTCCTAACCAGATTTACCCCTCCCTGTTGGCACCTGAATGACAGACCTCTGATTGAGCAGCTTACCAATAAAAGTGTTGGCCTGCAAGCTATATGATCATATGCAGGGGACAACTGTTATTGGGGTGCTGATCACCCTGTGACATTAGCAGCCAAGAGACACCTGCAACGCCCCTCTGGCTGCATGCCAGATTTGCCACCCCCGCCAAGCCTATATCTACAGCCTGTGTTGTATGTCTAGCAGGGAGTTGCCCTAGGTAACGGGGACTCGCCTGTACCCCGTTATAGGGGACCATTAATATTTTCTGGCCTTTATATAGTAGTGTGCACACTAAGGTAGGGATTACCGTTTACTTGTGAGGATTACCGTCGTGGGACCGTTATTTGAATGTAATAACTGTGTGGTTTGCACCAGGGACTACCGTGCAGCATATAGGGTGCATAGCGCCACCTGGCGCACTTATTGTGTTGAAGTGTCATATGTGTAGCAAGTGCCGTAGTGACGTAGTAATTTGTGATTTGAATGTTTTGCTCTTTTTGTATTGGTATTGATGATCTACTGCTTTAAGTACTACATAGTATTAAGTGACTGTTTTGCATATAGCCGTGAATGTCTTGCAGCAGCCGGTTTTCATATATTTTCTAAATAAATATTTGTTGCTGCTAACCGTAGTAGCCTTGTCTTTTGTGGGTTCTCCTTGGGTTGTGCCGTTTCCCTGCCACAGGTTCTCCGGAAGAAGCCGTGAGGAATCCAGAAGCTGCCGCCGTCATCAGCCCCAGGTTCAGGTATCATCTTGCACTACACCGTTACAGGGGCACTGTCACACCTATTTGTCGGGTTCCCTGATTTTTAATTACCGGCCCCGGCTCTTTCAGCCTGGTGCTGGTTACAGCTGTGGGGGGGTCAGGCTTGCAGGCCCTTGGCAGACTCTTAAGGTGCACCTCGTATATGATTTCTATAAACCCTTGGGTACGCCTCCCAACTGGTGATCTGTGCAGCTAAACAATTTATTTATCTATTTATTAACAGTTTCTTATATAGCGCAGCATATTCTGTTGCGCTTTACAATAGGAGACAATAAGACAACAAACTGCGTATTTACAGACAGTCAAAAGGTATGAGGGCCCTGCTCACAAGCTTACAATCTATAGGGAAATAGGTATTGATACAGAAGGATTTTATATACTATCTTATTTATTAAATTGATTCCACCAGAAAGCAAAGGTTCCTGGTGTGCTGTATGATACGGTGACCCAGCAGTTTGGCCAGGGGCCAGGATTCTGGAAAAAGTGAAAAAGAAAGAGTGGATATGTGTGGACTGTGCAGTGCGGATGTGATTGGATAGGAATGGCATATGAAGGTTAAGGGCCTTATTCTGGTTCACTCTCAGAGGCAAATTCCTTCTCAAATGGACAAAACCATGTGCACTGCAGGTGGGGCAGATGTTACATGTGCAGATAGAATTAGATTCTGGTGGAGTTTTTCTTCAAAGTGAGATCTATATTGCAGTGTAGAAATAAAGCAGTCAGTATTTTCCTGCACAGAAACAAAATAACTCACCCAAATCTAATTCTATCTGCACATGTTACATCTGCCCCACCTGCAGTGCACATGGGCCCTTATTCTGATCGGTGCGGCCGGATCCGATTATGCGGCCAGGACCGTGCGTGCGAAACCCCGCCTTCCATACGGATCGCCAACTCCGTCCGTACGCGGTAAGAAGCTGTCCGAACGGACCGCACGTGTATTTTTCACGGAATACGCCTCCTCCATCTCAGGGAACCTCCCCCATCATTCGATGGTCGCAGACCATCGAATGCAGGACCGAGTGGTCCACCAGCTCCCGCAACCTCAGACCACACGGACATTTTTCCGTGCAAAAGCAGGGATCTGGGCGGGCAGCTGACATCCGTCGATGTCATATGTCCGCCCCCTACACGTGCGTCACGGCCGCATTACCATACGTACGCCCAGCGTTTGCATGGGAACGCCCATGAAACGCGGGGTGTATGCATATGGTAATGAGCCCAAATAGCCCTTCACGCCCCTCTCCACCCCCTGTTCGGAGTGTTCACATTTCATGCGGGATTTGGCCGTACGCCCCGCTCGCACATGCGCAGAGACGCCTCTGCACATGCGCAGACACAAAACATCGGCGACACGAACACACGCGGATATTAGCGCACCGATCAGAATAAGGGCCATGGTTTTGTCCATCTGAGAAGGAATTTGCCTCTGAGAGTGAACCAGAATAAGGCCCTGTGTGACTGGTTCTGGAATTTGATAAGCTTGCCTGAAGAGGTGAGTTTTCAGGGAACGCTTTGGAGACTGGAGTAGAGTCTTATTGTGTGTGGGAGAGCATTCCACAGAGTGGGTGCAGGTAGGTGAGCTTGGGGACTGGCCAGCTGCTCAGGGGCCTTCCACCCGTGGGCCCATCCCTTCCACAGCAATGTTCATCAACCTTTTTTTGCGTCTACAATTTGCATATCAACTTTTTGACCCTGTCAGCCTAAATCCACGTACATAATTTAACTGTTGTCATTTTGACCATGTTGGCCATCTGCTGTGGACCGAATGACTGTCTAGATCAGTGATGGCTAACATTGACACTCCAGCTGTTGTTGAACTACACATCCCAGCATGCCCTACATCAGTTTTAGCATGGCCAAATAGTAAAACTGATGCAGGGCATGCTGGGATGTGTAGTTCAACAACAGCTGGAGTGTCAAGGTTAGCCATCACTGGTCTAGATATTAGATACTGTTGATTTTTTCAATCCACACCCCTCTGTCTCCACTTCCCATCTCTAATGCCCGGTACACACCCGGAAGATGGTGCTCGTGAGCGGGTCGTCACAGAAACGTACGACCCGCTCACGAGCTGACGGCGCTGCCGACACGCCGCGAAAATGCCTCTGATGTTATCGAGATCCGATCACGACCCCCACCCACTGCAATGGTTGGTTCTGAGATCCTACCTGCAGCAGGTAGGATCTCAGGAAAGACCGACCCGCGGGGCCGCGCATCGGATCGGGATCGCATCAAAAGGACAGCGAAATGGCCCAAAACATGGCCAATTTACATACAATCGGTCGAGATTGTATCTAAATTGTCGGTACTCTTTACCTAGCACGGCGCCCATCGTGGGGATCGCGGGCATCGCGGTCAGTACATTAACGGCCGCGACGCGATGCCCGCGATCCCCACGATTTCCCATAGGGTTCAATGTTAAATTTAGTGCTGGCCGCGATTTTACATTCAATGCTTCAATGGCCACGATTTGGCCATAGGAATTAATGTTAAATGAGCCACAGAGCCCAAATAGGCACAATTAACACTTAAATGTCCCCCCAAATTTGTAACGCCACCCCACGATCCATGCCAACCCGAAGCGTGGCGAGCGCAGCGAGCCCGCGAGGGGCCGCGGTACGCGTCCTCCGACCTTTTCATACCCCCACTATCCACGTCGGCGTGGAGTTGAGAATAGAATAGTGTGGCGAGCGCAGCAAGCCACCGAGCCCGAAGCGTGGCGAGCGCAGCGAGCCCCGCGAGGGGACGCGGATACCTGTGAAGCCCGCGTAGGGCCACGTTTACCTGTGAAGGTATCCGCGGCCCCTCGCGGGGCTCGCTGCGCTCGCCACGCTTCGGGCTCAGTGGCTCGCTGCGCTCGCCACACTATTCTATTCTCAACTCCACGCCGACGTGGATAGTGGGGGTATGAAAAGGTCGGAGGACGCGTACCGCCGCCCCTCGCGGGCTCGCTGCGCTCGCCACGCTTCGGGTTGGCGTGGATCGTAGGGTGGCGTTACAAATTTGGGGGGACATTTAAGTGTTAATTGTGCCTATTTGGGCTCTGTGGCCCATTTAACATTGATTCCTATGGCCAAATCGCGGCCATTGAAGCATTGAATCTAAAATCGCGGGAAGCACTAAATTTAACATTGAACCCTATGGGAAATCGTGGGGATCGCGGGCATCGCGTCGCGGCCGTTAATGTACTGACCGCGATGCCCGCGATCCCCACGATTTCTTTACCCACGACGCCCGCGATGGAGATCGTGGGCGCCGTGCTAGGTAAAGAGTACCAAATTGTCTCATTTTGGGCCATATCGTCCTGGTGTGTGCCCCACATAACATCTCTGTACCCTTCCTCCTATATCTATCTTTCTCTATCTCTTGCTCTCTCATCTCTGTCCCCCTCCTCTCACCTCTTCTATCATCTTTGTAACCCTTATCTCTTCTCTCTCATCCCATCTCTCTATGCTGCCCCCCAATCCCATCTCCATACCTATATCATCACTGCTCCTCCCATTTCTATCTCATCTATGTACCCCTCCCCATATATCTTTATCATCTCTGTACCCCTCATCCCTTCTTGCTCTTATCATCCCCATCTCTGTCCACCCAATCCCAACTCCATCTCTCTAATCTCTGTCCTCCTTCTCCCATCTCTCTCTCTCTCTCATACTGCTCCCTTCTCCCATTTCTCTCTCATCTCTGTCCCCCTCCTCCCATCTCTACCTAACATCGCTATCCCCTTATCCCTCTATTATCTCTGTACCCCTCCTCCCTCCTTTTTTCTCATCTTCCTCCCATTTATGTATCTCCCCCCCCCTACTCCCCCCTCTCTCTCTCTCTCTGTATCATCTCTGTTCGATCTCATCTCTGTCCCCCTACTCCCAGCTCTTTCTATCTTCTATGTACCCCTCCTCCCTTCTCTCTATCTCATCCTCCTTCCATCTCTCTATACTCTCTTTCCCTCATCCTATCTCTCGTTAATCTCTGTCCCCCTCCTCTATCATTTTCTCTATCTCATCTAGATAATGGGTGTGGTACAGTACATTTTGAGGTATGGAGAGGTGGTGGGCATCTACGTAGAGATGAGAGTCAGGCCATGTTTTGAAGGAAGGGGGGTAGAATCTAGGACAGTGGTAGCCAACTCCAGTCCCCGAGAGCTACCAACAGTTCACATTTTCCAGACAACCTAGCTGCTGCACAGGTGCACTCATTACTCACTGACACATTTTAAAAGATCCCCAGGTGGAGCTAATTACTTCATTTGTGATTCTGTGAGGAAACCTGGAAAACATGCACTGTTGGTAGCTCTCGAGGACTGGAGTTGGCTACCCCAGATCTAGGATAAAACAACGATTGCAGACTTGAGGAACACAAGAGAGAGAGAGGGTGCTTAAGGAGATGTAACGGTCTGCCTATCCTGACCGCACATTGCTGAGCTGAGTATTTGGGAAGCAGCCACAAATCTAAGGGGAGATTTCCAAATGATCAAGCGGCATGGTAGAGGACAGGCAGGGAGAGGGCATCAGTGCAGGTGACATCGTAAGTTGAGGGGTCTGAAAAGCTGACAGATGGAAGAGGTGTAGGGCATAGTTGCCTACCCTCCTGCATTCTGCAGGAGACTCCCTAAAATAAGAGCAATCTCCCCCTCTCCCTCATTAGTCTAGTCTGTTACATCATAGTTACCTCCCCTCCTGCATTCTGCAGGACACTCCCTGACATAGCAGCAATCTCCCTCTCTCCCTCATTAGTCTAGCAGTCTCCCTCATGTCCCCTAGCCCACATTACATTGTTACATCATAGTTACCTCCCCTCCTGCATTCTGCAGGACACTCTCTGACATAGCAGCAATCTCCCTCTCTCCCTCATTAGTCTAGCAATCTCCCTCATGTCACCTTGCCCACATTACACTGTTACATCATAGTTACCTCCCCTCCTGCATTCTGCAGGAGACTCCCTGACATAGCAGCAATCTCCCTCTCTCCCTCATTAGTCTAACAATCTACCTCATGTCACCTAGCCCACATTACACTGTTACATCATAGTTACCTCCCCTCCTGCATTCTGCAGGACACTCCCTGACATAGCAGCAATCTCCCTCTCTCCCTCATTAGTCTAGCAATCTCCCTCATGTCACCTTGCCCACATTACACTGTTACATCATAGTTACCTCCCCTCCTGCATTCTGCAGGACACTCCCTGACATAGCAGCAATCTCCCTCTCTCCCTCATTAGTCTAGCAATCTCCCTCATGTCACCTTGCCCACATTACACTGTTACATCATAGTTACCTCCCCTCCTGCATTCTGCAGGAGACTCCCTGACATAGCCGCAATCTCCATCTCTCCCTCATTAGTCTAGCAATCTCCCTCATGTCACCTAGCCCACATTACACTGTTACATCATAGTTACCTCCCCTCCTGCATTCTGCAGGAGACTCCCTGACATAGCAGCAATCTCCCTCTCTCCCTTATTAGTCTAACAATCTACCTCATGTCACCTAGCCCACATTACACTGTTACATCATAGTTACCTACCCTCCTGCATTCTGCAGGACACTCCCTGACATAGCAGCAATCTCCCTCTCTCCCTCATTAGTCTAGCAATCTCCCTCATGTCACCTTGCCCACATTACACTTTTACATCATAGTTACCTCCCCTCCTGCATTCTGCAGGACACTCCCTGACATAGCAGCAATCTCCCTCTCTCCCTCATTAGTCTAGCAATCTCCCTCATGTCACCTTGCCCACATTACACTGTTACATCATAGTTACCTCCCCTCCTGCATTCTGCAGGAGACTCCCTGACATAGCCGCAATCTCCATCTCTCCCTCATTAGTCTAGAAATCTCCCTCATGTCACCTAGCCCACATTACACTGTTACATCATAGTTACCTCCCCTCCTGCATTCTGCAGGAGACTCCCTGACATAGCAGCAATCTCCCTCTCTCCCTCAGTAGTCTAGCAATCTCCCTCATGTCACCTAGCCCACAATACACTGTTACGTTTTTGGGCAAAATGGAATGAGAGACAGATACATTTACATTGAATCATCAGCACCATGTCCCAGCACATTAGTAAGTATAGTATCTCTTACTAACTGCTTTGGGGCTCATCTACATTTGGATATAAATCATTTTATTTTATTTTATTTATTTATTAACAGTTTCTTATATAGCGCACACATATTCCGCAGCGCTGTACAGAGTATAGTTGAACATTCACATCAGTCCCTGCCCCAGTGGAGCTTACAATCTCTATTCCCTACCACATATACACGCACACAGACATTCTAGGGTTAATTTGGTTGGGAGCCAATTAGCTTACAAGTATATTTTTGGATTGTGGGAGAAAACTGGAGCACCCGAAGGAAACCCACGCAAGCACGGGAAGAATATACAAACTCTGGACATTTAGAGCCATGGTGGGAATCGAACCCATGACCTCAGCGCTGTAAGGCAGTAATGCTAACCATTACACTGTTGGTGCTGCCCCAGTAGATTCCTCTCAGATGTAGCAGTACACACCCACGCTTCTAGGTGCCACATTCGCAATCTCTTCCACAATGTCCATATATGGAACTAGACAAGCCCATTGGGAGGAGAATGATATGCCCACTCAATGGGGCGTTGTGCAAAATTCTACTACCAACTATAATCTCCCTGAAACTAGTTTTCAAAAGTGGGCAAGTATGGTGTAGGGGGAAAAGGGAAGGGGGATTAAGAACGAACCTCGGGGTAGTGTAACATGAAGGTTGGGACGTAGACGCAAATGTGGAGATAGCAAGAAGTATGAGGTGAAATATGAAAATGGTGGGTCATGGAGGCCAATAAAGTAAAGGGCTTGTAGAAAGAAGGGGAGGAATCAAATAACCAATTACCCAGTCCATACTGTGCTACTCTGAGTCAACCCTATACCACACCCCTTCAGCCATCTACATACTGTACAGCCTGGGAGGAGCTGTGCACAGCAGCTCCCCCTAGTGTCAGTCGGCTGCCAGCTCAATATCTGTGTAAGAAGAGAAGGCAGCTTCCGTGCCTCAGCTCCTCCGTTTGCTAAGGAAATGTACAACTGCGGGGATGAATCGGCGGACAGCAGAAGACAATGGAGAAGCACCCCCTGAAGACCAAAAACCCGGCGGCAGCTGACTCCATTGCCTCCTGCAGTTCTGCCACTGCTCTGAGTTCTAATTAATAGCACATAATGATTTTCCCACAGTCACGGCCATTGACAGCAGATGATGGAAAATCAGCAATACAGTACTATTACAGGTAAGACGAATACATGTAACACAGTTGTCTACCTTCCTGCATTCTGCTGGCTCTCCCAACTGCCCCCCACCCGGGGGACACTGTGACCATGGAAGGGACAGCGGGACAGTCTGTAATTAGAGGGACTGTACCTTTGTAATTTGGACAGTTGGGCAGGCTTGCCTACCTTCCAGGAATGTCCGGGAGTCTCCCAAATATAATTTCCCCCTCCCGGTTCCCCAGGAAGGTGGGCAAGTCTCCCGCTTGCCCACGAGTGATTTGCACCCGCTCCTTGTGGCCCACGAATCACAGAGTTTTATGGCAGACCAAGTGATGTCAGCCTTGCCCCCGCCCCCCCTGACGTGTTGTCTCTCAAAGTAGGCAAGTATGCAGGTGGGAGATATGCTGTCATTCAGTATTTTCATGTTTTTGTTTGTTTGTTTTTTTGATCATTTATGTATTGTTAGGCGCTGCTGAACCCTTGTTGCGCCATATAAATAAACAATAAAAATAATAATCACATATGAAGATGTATATAGGTGCTGGCAGTGTATCTGGGATCGGCGGCGCTGTATCTATCACAGCTGCATTAGTGAACCGCAAACTATGACATTGTGTCCACTAAATCAGGCTCTTTATGATCAACTACAGAATTGGCATCTGAAATAACTTCTCACTGACAACCAGCAGGTGGCACCAAACTCATGTCTATAGAAATAGAAAGTTCAGCATGCACCAACATGACCACTGTCTAGTCCCGTCCTGTAGCAGGGTGTGTACAGGAAACGTGCTGCAAATATGCAGTCTTTCTACAACCCGTTCCTATTATTACATTATAAGACAATATCCAATTAAATAATGCATTCAGGTAATAGGATAATATATTTTTCTTTAAATGTATTTTCTGCCAATGTTTGCAGAAAACCGCCACCAATCCCTGACTGTCTTATAAAGGCTTAATTTGCAGCACTAAAGGTGCCCAACCAGGGAGCGATGATGTTCGGGTGCGATGCCCGCTCCAGCGCACATCACAGCTTAAATTCTAATAGCGGGGTGCATACGCAGATCTGTGAAAATCGAGTCTGCATAAAGGTTGGCCATCGCTCATCGATGATTCAAAATCATTGATGGTTTATGGGTAGGGAGGCCAATCCATGGCCATTTCGTCAATCCTGGTATTCGGGATTTAAAAACTGTCAATCTCAGGATCTAGGTGTAGGGGGCGGCCGAGTGCCCACAGCGGACGGGAGGTGGCAGAGCGGGTGGGCAGGAGGACACAGCGGAGAGGTGGGTGGGAGGCAGCAGAGAGGGCAGGTGGACATGTGGTAGAACACAACAGAGAGGACGCACAGGGGCCGACAGACATGCCAGAGAGGGAGGAAAGCTGCAGTAGAGAGGGATCCTATAAATCCCTCTCCTGGTAAAATTTGTGTACCACGCACACAGAGCCTGAGCCGGGTGCTGCTGGTGCTCAGCACTGCCCGCTAGAAAGGGATGAAATACAGATGCGCAGATCAATGCTGGGATTGGGGGCTCCAAAAATTCCAGACGATCCCTGGATTGGCACCTCTATTTATGGTCGATGGTGAATACCTTTGGATAACCAGTAAATTGGTCAACAGTGTCTAGGTCGACAGGAAAATAGATAGACACATGAAAAAGATCGACATGGTCTCTAGGTCGAAATTGACAAACGTCCAACACAAGAAAAAGGTTGACAGGTCAACAATTGACACCTGCAAAGACAAACACACACCCTGGAAACAACATGGAGGGACAGTCATGCAACCATCGATGGTCAGTTGATGCTTATATGGTAACCATTAACCTTTTTGTTTATTAAAAAATGGTCTACTCTACATTGAATGTTGAATAATGTTAATGTTTTTATTTTAAAGTGTCTCCCCACGCGATCAGCTACTAGCGCTAGGGCTGTTGAGCCTGACTAGAAAGGGTTAATGACAAATACACTGACTTTCATCTAGGGAAGCCAATCCCGGAGCATTTTTTCAATCCCGGATTTCGGGATTGAAAAATGCCTAATCCCGGGATTCCCGGGATTGGCTTCCCTAATTTAAAAAACGCCCCCCGGCCGCCCCGCATATTTACTTACATGTGGGCTGGGGTGCGGTGCGGCCGGGTGTGTGGGTGGGCAGCCGGCCAGCCGGCCGGGTGTCTGTGGAGCCAGGCAGCCGGGTGGGTTGGCGGGCGTCAGGGGAGCTGGCGGGTGGATGGGCGGGGAGCCGGCAGGTGGATGGGCGGGGAGCCGGCCGGATGGGCGGGGAGCCGGCCTGGAGGGTGGGTGGATGGGCGGGTAGCGGCTAGCGGGGCGGGCAGCGAGCCGGGGGGGGGGGGGGGCGGGCTTCTGGGGAGCCAGCCGGGTTGGTGGGCAGGGGCAAACGCATGCTGCACAGAGCCACACTGGCTCTGTGCAGCTGCTTGGCCTGCGCAGCGTGACCTCTGTACTCGTCACGCTGCGCAGGGATGTACTGCCGGGGAAGGGAGAAGCCGGGCAGTGTCTGAGCACACGCTCAGACGCTGGCCGGCATTAGACTGCGCATGCACAGTCTAATCCCGAAATCCCGGTATTGGAAACTCCAATCCCGGGATTGAAATCCCGGCGTTTTAGGGGCCAAATCCCGGGATCCCACCGATCCCGGGATTGGCCACCCTACTTTCATCCCTGAGAGCTGACAGTCTAGAGGGGAGGGGCAGATGGGCAGAGCAGAGGTCACAGGGGAGGGGCAGACGGGGCAGAGCAGAGGTCACACGGAGGGGGACATTTAGTTCTATTTCACATGGGATCATCAGATACTATCTAAATAAATAAATAAGAAGTCGATTCTGATTGGTTGCCCATAGCAACATCTCTTATGTGAAACAGAAGTCAATTTTCCCCAGAGGGGAGGGTAGTGAGGGAGGGGTGAGTTAGGATAAGCGCTGGATGGCTTTAACCTTTTGAGTGCCAACATCTCTGTTCCAACATCTCTGTGAGAGGTTCAAAATATCCCCTAAAAATCCCGGCGTCTCTCACATTTGTTATATAAATTCAAATAAAAAATGTTTTGCAAAAAAAAAGATTTATTTCGGCTATAAGGTAACATTACAGGTCATTGTGATGAACGTGTGCTTGGGTGTTTTTGACACCTATTTTGACAGATTCACTTGGCAATGGTTAATAAAGAAGCGGGATACATATTATATTGCAGCGTAGGTTCCCCAGTGCGCCCGGTGGCGTGTTCCCAGTCCGTGACCGCGCTGTCAGTAGAAGGACAAGGCAGGCTCGGTTATACTGTATTTGTGGGCTGAGAAACCCTGGAGCTGCCGGCCCCAGTTACCTGTCTAGGTATTTCTGTAACATGACTCTGATGAATGGAGACATCCGGTGTTATCGTGTAACCTGGGGGCCCCACTGTATCCACACCCCACCCACAGGTAATAATCATTCAGCACACACAGAGCTGGAGCCGGGCTCAGCAGCAGTGTGCACAATGCCCGTCTGTTCTCCCGTCATGTATGTGCACGTCCAGCTCTCCGCAGCGCTTTCACTTCTCAAGGTCGCGCCTCCAGTGATTACGTAATTGGCAGAATTGAGCGGATTTCACTGCGTTTATTATAGAGGAGTGCCGGCACTGTGCTGTACCTGTGTAACACTGTGTCTACAGGAGCTGGCCTCTAGGAATAGCCAGCCTGGTTCAGAAAGGAGCAACTTGGCCCGTGTTATACCGCAGGTCATACCTGCCTACTTTTAAAGTCTCCTCTCCAGACCAGGAGAACCCCGGAGAGGAGACTGTCAGCATCACTTCTGGGGGCGGGGCCTGATGTAGACTTCATCCAGCCCCACCCCCTGCACTGGAAATACCCCTGATTTGCGGGGCATCGCAATGGAGCAATTTGCATATTTAGCCCCTCCCCCGCGAAAAGACACAAGTCGTGGTAATTCAAGGAGGCGGTCGGGCAGCTGTCGGGGAGATGCAGAGGGTGTGGCAGAATTCGGGAGGATTGCCCACCTTTCCAGGGGGGGGCTGGGAGGGGGACCCGATTTCCGGGAGGGTAGGCAACCCTGCTGCAGGTGGGGCAGATTTATAATAGGCAGAGAGATATAGAGTTGGGAAGGGGCGTGTCCTAACTGAACTCCAAATTACAGTGTACCTGAAATAGGTCGACATGGGGAAGGTTGACAGGGATGGAAGGTTGACACAAGCATTAGGTCAATGGTGAAAACGGCGACATGAGCTTTAAACTTTTTTATCGCAAATGTCGACATGGACGTGTCGACCTAAGGCCTGTCGACCCAATGCATGTCAACCTTAATAGGGTCGGCCTAATGACCGGATCCCATGCAAATGCAGCCAGTATTTGCTCTGCATGCAAACATTGAAATACAAATTCCTGCATTGCTACAGGGCTGATTCCGGGAGCAGATTTCTCCTCGTTTACTACTAACTCCTGAATCAGGCCCAGACATTATCCATTGTGCATTGATTTGTACACGGTCACGTAGCACCATCACGTGCCGGCCCTATCTGACTTCATGGAGTTGCCTGTGTAAGTATTTATTATTGTGGTTCACTTAGAAATAAGGGTACTTGTTTCCTAGCACGGTGCCCGTCGCGTCCATCGCATGCCTTAAGTTAAGGCATGCGACGCTACTGATGCGATGGAAGCGATTTTGGTACTCTTTACCTAGAACGGCGCCCACGATGTCCATCGCGGTCATCGGGGGTAAAAAATCGCGGCCATCGCATGCACTAAAAAAACGGGTGCGACGCGATGCCCGCGATTTCCCATAGGGATCAATGTTAAAAGTGTGATTGGACGCGATTTTAGTGTTCAATGCCTCAATGCCCGCGATTTTTCCATAGGAAACAATGTTAAATGGGCCACAGAGCCCTAATAGTCCCCCTGAATTCAGAAATGGCCCCCACAATTGTTAACGCCACCCCACGATCAACGTGAACCCGAAGCGTGGCGAGCGGCGGCGGTACGCGTCCTCCGACCTTTTCATACCCCCACTATCCACGTCGGCGTGGAGTTGAGAATAGAATAGTGTGGCGAGCGCAGCGAGCCACCGAGCCCGAAGCGTGGCGAGCGGACGCGGATACCTGTGAAGCCCGCGAAGGGACGCGTTTACCTGTGAAGGTATCCGCGTCCCCTCGCCACGCTTCGGGCTCGGTGGCTCGCTGCGCTCGCCACACTAATCTATTCTCAACTCCACGCCGACGTGGATAGTGGGGGTATGAAAAGGTCGGAGGACGCTTAACGCCGCCCCTCGCGGGCTCGCTGCACTCGCCACACTTCGGGTTCACGTTGATCGTGGGGTTGCGTTAACAATTGTGGGGGCCATTTCAGACTTCAGGGGGACTATTTGGGCTCTGTGGCCCATTTAACATTGTTTCCTATGGAAAAATCACAGGCATTGAGGCATTGAACACTAAAATCGCGTCCATTGACACTTTTAACATTGTTCCCTATGGGAAATCGCGGGCATCGCGTCGCACCCGTTTTTTGGTGCATGCGATGGCCCCGATGCCCGCGATGGGCGCCATGCTAGGTAAAGAGTACCGCGATTTTACATTGGGAACAATGTTAAATGGGCCAATGGACCCGATTTGTCATTGTTTACCCACACTTATGGGTATTTTACATGTGAAATGCCCCCCCCCCCCATTGTTAACGCCACCCCACGATGAACGCCAACCCGAAGCGTGGCGAGCACAGCGAGGCCTCGAAGGGCAGCGGTACGCATCCTCCGACCTTTTCATACCCCCACTATCCACATCGGTGTGGAGTTGAATTTATATAGTGTGGCGAGCGCAGCGAGCCCCGCGAGGGGACGCGTAATACCTGTGAAATAATGCGCGTCCCCTCGCAGGGCTCGCTGCGCTCGCCACGCTTCGGGCTTGGTGGCTCGTTGCGCTCGCCACACTTTATAAAATCAACTCCACACCGATGTGGATAGTGGGGGTATGAAAAGGTCGGAGGACGCTTCGGGTGGCGTTAACAATGGGGCGGCATTTGACCCATCAGGGTGGGTAAACAATGAAAATTGGGGTCTGGGGGGCATTTAACATTGGGCCCAATGTAAAATCAGGTCTCGGACCATTTTTCATTGGTTCTGATGTAAAAGTCGCGTCGATCGCATCGCATGCGATTTGGTTGCATGCGATGCGATCGACGAGATTTTTTAGGACCCGATGGATACAATCAAAATCGCAGGTGCCGTGCTAGGAAACAAGGGGCAGATTTATTAAGCATGGAGAAGAGATAAACTGGAGATAAAGCGGAGAAAAGGTAAAAGGAGATAAAGCACCAGCCAATCAGCTGTGTTTGAAAAAGACAGTTGGGAGTTGATTGGCTGGTGCTTTATCTCCTTTTACCTTTTCTCCGCTTTATCTCCAGTTTATCTCTTCTCCAAGCTTAATAAATCTGCCCCCAAGTACCGAAATTGCCATTATTTATATAAGAGGTGATAATGGGGCAGATGTATGAAGCAGTGATAATGGAGGAGAAGTGTCCCCATGGCAACCAATCTGCAGCTCTGTATCATTTTTATATTATGCAAATTACAGATGTTACTGTAGTGCTGATTGGTTGCCATGGGCCCCTCCTCCTCCCTTATCACTGCTTCATACATCTGCCCCTTGATCAACTCCATAGGACCTGGATTCTGGCAGCGCTTCTGCCGCCACTGGACACTGGAGGGTGAGTATTACAAAAATGGGTGCATGGTGCGCAGTGTGGGCCCCCTGGGACTGAGGGGCCCGTGTGCACCGCACACACTGCGCCCATTATACATTCGCCACTGTCTGCGGAGTTAATTTACTATCATTCATGTTCATTCAGGAGTGCAGTTTATTGCAACCCTTAAGGTTCCCATACCCCAGGGCGGTCCCACAGCGATATGGGCTCTCTTCATCCCATTCCGGCGATAAATCGGATAGCAAGTGTCAGAATCGCATGTGATTGAAATCAGGGTCCTGTGAGTATCGTATTGGAGCCTGAAGATCGCACGCGCTGTCCTGCAAAAATCTGGATCTCGAACATAAGTATCTGTCACAGGAAGTGGTTACTTAGAGGCCTCAAGCGCACACACAGATTTAGGGGCCTGATGCTGAGGTGAACGGAGGCTCGGACGCGTCTTTGTGCTGATGCCGAGTCTGATTTGCCAACAACTAAAACACTCACTTCCTCTTCCAGCGTCTGAGCAGCGCAGACCTTTCTATAATGGGTGCAGAGTGGTAACCCAGTGTCGTAGCAATAGCGCCGCAGACCCCGCAGTGGTGGAGAGGCGCTGAGTAAATGTGGGCACCGGGGATCTGCAGGGGCTTTTTTTACGCTGCACCACTGCCGCCTGCCTTACCACGCCGCTGCATCTGTGGCTGGGAGTCGGGACCCACAGATCTACTTCTCTGCATTCCGGCGCTCCTCCTGGCTCCTTATAAAAAATGTCTCTCACAAAAAAGGCCGCAAAACTTGTTGTTACGCCACTGTGGTAACCAAATGTTATACAGTACTTACTCCTCCGGAGTCCTGCAGTAGGGATGCCCATAGACCTTCGATGATTTGAAATGAAACAATACAAAATTGTTTATGGGCGATTTTGAATACTTTTGCCATCGATGGGAGAGAGCCAGATGGTGACCCTCCATCGATGGCACAAAAAAACTGATGTTTTTTGGGGGGGTTTTTTCAGGACACTGAGTATAGCTTCACCTCCGACACCCATGAAGCCCCACCCACAAATTCTGATAGGCCCACAGGCCAGTCAGTCAATGAAAATGGATGCCCATTGATAGGTAAAACTATCTGAGGTCATCCATTAATAGTTTAGTACTGGGCAGTACGGCTGGTGTAATGGTTAGCATTACTACCTCACAGCGCTGAGGTCATGGGTTCCATTCCCACCATGGCCCTAACTGTGTGGAGTTTGTATATTCTCCCCGTGCTTGCATGGGTTTCCTCCGGGTACTCCGGTTTCCTCCCACAATCCAAAAATATACTGGTAGGTTATTTGGCTCCCAAAAAAATTAACCCTAGAATGTCTGTGTGTGCGTGCACATGTGGTAGGGAATATAGATTGTAAGCTCCACTGGGGCAGGGACTGATGTGACTGTTCATATATTCTCTGTACAGCGCTGCGGAATATGTGTGCGCTATATAACTGTTAATAATAAATAAAATACTATCGATGGCTGGTTGCAGCATTGCCATTGATGGTGACCGCACCGATGGTCATCCCTATCCCGCAGCTGTTTCCAAATGATTTGCTCATACGCACTGTGGATGTCCCCGGGAACAAAGCACGGGCACCATGTTCCAAGAGACCTGGGCTGCATGCGGGTCCTCTCCGCTCTTAAAACGCCCGCGCTTAGGAGAGTGGATCTCCGTCTCGTGCCATAATTACATGCACCACTTCTATCACAGGTGCCTACCGCCCAGGAACGTCCACCATGCCTCCTCCATCCCAGAGCTGCACTCGGATGCACGCGCAGACGTAAAACATTGCCCATTTGCGTTGGACATAACCACTGCGGCGCCTCTGAATGAGGCCCTATAGGTGAAGTGCAGCGTATATTGTAATTATTATTCAGGACAGTCAGATGTAGAAATCAAAGCGAGATCAAAATGAGGCTAAATTAGGGGCGTACTTCAGGCAGGAGACGCCCCAGGCATTGTGCCTGACAGCGACCTAGTAATTGTGCAGCCGCTCTCTCATGTCCCAGCATGTAACTACTGTACCTCAACTCCACTGTTCTCACTTCCAAACTTCTCTTTTTAATAAGGACACTACTGTATGGAATACACAGGTTCTGCGGTCACGTAAACCATCTGAAATGCACAGTATGAAGTCAGGCAGCCACAGAATCCGGCATAATTCATATGAATAATTTAGTAAAGGGAAGGTGGGACATACTGTAAGTGAACATGGGACTATTCCTCTGCCCTAGTCACGTCCCTGGCCTCCGATAACTTAAGTATAAAGGTGCCCATACACTGTACAATTATTGTATACAATATCGCATCACATCGCATTGCATAGGTTTTGTGCAGCACATACTTTCTGAGCTGTGCGATGCCCTGCGCACACCTCATCGCACCCAGCAATTGGACCGTGTATGGCCACCTTTAGCCTCCCGCTGGATTCTTTAGCTGGAATGAGAGTCAATGGATTCTGTTTCGGTGCAGCAAACTTTTTTTTCTGTAAACACCTTGTTGTAATCTGTAAGGGGCCACTCCCTGCAGGGTGACACTCAGCTGGGACGGCTCAGAGTGAAACTCCTCGATTCGCAGTACAAAGATCAAAGGTAGGTGGTGTTAGTGAGACACTGTGAGTGTGCGAGGGAAGGAACTGCACCATGTGTGCAGCATACACAGTATACTCCAGCCTCACAGGGGGACCTGTGTCACACAGCGGGAGCTCACACGCAGAGGCTGAGGGGGCCCGTGTCACACTCTGGGCCCCTGTGACCCACACAAGGTCATGAAGGAGACACCGTGTATTACATCATGACTACGGTGACGCCGGTAAGTAACCATCGCCAGCTCGGACCCCATTGTGTATCTGCAGCCTGGGGTCTACCTCTGTGTCTCTTCCATCTGTTTCTTTCATGCAGGATTCTTGCCTCACGTCCTTGGTGCTTCTGGGGTAGGACTATAAGTCTCAGCATGCCCTGTCACACTCCCTTGCACTATGTTTGTCTCTCTGCCTCAGATCTGGGTCTGTGCTGTCTCTGGAACCCTCTGCGGATTAGCAGAGCTCTGTGATCCATCTGTTGTGGAACTACAAGTCTCAGTATGGCAGTCACCAGTGTGTCGAGCAGAGGAATGCCTCTCAACTCCCCGCAAAACGTGCAGGGTGGTGGTGGTGGTGGCGGCGGTGGCCTTGGTGGGTCAGTCTCCTCCATTGGGGATTGTTGGAAGGTGTTACTAAATTCTTTACATGTACTAAGTCTTAGGGGGGATTTACTAAGACGGGAGTTGTATATTACATTGGATGTTGCTACGGGCAACCAATCAGATGCTGTCTATTATCTCCTAGAAGGTGCTACATAAATAAGAAATAGATTTTGATTCTGATCTCACGTGACACAGAACTCCCATCTTAGTGAATTCCCCCCTTAGAGAGAAATAAAGTGGAGAGAGATATAGTACAGACAGAATATGCTGCGCTTTACAAAATAAAACAAACTGAGAATAAATAAGAACAATCCAATCAGCCTGTAACTGTCATCTAAAAAACAACAGGCTGTAACTGGGCAGTTAGGGGTTGATTGGTTGGTACTTTATCTCTCTCCAAAGCTTAGTAAATACACCGCACAGTCCCAGTCAATGTTGTTCAGGTCTGGGGTCATTGGGTCAACCAAATTAAGGTCGACATGCATTGGGCCCCTGAAGGTTGACAGGGCTCAGGTCGACGACACGTGAAAAAGGTCGACTTGGCTAAGGTCGACAGGGTCAAAAAGTTGACACAAACATTAGGTCGACAGTGGGAAGGTGGACAGTCAAAAGGGCGACATGAGTTTTTCGCTTTTTTGTCCTGAAGGTCGACGCAGTTGACATGGACAATGTAAAAGTGTCCCCTCACACGGCTCGCCATGCTTTGGGCTCGGTGCCGCGCTGCGCACTATTATGTTCTCCCGCCGCGCCGTAGTGGATGGTAGGGCATGAAATACCGCCTGTCGGCAGATGTTGGGTCAAAAAAGTGAAAAACTCATGTCGACATTCCCATTTCTGAACGAATGTCTGTGTCGATATTAGACCATGTCAACATTAACCATGTTGACTTTTGCCATGTGTCTACCTAATCCCTGTCGACATCCAGTGGTCGACCCAAATACACGTCGACTTTATTAGTGTCGACACGACGAGCGTGTATCCTTGTCGCTACTGGACCATGTTATAGGAGCAGCTGGGATGTGTGTATTGCTGGCTGCAGTTCCCAGTACGGAATGGCTGTGTCCTAACGAGTGTCAGGAATTAATGTGTCATTAATGTGTTTTTGCTTGTTTTGTTTTTTTGTGCTCAACATCATTGTACCAAACATGAGCGCACACACATATAGCACATACATGATCATATAGCACATACATACAGTATACGGATTTATGTGCATTTATACGCTTGTCCCACCCCACTGCACATGAATAGAATAAAGATAATGTGCAATGATTGATGGCTACAGTACTTACATATCATCAGGCAACTGGGTTCATACAGCGATTAATGTGTCCCACTCTGCATATCTTTACAGCTGGGAGCTATGCAAATGTTCTCTCCCAGTTATCATTCCACCATTTATTATTACATATGATAAGGTGTAATACTCACTAAACTCTGCATATTATACCCGGGTCATGTGTTCACACAATACACTAACTTTTACTATAGAGAGTATACAATACAGACCCAGCTCTCTTGTGGCTAGTATACAATACAGACCCAGCTCTCCTGTGGCTAGTATACAATACAGACCCAGCTCTATTGTGGCTAGTATACAATACAGACCCAGCTCTCCTGTAGCCAGTATACAATACAGACCCAGCTCTCCTGTGGCCAGTATACAATACGGACCCAGCTCTCCTGTGGCCAGTATACAATACGGACCCAGCTCTCCTGTGGCCAGTATACAATACAGACCCAGCTCTCCTGTGGCTAGTATACAATACAGACCCAGCTCTCCTGTGGCTAGTGTACAATACAGACCCAGCTCTCCTGTGGCTAGTGTACAATGCGGACCCAGCTCTCCTGTGGCTAGTATACAATGCGGACCCAGCTCTCCTGTGGCTAGTATACAATGCGGAACCAGCTCTCCTGTGGCTAGTATACAAGGCGGACCCAGCTCTCCTGTGGCTAGTATACAATGCGGACCCAGCTCTCCTGTGGCTAGTATACAATGCGGACCCAGCTCTCTTGTGGCTAGTATACAATACGGACCCAGCTCTCCTGTGGCTAGTATACAATACAGACCCAGCTTTCCTGTGGCTAGTATACAATACAGGCCCAGCTCTCCTGTGGCTAGTATACAATACAGACCCAGCTCTCCTGTGGCTAGTATACAAAACAGACCCAGCTCTCTTGTGGCTAGTATACAATACAGACCCAGCTCCCCTGGCTAGTATACAATACAGACCCAGCTCCCCTGGCTAGTATACAATACAGACCCAGCTCTCTTGTGGCTAGTATAAAATACAGACCCAGCTCTCTTGTGGCCAGTATACAATACAGACCCAGCTCTCCTGTGGCCAGTATACAATACAGACCTAGCTCTCTTGTGGCTAGTATACAATACAGACCCAACTTTCTTGTGGCTAGTATACAATACAGACCCAGCTCTCCTGTGGCCAGTATACAATACAGACCCAGCTCTCCTGTGGCTAGTATACAATACAGACCCAGCTCTCCTGTGGCTAGTATACAATACAGAACCAGCTCTCCTGTGGCTAGTATACAATACAGAACCCTCTTGTGGGTAGTATACAATACAGACCCAGCTCTCTTGTGGCTAGTATACAATACATACCCAGCTCTCTTGTGGCTAGTATACAATACAGACCCAGCTCTCCTGTGGCTAGTATACAATACAGACCCAGCTCTCTTGTGGCTAGTATACAATACAGACCCCTCTTGTGGCTAGTATACAATACAGAACCAGCTCTCCTGTGGCTAGTATACAATACAGAACCAGCTCTCCTGTGGCTAGTATACAATACAGAACCCTCTTGTGGCTAGTATACAATACAGACCCAGCTCTCTTGTGGCTAGTATACAATACAGACCCCTCTTGTGGCTAGTATACAATACAGACCCAGCTCTCCTGTGGCTAGTATACAATACAGAACCCTCTTGTAGCTAGTATACAATACAGACCCAGCTCTCTTGTGGCTAGTATACAATACAGATCCAGCTCTCCTGTGGCTAGTATACAATACAGAACCCTCTTGTGGCTAGTATACAATACAGAACCAGCTCTCTTGTGGCTAGTATACAATACAGATACAGCTCTCCTGTGGCTAGTATACAATACAGACCCAGCTCTCTTGTGGCTAGTATACAATACAGACCCCTCTTGTGGCTAGTATACAATACAGAACCAGCTCTCCTGTGGCTAGTATACAATACAGAACCAGCTCTCCTGTGGCTAGTATACAATACAGAACCCTCTTGTGGCTAGTATACAATACAGACCCAGCTCTCTTGTGGCTAGTATACAATACAGACCCCTCTTGTGGCTAGTATACAATACAGACCCAGCTCTCCTGTGGCTAGTATACAATACAGAACCCTCTTGTAGCTAGTATACAATACAGACCCAGCTCTCTTGTGGCTAGTATACAATACAGATCCAGCTCTCCTGTGGCTAGTATACAATACAGAACCCTCTTGTGGCTAGTATACAATACAGAACCAGCTCTCTTGTGGCTAGTATACAATACAGATACAGCTCTCCTGTGGCTAGTATACAATACAGACCCCTCTTGTGGCTAGTATACAATACAGACCCAGCTCTCCTGTGGCTAGTATACAATACAGACCCCTCCTGTGGCTGGGTCTGGCAGCAGTAGCAAGGCCGGAATGGTCCGGACTCCGGAACGTCTGACCGAACCAGCTCCCTACAGTTACTGTGGTTCACTCTGTGCCCATCCCAATGTCACACAGCAAACGTGCCAGGAGACCATTGCACCCTAGGCAGCTGCCCACAATGCCTCACCAGGGTAGAAGTTTCTGACACATCTTTGCGTATGAATGTGGCCAGTTTGGACTTTTTAGTGATTGATTTGAGTCCTGAAAGTTCCCACCACGCTGTACCTGAAAGTAGCTGTTCTAAGTCGCTGTTACTTGAGTCATACATCCTGAAAGCACAGATAACACTCTGCAGTATGGCCGAATTGTATTATAACAGGGTAATAAGTAAAGTAAAACAGAACTGGCTGTATTATTCACCTGTTCATATGTTGATGCTAGATATTGACTTTGGACATGGTACAGACTTTCACAGAAATATGACAGCGGGCGGTGAGTCACCTAAGTTTTGTCTGGTGGTTCTATATTTGTGGAAATAAGGTAACATCAGTGCAAGCCCGTGTCACTGCAACCGCATAGCTTTATTAGTATCTGTTCTTATCTCATTGAGAAAGAAATGAGACGCGTGTTCCACCTCAAGCCACAGGTAGTAACGCCCCTTACCAGCCAGTCTCTCCGTCTACTCCTTACTGATAGTCTTCCTGTCTACTTGCGTTCTGGGTGACAGGTCATCGGCTATATCTTTCTTTATTTCAACTAGGGAATCAACTTCCATAATAACAGTGGGAGGGTCAAAGTTTCCTGTGGTGGGACAGCCAAACCCCCCCCCCCCCCCCTCCCCATCCCCGTTACAGCAGTTCAACCGGTGATCCAGGGGCAGATGTATTCTGCCTGGTGAAGTGATAAAGTTGCATGGAATTTCGCAGCAGCCAATCAGCTCAAACAGTTATATATCAGACCCAACCTATAACTTGGCAGCTAGGAGCTGATTGGCTGGTGCATTATCACCTTCCACTTTATCATTTCACTAGGTATAATACATCTGCCCCTCAGAGCGCCATGTTTTTATTGGGTTATGGACAGGGGTGTTTTATCAGTGGTGGAAGCCAACGTGCAATCTCCATGTGGGACACGCCACCAACTGCGCAGCAAACTCTCAGTGGTGGGCGGATATGACATAGACGCAAACCATCGCAGGCACCCCATCATCAGACATGTACACAAACCATCGCAGGCACCCCATCATCAGACATGTACGCAAACCATCGCAGGCACCCCATCATCAGACATGTACGCAAACCATCGCAGGCACCCCGTCATCAGACATGTACACAAACCATCGCAGGCACCCCATCATCAGACATGTACACAAACCAACGCAGGCACCCCATCGTCAGACATGTACACAAACCATCGCAGGCACCCCGTCATCAGACTTGTACGCAAACCATCGCAGGCACCCCATCATCAGACATGTACGCAAACCATCGCAGGCACCCCATCATCAGACATGTACACAAACCATCGCAGGCACCCCATCGTCAGACATGTACACAAACCATTGCAGGCACCCCATCGTCAGACATGTACACAAACCATCGCAGGCACCCCATCATCAGACATGTACACAAACCATCGCAGGCACCCCATCATCAGACATGTACACAAACCATCGCAGGCACCCCATCATCAGACATGTACACAAACCATCGCAGGCACCCCATCATCAGACATGTACACAAACCATCGCAGGCACCCCATCATCAGACACGTACACAAACCATCGCAGGCACCCCGTCATCAGACATGTACACAAACCATCGCAGGCACCCCGTCATCAGACATGTACACAAACCATCGCAGGCACCCCACCAGATGTTCGCAAACCAGCATTCGAGGAACCTCAGCAGCTTCTTGCATGAGATATGTTTCATTCAATAGAGAATTAGCAGGAAGCGGTAGTCGATCTCGGGCCGATTTTGGACAGTTTTTATATCTATAGCTCGGTACAGACTAAGCGATATTACAAACGATACCACTCACTTTGACCCTTCTGAGTGATATTGTTTGCAATATCATCAAGTGTGTATGCTCCATATCGTTAACGATGCATATCCCTGCAGGTCGTTAATGATATCCTCCGGCGTCTGTACTTGCCGCTCAATTTTGACTATATAAACGATTGCATGTACGGAGCGGGGAAAGGACGTCGTCACTGAATGATATTGTCAGCGATATCATTCCTTGTGTATGCACTATATCGTTTTCCCGGGAGTTCATGTTAATCGTTAACAATATCGTTCATAGAATATGGGGAGAATTCAATCTTTCCCCTTATTTCCGATTTTCAGGAAATAAGGAGATTTCACTATTCAATCCCGGAGGTTTTCATCACAGAAACTGGCGGAATTAGCGTCCATTTCCACGATAAAAGATGTGGATTCGGGGATCCAGGTCTTTTCCCGATTGATCACGAAAATTGGGAAAAAAAGGAAAAAGATTGAAATTAGCACGAATAGCCCCCTACATCATCTAGTGTGCACCAAGCTTGAGTGTAGCGGCATTTAAACCCACTGACTAAACCCCACTGACTTCAGACTGAAAAAAAAAATAGGTTGTAAAATTTACCTTTGAAATCAACTTTTAGTAATTATGACCCTAAAACCCTGCCGATGGTGATTAGATTGCGATTTTTCAAAATCAAAAATCGATTATTTAATTTTTTATATATATTGCATTTATCCCCCAATCCATCACTTTGTATCGTTCTATAAGGGAAGGTAAAAGGAGATAACGCACCAGCCAATCAGCTGTGTTTGAAAAAGACAGTTGGGACATAGTTACCTACCCTCCTGCATTCTGCAGGAGTCTCCCTGAAATAGCAGCAATCTCCCTCTCTCCCTCATTGGTCTAGCAATCTCCCTCATTCCATCTAGCCCACATTACACTGTTACATTTTAGGGGGAAAAAAGGAATGAAAGATAGATACATTTACATTGAATCATCAGCACCATTTCCCAGCAAACTAACTGCTTTGGGGCTCATCTACATTTGGATATAATTAATATTAAAAGATTCTAAGTGCCACGTTCACAATCTCTTTTCACAATCTCTCCATATATGGAAGTAGACACGCCCCTTTGGGTGGAGCATGTCACGCCCCTTTAAGGGGGCACAGTACAAACTTCTACTACCAACTATAATCTCCCTGAAACTTGTTTTCAAAAGTAGGCAAGTATGAGTTGGGAGTTGATTGGCTGTTGCTTTATCTCCTTTTAACTTTTCTCCGCTTTATCTCCAGTTTATCTCTTCTCCAAGATAAATAAATCTGCCCCCATGATCGCACTTTGAGCTACAGTAGGCGCACCGTCGCTGCACGTGCGCAGAAGTGCAAAAATCACCTAATATTTTAAATATGGATTGCAAATTCCTTCGGAAATAAAATATGTACAAAAATTTACGTATTATTGCGCCGTTACCCAGACCACTCCCACTTTGTATTCATCTTCTGAAAAATGGTGGTAGAACCTTACAAACTATGGGGGACACCTCTAATGTTAAATATCAGGGAAATTGGCCTTTTTGAGGGAATCCCCAACCCCCCACCCCCCCCCCCCCCCCCACCCCCCTTCCTGTGACCTTGCACGGATTCTCTCCTTCTTTACAAGAATTACGCATCCCACAATTATGCAGCGGTTTACGTTTACATTTCCAGGATGTTTGGGTCATTTATCTCTGCTCCCAGGTCTAAACTGTTGTATCCTGCACAACAAGTGTTGTGTGTCAGGTACAGCACTGTGCATATTATAAGGCATAAACAGTATATTTCTGTCCCATTGTTTTGATGGAAGGCACTTAGGCCCAGTGCAGCCGTACCAGCACTGCGCTCCTTGTGTAAATACTGACGTTAGTGTATATCTGGAAGTATATATACAGTAGTTGTGTAAAACAATAACACTGTAAATTACTACTTACTGCGCTGCTGGCGGAGTAGGGACACTTGCGTCACACAGGACGTAATGGGAGGATACTGGTGTTTAGACCTGTTTGCTGCTACTAGTAAAGGTCGCTTATGTGTCAGTGACTATATATGTGTGTGGAAACCTACTGGTTGCAGGCCTCTGTCCTATGCTGTCAGGCACACGGTTTTCATTCATGTCCAGCGGTAATAAGGCTTCCAAATATTATTATTATTATTATACTTTTTAATTATAGATTTTATCATTCATTTTAATTTCGGAGTTGTTTTGTCGACAATTCGCCTCCGGGTTCCACGGTGACTTTATAGCTATGTAACTGCGCCATATTCTAGGTAATACTCTGCACTCATTTTACCATGCGCCAAACAAGGACAGCACTACTGCACTTATAGATGGCCGTGCAGGGCAGCACTACTGCACTTATAGATGGCTGCGCAGGGCAGCACTACTGCACTTATAGATGGTCGCGCAGGGCAGCACTACTGCACTTATAGATGGCCGCGCAGGGCAGCACTACTGCACTTATAGATGGCCACGCAGGGCAGCACTACTGCACTTATAGATGGCCACGCAGGGCAGCACTACTGCACTTATAGATGGCCGCGCAGGGCAGCACTACTGCACTTATAGATGGCTGCACAGGGCAGCACTACTGCACTTATAGATGGCTGCACAGGGCAGCACTACTGCACTTATAGATGGCCGCGCAGGGCAGCACTACTGCACTTATAGATGGCCGCGCAGGGCAGCACTACTGCACTTATAGATGGCTGCGCAGGGCAGCACTACTGCACTTATATATGGCTGCACAGGGCAGCACTACTGCACTTATACATGGCCGCGCAGGGCAGCACTACTGGACTTATATATGGCCGCGCAGGGCAACACTACTGGGCTTATATATGATCTCCCAGGGCAGCACTACTGGACTTATATATGATCTCCCAGGGCAGCACTACTGCACTTATATATGGTCACACAGGGCAGCACTACTGCGCTTATATATGGTCGCACACGGCAGCACTACTGCACTTATATATGGCCGCACAGGGCAGCACTACTGCACTTATATATGGCCGCACAGGGCAGCACTACTGCACTTATATATGGTCACACAGGGCATCACTACTGCACTTATATATGGCCGCGCAGGGCAGCACTACTGGACTTATATATGGCCGCGCAGGGCAGCACTACTGGACTTACATATGGTCTCACAGGGCAACACTACTGGACTTATATATGATCTCCCAGGGCAGCACTACTGCACTTATATATGGTCACACAGGGCAGCACTACTGCGCTTATATATGGTCGCACACGGCAGCACTACTGCACTTATATATGGCCGCGCAGGCCAGCACTACTGCACTTATATAGGGCCGCACACGGCAGCACTACTGCACTTATATACGGCCGCACAGGGCAGCACTACTGCACTTATATATGGTCGCACACGTCAGCACTACTGCACTTATATATGGTCGCAAAGGGCAGCTCTACTGCACTTATATATATGGTCACGCAGGGCAGCTCTACTGCACTTATATATGGTCGCACAGGGCAGCTCTACTGCACTTATATATGGTCGCACAGGGCAGCACTACTGCACTTATATACGGCCGCACAGGGCAGCACTACTGCACTTATATATGGTCGCACACGGCAGCACTACTGCACTTATATATGGTCGCAAAGGGCAGCTCTACTACACTTATATATGGTCACGCAGGGCAGCTCTACTGCACTTATATATGGTCGCACAGGGCAGCACTACTGCACTTATATATGGCCGCGCAGGGCAGCACTACTGCATTTATATATGGTCGCACACGGCAGCACTACTGCACTTATATATGGTCGCACAGGGCAGCACTACTGCATTTAGATATGGTCGCACACGGCAGCCCTACTGCACTTATATATGGTCGCACAGGGAAACACTACTGCACCTATATATGGCCGCACAGGGCAGCACTACTGCACTTATATATGGTCACGCAGGGCAGCACTACTGCACTTATATATGGCAGCACAGGGCAGCACTACTGCACTTATATATGGTCGCACAGGGCAGCACTACTGCATTTAGATATGGCCGCACAGGGCAGCACTACTGGACTTATATAAAGCAGCACTACTGCACTTATATACAGCAGCACAGGTCAGCACTACTGGACTTATATACACTGTATATAAGTCCAGTAGTGCTAAACTGTGCTGCTGTATATAAATCCAGGGTACTTGTGTAAAATCTGGGCGCCCGATTTTTTAATCGCATGCCTTAACTTAAGGCATGCAATGGGACCCGATGGGACCCGATTTTCGGGGTTTTCAAGACTTTGCTGTATAATTAAAAAATCAATCGCATCGCACGCCATTATAATGGCATGCGATGCGACGCAACCGACCCGATTTTGCCATTGGACCCAATGTTAAATTGTACCTCAGACCCGATTTTACATTGGATCCAATATTAAATGCCCCCCAGACCCGATTTTCATTGTACACCCACCCTGATGGTTAATTATTAGGTCAAATGCCCCCCATTGTTAATGGCACCCCACGATCAACGCCAACCCGAAGCGTGGCGAGCGCAGCGAGCCCGCGAGGGGTGGCGGTACGCGTCCACTGACCTTTTCATACCCCCGCTATCCACGTCGGCGTAGAGTTGATCTTATTAAGTGTGGCGAGCGCAGCGTACCCCGCGAGGGGACGCGGATTACTTAACATGTATTCCGCGTCCCCCACGCTTCGGGCTCGGTGGCACGCTGTGCTCGCCACACTATATAAAATCAACTCGCTGCGCTCGCCACGCTTCGGGTTGGCGTTGATCGTGGTGTGGCGTTAACAATGGGGGGGCATTTCACATAGTAATTACCCATCAGGGTGTGTATACAATTAAAAATGGGATCTGTGGGGCATTTAACATTGGTTCCAATGTAAAATCGGTCTCAGGGCAATCAAACTCCTGCGACCAGCGATTAGAATGGGGCTGAAAACGGGAGCGCGCACCCGGCGATTTATCACCGGGGCACACTCCCATCACTGGAAATATGGTCGCCTGCGACCATATTTCCAGCGATTTCAGCCCCTATCGCCCCCGTGTGTACACAGCATATGAGTTTGTTAATTTTTGGGTACTTGTGTATTTTGGCGGCGCCCATCGCATCGCATACCATAAGGCATGCGATGGTATGCGATGCTACCACAGATATCGCGCCATATTGTACAATGTCATACAATTTTAAAACTGTATGACATTGTACATGGCATACAATGCCATACAATGCGATGCGATGCGATTAAACATTGTATAAGCACCCTAATGGGTGCTTACAATTGTGAAATGCACCCCCACGCCACCCCCCCACTATAAACGTGAACCCGAAGCGTGGCGAGCGGACGCGGATACCTGTGAAGCCCGAGAGGGGACTCCGATACCTGTGAAGGTATCCACGTCCCCTCGCGGGGCTCGCTGCGCTCGCCACGCTTCGGGCTCGGTGGCTCGCTGCGCTCACCACACTTTCTATTCTCAACTCCGTGCCGACGTGGATAGTGGGGGTATGAAAAGGTCGGAGGACGCGTACCGCCGCCCCTCGCGGGCTCGCTGCGCTCGCCACGCTTCGGGTTCACGTTTATAGTGTGGGGGTGGCGTGAGGGTGCATTTCACATTGTAAGCACCCATTAGGGTGCTTAAAAGCACCCTTTATGGTGCTTATACGATCTTTCATCGCATAGGGGGCAAACATCGCGTCGCATCGCATGCCATGCGATGCGACACGATGAAAACATCGCGCGATGCACATCGGGGGCGCCGCTATAATACACAAGTACCGATTTTAGGATTATTCTTCAGACCCTAATGCGTCTCTCATCCTCCTTCCTAACACAGCCTAACATGTAATTCCTCTAATGTCCACATGATGTCACCATCATCCAGTCATAGAGTTACCAAAACTTGGTCAGATGGAAATTTAAAATCTCCCAACATGACCCTCTCCAGGAGGGACACAATGCTCTGTTCCTGGACTTCTCTGTTAATGTATGATTACCCTCATCTGTGTTGAACAGGTGAATGGATTAGAAAGGTGTTTCACCACAGGTGGTGGTAATCATACATTAGTATTTAATGTTTGTGGGGTACTTATGTAATATCTGGGCTCCCGTTTTTTTTTTTTAGACCGCGGCCCCTTGCGGGGCTCGCTGCGCTCGCCACGCTTCGGGCACGGTGGCTCGCTGCGCTCGCCACACTATATAAAATCAACTCCATGCGTAGTTGGATAGTAGGGGTATGAAAAAATGGGGTGCATTTAACATGGGAGCCCAGATAATACATAAGTACCGTTTGTGGCTACATCGCTTAGCCGCAAATATTAAGTATCCCCCCGAATGTATCAGGATGGACTGCAGCAGGAAATGTGATCCGTGATAAACGGGCTCCTAAGCGAGAAGTCCAGGAACAGAGCATTGTGTTCCTCCAGGAACAGGTCATGTTGGGAGGTATGGGAATAGTGTGTTCGTCAAAAGTAATTTTTAGTCAGTCACCTTCCCCTAACAATAGGCTTAGGCTTACCATACTGTCCCTTTACACAGGACACTCATGAATTACACAGGTACTGCCGCTGATTAATAACCATATGAAATGCATGCTAGCTTGAAGCCAGTCCGCCCTATTCAGACCTGATCACTGTGCTGCTAATGTTCAGTCCTGCCATCAGCTGTATGCCGCCCGCGAATTGCTTAGCACGGCTTAAATGATTCCCCAGTGTGTGCAGTCTGTGCGTAGCCCAGGACCTACTCGTCGGCTGTGTTAGAAACAGGCAAATTGGGGCCAGAACTGATGTCACATGACTTCCTCACAAACACCCGAGCACGCCTGCATTATCCCTGACACTCCCACAAAAAGTACGGTTACCAATCCCAAACTCCGGCTTCCTGTCAAACAACTTACGTCTGGCCCATGACTATAAAAGTAGCAGGCTATGATCGCAGGATGGCCTTGCGCATGCACACTATGGGTACCGTCTATCGATAATCACCCGGCCTGCGTATTCGCAGACGTCATAGTTACCTACCCTCCTGCATTCTGCAGGAGACTCCCTGAAATAGCAGCAATCTCCCTCTCTCCCTCATTAGTCTAGCAATCTCCCTCATGTCACCTAGCCCACATTACACTGTTACGTTTTTGGGGAAAAAAGGAATGAGAGACAGATACATTTACATTGAATCATCAGCACCATTTCCCAGCACTTTACCAAGTAGAGTATCTCTTACTAACTGCTTTGGGGCTCATCTACATTTGGATCTAAGTAATTTTAAAAGATTCCTCACAGATGTAGCAGTACTGATCCACGCGTCTAGATGCCTTATGCCTTGTGCTCTTTTCACAATGTCTCCATATATGGAACTAGAGACGCCCTTTGGGTGTAGCATGACACGCCCCCTGAATGGGGCGCCATGCAAAATTCTACAACCAACTATAATCTCCCTGAAACTAGTTTTAAAAAGTAGGCAAGTATGGCAGACGTACAATCAAGTCTGAATTAGGCCCATTATTGCAGCCTTAGTATATCAGGCAGGCAGGGGACAGCTGCATGAGGCCCCCGCAGTACTTTCAGTTTACTTGAGGGGACTATTGTCTTTAGTTTCCTTTTGAGTGGACATATCCTGTAACTGTGAAAGCGACTTCCTCCCTAATTCCTGATACCCCCACAATGCTTTAGTACCAAGCTCTCCTGATGAAGTGATTTACTGACTGACTGTTCTTGCTCTCTCAGGTTTCCCCGGCGACGCTCAATGGCTCCGACCTGGACAACTGCGATGAGCACACCCCTCCATCCTCCCGCACCCTGCTCCTGGTGGGGTACAGCCTGCTGATGCCCCTGGGCGTTATACTGAACGGAGTATCGCTTTTTGTGTTCCTGCGGTGGCTGCGTCCACTCTCCGTGGTGGGCACCTTCCTGTGCAACCTGGCGCTCAGCGACCTCCTGTTCTCCCTCTCCCTGCCCCTGAGGATCTACTACTATGCCAATAACCACTGGCCGTTCGGGAGCTTCCTCTGCCGCCTCTCCGGATCTATCTTCCACATCAACATGTACGGCAGCTGCCTGTTCCTCTTCTGCATTAATGTGGACCGTTACTTTGCCATAGTGCACCCGCTGCGCTTCCGTCACTTTCGCCGGCGCAGAGTGGCCCGTCTGATTTGTCTATGTGTCTGGCTAATGATCGTGAGCGGATCGGTGCCCGCCGCCATCGTACACAACTCCAAAGACTGCTGGAACGGGCATGAACGGGTCCACCGCTGCTTTGAAGGCTTAAGCAGCTGGCACGGCTACTTGTTCCCTCTGCTGTTGGTGGCGGAAGTCATCGGGTTCCTGATGCCCCTCGCGGCGGTGCTCTACGGCTCGTGCCACGTGTTCTGGGAGCTGTGCCGGGCCGCGGAAGGAGGGGCGCAGCGGCACAGGAAGACAATACGGTTACTTGTCATCAACCTCAGCATCTTCCTCTTCTGCTTCGTCCCCTACAATTCCACGCTGGTGGGCTACGGGCTGCTGCGGGCAGAACTCATCAGTGATAGGTGGGATTCGAAATCGACTCTAAAACGAATTCTTTCCATCACCGTTCTGCTGGCCAGCACTAACTGCGCCCTCGACCCCCTAGTTTATTACTTCAGCACCGAGGGCTTCCGAAATACGCTCAGCCAAATGGGGAGGAGCAAGAATTCCGGAGAGAAAAGTACGTCCGACAAGAAAAACGGAGACACCACGTCTTCCAACAAGACCCCAGGGGTCAAATACCGTGGCATTACCACAGGGTCTGACAAAAACAATGGGAGCAAAGAGAAGCCCCAAAAATTGTCCCAGATTAGGAAAGTGGACAGCAATGGCAGCGAGAGGAGGACAATGATTGAAGAGTCGGAGATTTGAGCCAGTACGCACTGAGGACACGTCATCACTTGGAAAATGGGAGTGTGGGGGAGGTTAGCTGAGGGGATTACTGCATGGTGGGAGGTAGTAAATTATGGACGCGGGGTGCCAACAAAGGTTGCCAGAGGGAAGGAGAATTGAAGGGTAATCAGATCCCTCATTTTGGAAGACGAACAATCAGAAATCAGAGTCCCTCCGCCATCATACCGAAGTCTTGTCACCATTTTTATTGATTTATTTAATGCATCTGTGATGGAAGCGACACTGTATAACGAGGCTGAGGCTGTAGCACTGAAATACATTCTGTTTTATAATAAGCACTGATTAGCGCTCTGTGATCAGCACACACACACAACACAGGGGCATGCAACTGGCTTGCTGCTGGTAACGGCCAATCACAAATTCCTTAACTGGTATCTCTGTTAGCAACACAGACAAGGTTGCGTTCCTGAGGTAATATATACAGTAGGAGTTTCATTTGGATTGGACAGTGTTTAACATAGGAGGAGCTGACCTGGAAAAAGGATGTTTCAGGACTCTTCCCCTTGTTATCCTTACTGGTGTGAGACGGAGCTGTGGATAAGAGCAGAGGTGCTCTGTATAATGAGAGCAATCCCTCCCCACCCCCTGCTATTCTGTAGCCATGCACATCCCCTGTAACTAGGACACTACACAGCAATGGAGACCTCACAGCAGTGCAGAGGAATTGCACAGGTCAGAGGTGCTTATGTATAGGCCGCCTGACAGAGCCTCCATATAATGCCGGCCTATGCGCTGGCCTACGTAGAGACGCCGGCTCAATGGCTTCTGCAAAATGTTTTTATCTTTCTCACAGGAGAAGAGCACTTATCACTTTCACACATGGGCCCTTATTCTGATCGGTGCGGTAATATCCGCGTGCGTTCGTGCCGCCGATGTTTTGTGTCTGCGCATGTGCAGAGGCGTCTCTGCGCATGTGCGAGCGGGGTGTACGGCCAAATCCCGCATGAAATGTGAACACTCCGAACAGGGGGTGGAGAGGGGCGTGAAGGGCTATTTGGGCTCATTACCATATGCATACGCCCCGCGTTTCATGGGCGTTCCCATGCAAACGCTGGCCGTACGTATAGTAATGCGGCCGTGATGCACGTGTAGGGGGCGGACATATGACATCGCCGGATGTCAGCTGCCCGCCCAGATCCCTGCTTTTGCACGGAAAAATGTCCGTGTGGTCTGAGGTTGCGGGAGCTGGTGGACCACTCGATCCTGCATTCGATGGTCTGCGACCATCAAATGATGGGGGAGGTTCCCTGAGATGGAGGAGGCGTATTCCGTGAAAAAAACACGTGCGGTCCGTTCGGCCAGCTTCTTACCGCGTACGGACGGAGTTGGCGATCCGTATGGAAGGCGGGGTTTCGCACGCACGGTCCTGGCTGCATATTCGGATCCGGCCGCACCGATCAGAATAAGGGCCATGGTCATGGCCATTTGTGACTTGCAAATCAGCGCTGGTGCAGTGCCGAAAACAGCACTGGTCGCACTGCGCACCTCAATTCTGGAAAGTACGTTCAGATCAGCACCGATGCACAGATGCTGACAGTTCAAAATGGCCGACTTTGTATGGGAGAGGACATTTTACACAGGCAGCAGAGAGGAGTGGGGCAGGGTGAGGATGTTACACACAGGGAGGGGCTGGGAACTTTGGACTTATATATAGCTGTGGTACAGAGCTGGGATCTCTGCACTTACATATGGGACACTATGAAGCTCGACATACATTAGGTTGGAAGGGTTAAAGGTTAACAAGACTAAAGGTTGACAGGGCTTAAGTTGACACCTGAAATGTGTCGACATGGCTAGGGTCGACAGTGTCGGAAGGTCAACACAAATATTAGGTCAACAATGGGAAGGTCGACAGTCAAAAGGTTGACATGAGCTGTTCGGGTATTTTTTGTGCTGACAGGTGGTATTTCTGTGGGATCTGTGCAGTTATATACAGCTGGGATCTGTGCAGTTATATACAGCCGGGATCTGTGCAGTTATATACAGCCGGGATCTCTTCATATATACAGCCAGGATCTGTGCAGTTATATACAGCCGGGATCTGTACACAAATATACAGCCGGGATCTGTGCAGTTATATACAGCCGGGATCTGTACACATATACAGTATACAGCCGGGATCTGTGCACATATATACAGCCGGGATCTGTGCACATATATACAGCCGGGATCTGTGCACATACAGTATATACAGCCGGGATCTCTGCACATATATACAACTGGGATCTGTGCACATATATACAGCCAGGATCTGTGCAGTTACATACAGCCGGGATCTGTGCAGTTATATACAGCCGGGATCTGTGCAGTTATATACAGCTGGGATCTGTGCAGTTATATATAGCCAGGATCTGTGCAGTTATATACAGCTGGGATCTGTGCACATATATACAGCTGGGATCTGTGCAGTTATATACAGCCGGGATCTGTGCAGTTATATACAGCCGGGATCTGTACAGTTATATACAGCCGGGATCTCTGCAGTTATATACAGCTGGGATCTGTGCAGTTATATATAGCCGGGATCTGTGCAGTTATATACAGCCGGAATCTGTGCAGTTATATATAGCCGGGATCTGTGCAGTTATATACAGCCGGGATCTGTGCAGTTACATACAGTCGGGATCTCTGCAGTTATATACAGCCGGGATCTCTTCATATATATACAGCCAGGATCTGTGCAGTTATATACAGCCGGGATCTGTACACAAATATACAGCCGGTATCTGTGCAGTTATATACAGCCGGGATCTGTGCACATATATACAGCCAGGATCTGTACACATATATACAGCCGGGATCTGTGCACATATATACAGCCAGGATCTGTACACATATATACAGCCGGGATCTGTGCACATATATACAGCCGGGATCTGTGCACATATATACAGCCGGGATCTGTGCACATATATACAGCCAGGATCTGTACACATATATACAACTGGGATCTGTACACAAATATACAGCCGGGATCTGTGCAGTTATATACAGCCGGGATCTGTACACATATACAGTATACAGCCGGGATCTGTGCACATATATACAGCCGGGATCTGTGCACATATATACAGCCAGGATCTGTACACATATATACAGCCGGGATCTGTGCACATATATACAGCCAGGATCTGTACACATATATACAGCCGGGATCTGTGCACATATATACAGCCGGGATCTGTGCACATATATACAGCCGGGATCTGTGCACATATATACAGCCAGGATCTGTACACATATATACAACTGGGATCTGTACACAAATATACAGCCGGGATCTGTGCAGTTATATACAGCCGGGATCTGTACACATATACAGTATACAGCCGGGATCTGTGCACATATATACAGCCGGGATCTGTGCACATATATACAGCCAGGATCTGTACACATATATACAGCCGGGAACTGTGCACATATATACAGCCGGGATCTGTGCAGTTATATACAGCTGGGATCTGTACACAAATATACAGCCGGGATCTGTGCAGTTATATACAGCCGGGATCTCTTCATATATATACAGCCGGGATCTGTGCAGTTATACACAGCCAGGATCTGTGCAGTTATATACAGCCAGGATCTGTGCAGTTATATACAGCCGGGATCTGTGCAGTTATATATAGCTGGGATCTGTGCAGTTATATACAGCCGGGATCTGTGCAGTTATATATAGGCGGGATCTCTGCAGTTATATATAGCTGGGATCTCTGCAGTTATATATAGCTGGGATCTCTGCAGTTACATACAGCCGGGATCTCTGCAGTTATATACAGGCGATATCTGTGCAGTTATATATAGCCGGGATCTGTGCAGTTATATACAGCCGGGATCTGTGCAGTTATATATAGCCGGGATCTGTGCAGTTATACACAGCCAGGATCTGTGCAGTTATATACAGCCGGGATCTGAGCAGTTATATACAGCCAGGATCTGTGCAGTTATATACAGCCGGGATCTGTGCAGTTATATATAGCCGGGATCTGTGCAGTTATATACAGCCGGGATCTGTGCAGTTATTTATAGGCGGGATCTCTGCAGTTATATATATAGCCGGGATCTCTGCAGTTACATACAGCCGGGATCTCTGCAGTTATATACAGGCGATATCTGTGCAGTTATATATAGCCGGGATCTGTGCAGTTATATATAGCCGGGATCTCTGCAGTAATATATAGCCGGGATCTCTGCAGTTATATACAGCCGGGATCTCTGCAGTTATATATAGCCGGGATCTCTGCAGTTATATGTAGCCGGGATCTCTGCAGTTATATATAGCCGGGACCTGTGCAGTTATATGCAGCCGGGATCTGTGAAGTTATATACATCCGGGATATCTGCAGTTATATACAGCCGGGATATCTGCAGTTATATACTCCCGGATCTCTGCACTTATATATAGCCGGGATCTCTGCACTTATATATACCCGGGATAGCTGCACTTATATATAGCCGTGATCTCTGCAGTTATATATATACAGGATCTCTGCACTTACAGTATACAGTATATAGCCAGGATCTCTGCACATATATATATAGCTGGGATCTCTGCACATATACAGTATATAGCTGGGATATCTGCACTTATATATACCCGGGATCTCTGCACTTATATATACCCGGGATCTCTGCACTTATATATACCCGGGATCTCTGCACTTATATATACCCAGGATCTATGCACTTATATATACCCGGGATCTCTGCACTTATATATACCCAGGATCTCTGCACTTATATATACCCAGGATCTCTGCTCTTATATATACCTAGGATCGCTGCACATATATATAGCTGGGATCTCTGCACTTATATATACCCGGGATCTCTGCACTTATATATAACAGGGATCTCTGCACATATATAGCTGGGATCTCTGCACTTATTTATACCCTGGATCTTTGAACTTATTTTACCCGGGTTTTCTGCACTTATGTATAGATGGGATCTCAGCAGTAATTTACAACCAGAATCTCTGCACTTATATATACCCGGGATCTATGCACTTTTATATACCCGGGATCTCTGCACTTATATATACCCGGGATCTCTGCACTTATATATACCCTGGACAACAAATAAACCATAACACATATGTAATATATTTAAACCTGCACAACTATAGAGGAAGTACTGAGAGCAGTAGGATCAAAAAGTGTCGGAAGCAACCAGCAAGGCCAGTACACAGGCAGAACGCGGTATACCGGCCCAGTTTAGGCTCATCGTAACGTCTGCCATCTGTAATTCAATAAATACAGAACTTGCTCCAATAAAATCTAGAGAAATAAATTTACACCTGGAATTGGCATACTGTCCCTTGCTGGTAAATACACCACTCCTTATAACTGTTCAGCAAGGGGTGTTTGCTGGGAGTTGCTGACCCCTGGCGTAGAGTGTAGAGGATGAGAGGTCCCAGTGACCCACATTTCCAGCCTACACTATGTTTCCCTCTTTTGCAGCGGTGGAACTACCACTGGTGCAGCAGGTGCATTGCGCAGGGACCCTGGGGACTAAGGGGCCCACTGCTGTGTGGCATATTGTGAACTTGGGTTGGAGTGGATGAGGGGGGCCCAAATTAAATTTTTGCACCTGGGCTGACCATTCTGCCACTGCTCTGGTACTATGTACTAACTGTGACACCATACTGTACATTCTCCTTGCTATTTTGATGCCACATTTCCTGGTATAACTTTATCTGATTCCTTCATCCATTATATACAGATACGTATATGCCACCGTACCACTGTGTGATACATGTGGTGTTTTCTCCCCATGTGTCCCAATTTTCTGCTGTTTGGTAAGTGTCCGGTTTAGAAAATTAACACTTATCACCATAACATTACAGGTGTGGCAGTTGACTTTAACTATATATATATGGAAAAAGACGGGTAGTCTCCCAAGTGCAGGCGTCCACAGTCACTTCAAAAAGCTTTGGTGTTAGTGGTAAATGTCCACAAATAGGACCGCAGCTCTTGGTGCATAGATGTGCATAATTAATTTGGTGATGTAATCGGTTGTTTAGTTTCAGAGTTATGCAGCAAATCGTCTGCCAGCCAATCACAATGCATCACCAATGTGCTCTGGAAAATGTGACCGTTGGTCAGCTCTGCCTGTGCACCTGCCAGGTGGCCTGGAACACGTGACCTGCCTGGGTGGTCTGGAAACTGTGACAGTTATGTGCTGCGGCCCGTTAGCAGCTAGTTCCCAGGCTGTGAATGTGGCTTGGGCCATGTGACCGATGGATCATACCATGTGCAGTGACAGCAGAAAGGTCGATGGAACACCAATTTCACTATCCACGCCACCACCGGTTGCCTTTATTAACCAGGTGGCGAGTGAACAAGAACAAGACACCCGGCCTGAAGTGTGGCAAGCAGAGCAAGCCCACAATGGTACCCTGTGGGTGTCCTTTTGCCAACTTTCAGGCTCCCCCTGCCCTCGCACCTCATATGGAATGTCCCGCCAGCAGAAACATTTACTGGATGGAATGTATATCCAACTGCAGCCACGCTCAGCAGGGATACTACAGGGTATCGACTCCTAAGGGGGTGAAAAGGGGTCAAATGTTCCACCCAGCAAACCTTCATCTAGTTTTTCAGACGTGTGTGTGTGTGTGTGTGTGTGTGTGTTTGTGTGTATTAATCACTACTTCTCCATCTATGTCCTGCTTGATCATGCCTCTTTCAGACCGCACTTTGTAAACGGTATATTGCCGTTTTTTTACCATTTTAAAACGGTAATCTATGCGGTCTGAAAGGTGCAGGACCCCTTAACCGTTTTACAAAAGCCAATTTTGTAAAACGGTTAAAATGGAGGGTCCTACCCGTTTCAGACCCGGTATTTTTGCATCAAAATCGGGTCTGAAACGGTATTTAGGACCCAGCCAATGAGCTGGGTCCTAAATTCAGAGCAGCGAATATTTAATGAGCACTCATTAAATATTCGCAGCACTGGAGCCGCCCCCCCCCCCCCCCCCCGCGCGCGCGTGTCGCCCCCGCGCATGTGTGTGGGGGGGGGGTGTTAGCCCTGGGGTGGGGGGGATTTGGGGGTGTTAACCCCCGGGGGAGGGGGGGCGGGGGCGGCGCGCGCTGAAGACTGGCTTTGACCCTGTTTTTGGAAAGTTTACAAAAACTGGTCTGCCAGTGTAAAAAAAAACGCACTTAAATGGTAATATACCGTTTAAGAGATGCGGTGTGAAAGGGGTTTTACCTGGCAGACCCGTTTTTGGAAACGTTTCCAAATACAGGGTCAAAGCCAGTTTTGCGGTCTGAAAGCATCAGAGAACCCACATGGCACCGGTGAGTACCATCCCATGACGTGTTCCATGTAATCACGTCTGGTAAAACCCACTGGGTGAGATGATAGATGTCATCAACCAACGCAACTATAGCCATGATGATCCACAGCCATATATGTATACAAATCTACAAATCTACAGATGATCAGACCAAATCTACAAATCTACAGATGATCAGACCATATACAGTATGTCAACCTAGCCATTTAAATGCAAGTACACAGAGACTGTAATACTACAGTATGCTGATTATAATGACCAAACTTATTAATGGAGAAAGTTTTGGAGACAGAATAAACAGGGGGCCGGATTCGAGGTGGGCGCAAAGAGGAAAAAAGCAAGTACCTTTGCACCTGAGCAAACTGCAATGCGAGGAGTGCACGTGAGAAAAAGAATGCATGCAGGGTAAATACTGTCTGCTTTTGTATGTAGCCCACACATGAAGGGCAGATTTATTTTTATTTGCAATGTAGATCTGATTTTACAATATTATAGTTATGTGACTGTGGTTGCCACAGTAATCTGCAGAATTCTAACAAACGGGTCTGTTTCGGCTCTTAAGATAGGAGGGGGCTCATGTGCAGGTTCTCTACAGGCCCCTCCTCTGTGGCAGTGACCGCAGTGCTGTAGGCTTTGTAGCAGTGTCTACTGAACATGGGCAGGTCTCCGAGAACATGGTGCCCATACATTATACCTGGGAACATCACTGCAGCGCATGCGTAAATTCAGGGTTGCCGACTTTTTCTGTCTCCTCTCCGGGAGAAGCCCGGAGAGGAGACTTGCAGCTTCAGTTCGGGGGGCGGGGCTTGAGCTTTACATCATTAAGCCCCGCCCCCAGGATGGTAAAACCCCGCAATTCACAGATCTTCGTGGAGGGGGCGGGGCTAAAATGACACGATTTTAGCTCCGCCCCCTCCTCTGAGACCCGTGGATTGATGGATGTCAATCCAAAAGTATGGGGAAGATGACGCAATCGGGGGGTGGCGTGGGGGTCCCCCGGAATCCGGGAGGGTTGCCCACCTTTCCGGGGGGCCGGGAGGAGGACCCGATTTTCGGGATCCTCCCGGTAATTCCGGGAGGGTCGGCAACACTGCGTAAATTGCCACTGTGCCATTTTCCCGGTGATTTTTGTCTGCAGCTTCAGCTCCAAAGGGGTAAGTACAATTATATGGGTGTGGGGTGGGGCCCCTTGGACCCAGGGGCCCTTGTGCAAAGCACAGCCTGTGCCCATTATGGATGCATCAATAAATGGCACAAAAGCTATATTAATATAAACATAAAATCTAATGACAGAAAATGGCCGCCAGGATTATCACTATCCCTGCTGAGAAAGTGGTGCAGAGAAAAGGGTTTCTAATAATTACCCAGGCCCAGGTTTGATGGAGGGGCCCCGGGGCAGTGTGGTGGGGCAGACAGCATGCTACAGGCAGAGGAGCAGGGAGAGCATGGAGCCCACTCAGCATGGTGGGCGGGGCCAGCATCAGGAAGGAAACTGCTGGCTGCCCGCTCTCTGCTCCTCTGGATGTTCCTCTGACAGCGTGCACTGCACAGAGCGGGATTGTGGGTAGTGGTGGCCAGCTCTGACATCTACCCTGCATGCCCTCCCCGGATTCGTGCAGGCACAGTTTGGACTTACAAAAAGGCACCCTAAAAACCGGGACGGCAGGTTAGGTTTGTGGGGCAGCAGGAGGCTCCTTTAAAAGTCGCGAGCCTCCCGCTAAATGTGTGAGGGTAGGCAAACCTGGCTTAATTTTTTCTGTATTTCAATCTAGGGCAGGGTAGCCAACCAATCAGAGGCAATGAGCAGATACTATCCCAAAAATGGGAGTGGCCTATCTCCCACAAGGCCACACCCCTTTTTTACAGGCGTTGTGGCCAAGCAACAAGCAGCACATTTATGCCATATAGAACAAACTTTTTGGCAGGGGGGAGCAAAATTTATAGTTACGCCACTGAATGTATGATTGCCATCCCCTGTGGTGAAACACCTTTCTTATCAATTAACTAACTCACCACAGGTGACGGCAATCATACATTACCAGGGAAGTCCAGGAACAGAGGATTTTCAACCCGGAAGGAGAGGGTCAGGTAGGCAACCTTATCTTTATTTTAAACCAGCAGCCCATGTAATGTACAGTTGTGCTAATAAGTTTACATACCCTAGCAGAATTTGTGATTTTCTGCCCGTTTGTCAGAGAATATGAATGAACTCAAAATCTTTGGGTTGGGTGAAGCCATTTATTGTCAAACAACTGTGTTTACTCTTTTTAAATCATCATGACAACAGAAACTACCCAAATGACCCTGATCAAAAGTTTACATACCCTGGAGATTTTGGCCTGATAACATGCACACAAGTTGAAACAAACGGATTTGAATGGCTCCTAAAGGTAACCATCCTCACCTGTGATCTGTTTACTTGTAACCAGTGTGTGTGTGTGTGTGTGTATAAAAGGTCAGTGAGTTTCTGGCCTCCTGAAAGACCCTTGTATCTGCACTGACGGGTCTGGATTCTGAGTCATGGGGAAAGCAAAAGAATTGTCAAAGGATCTGCGAGAAAAGGTAATTGAACTGTATAAAACAGGAAAGGGTTAGGCGCAGGTACACAGACCACCCGGCCCCAGATGTCCGCTTTATCTACCAGCCTCAGGGCCGGCGCCACCACTAGGCAGGTTTAGGCATTTGCCTAGGGCGCCGGCCACTGGAGGGCGGTAGTAAGCTGCAGGCCAGCTACCGCAGAGGAGAGCCGGAGGAAGGAGAAGCTGCAGCAGCATCGATCTACTCTGGTGAGTGATATCCCTCCTCCTACCCGCCGGAACCCCCGTGAAAAACTTGCTGCCTCTGACTGGTCGTCAGCAGCCATACCAGCGGCAGTGTTCGGCGGCGCCCCAGCCCCCGCCACATAGTCAGCACTTAGCTGCCTGTAGCTTCCCCCCGGCTGGACAGTGCCCGCAGTCTCCCCCTTCCCCCCCGGCTGGACAGTGCCCGAAGTCCCCCCCTTCCCCCCCCCCCCCCCGGCTGGACAGCACTCGCAGTCCCCCCCTTCCCCCCCAGCTGGACAGCACCCGCAGTCCCCCGTCCCCTGTAGCGGCCGCACACCACCTACCCCCCAGAGCTAGTGTAGCGGCAATGTGCTGCCCCCCCCCCCCCCCCCAGGCGATCAGTGCCCGTTGGGGAGAGAGGGCGGGCGGGGGATCACCTTGGGCGCTAACAGGGCTTGCACCGGCTCTGTCCAGCCTCAGACTTCAGGGGGTGGCCACAAGTTTCTGGCTGATGCTGCGCTGACAGCCTGGCTCTGTACAGGTAGTGGAGCTGCTTGTGTCTGACCTGCTGCTTACACTCACTTACACTTCGCTGTGGGGGTACCAATGTGCAGCACGCATGTGGCAAGGTGACCTGTAGATCACAGTGTGATGGGCTCTGCTGTATAGAAGTGTCAAGCGCTTACTAATACCCCTTTCTCACTGCAGCTCTTAAATGGTAATTTCTCGTTTTTTAGGCCTTTTAAATGGGTAGAGCTGCAGTGGGAAAGCTGTAGGGTGCTTTACCCGTTTAACAAATACCGGTATTTGTTAAACGGGTAAAAAGCAGTGTTTTACCCATTTATGACCCTTTTTTTGGCAGTGGGAAAGGGTCTTAAACGGTATCCCACACTGGTCTCCCCCCTCCCCTGGTACCTGTCC